>NC_092740.1:9942807-10261704 GCF_047496795.1 Chiloscyllium punctatum | reverse complement strand
GATCCAATCTGTAAGTACCTTCAGCAGTCATACGGCACCAGGTTATAGTCCAACTGGTTTATTTGAAATAAAAGGTTCAGAGTACTGCTCCTGAATCAGGTGAAGTCCTGGTGTAGTGTGACTTCTGACTTTGTCCACCTCAGTGCAACACTGGCATCTCCACATCATGGAAATATCTTGTAACCAAGGTTTGGAGATGTCGGTGTTGGACTGGGATGTACAAAGTTAAAAATCACACAACACCAGGTTATAGTCCAACAGGCTTATTTGGAAGCACTCGCTTTTGGAGTGCTGCTCCTTCATCAGGTGGTTGTGAAGTATAAGATTGTAAGACACAGAATTTATAGCAAAGGTTTACAGTGTGATGTAACTGAAATGATATATTGAAAAAGATTTGGATAGTTTGTTAAGTCTCTCGTCCGTTAGAATGACCATGTTGACTTCAATTCTTTTATATGTGGATCACAAAACTTTTTTTTAAAAGTTCCATTCTCAAGTGAACTTTAACAATTGGTGTCTGTCAGCCCAGATAATGTATTGAAGGTGTGAGCTCCCCTGGGTGATACTGTCTGTGCCACAATGTTTAGACTGAGTCTAATCTAAAAAAATGAATTTATAGAATCTTACATAGATTTTTGAGCAAAGTAAAATGTAACTCTGCAAGTACAAATTCACCCCCACAAACTTATATGTGCATGTGCGTGTGTGTGTGGGGGGGGAGGAGGGGGGGGGGGGTGGGGAAGGGGGGAGGGGGTGGTTGTGAATGTCTGTGAGGAGTGTGTGCCTGTGTGTGAGTGTAAGTATAAAGTCTGTGAGAGGGGCATGTGTGAGTGCGGCAGTGTATGTGTGAGCATATGAGTGAGGGTCTGCATCAGTGTGTGCATCCATAGGTGTGTGTATGTGTGTGTGTGTGTGTGTGTGTGTGTGTGTGTGTGTGTGTTGCGTGATGGGGTCACCTGTAGTATTTCATGAACCCAAGATCCTGATTGAGGCCATCCCCATGGGTTCCGAACTTGGCCAAGAGCCTCTGCTCGGCCACTTTTTGTTGCTGCCTGTCCTGAAGTCCACCCTGGAGGATGGTCACCTGAAAGTCCAAGGTTGAATGTCCCAGACTGCTGTATGTGGCAGGTCCTCATGCAACTCAGCCAACGTTGTCTATCCCATTCGCTGCAGGCAAGGATACCCTGAGGCATGCTACATTGGTGAGAGCAAGCCGAGGCTAGGGCAACGGATGGATGGGCACCGTACAACAATCAACAGACAGGAGTGCTCCCCGCAAACCATCCCCCCACCACCGCCCCCAGTCAGAGAACACTTCAGCGGTCCTGCACACACAGACATACACACACATATACAGAGACAAACACATACACAGACACTCCCACACACACATGCATGCGCGCAAACACACTCTGACCCTTCCACACACACACACACACACATACACACACACACATATTCCTCTCGGCACACATATGGGCGCAGATGCTCTTTCATACGCTCACAAATACACTCCTACAATCACACATGCTCCGTCTTACAGACTTATACCCCTTTATACTCATACTCACACACATGCGCTCTCTTTCACAGACACTCACAGCCACCCCCCAACAAACACACACACACACACACACACACACACTCACACACTCACACACACACACACACTCACACACACACACACACACATACACACACATATACGTTTGTGGGGTGAATTTGTATTTTCAGAGTTTCATTATACTTTGCTCAAAAAACTGCATGAATCCATGTAAGTTTCTATGAAGTCAATTTTTAGATGAGAATCAGTCTAAACATTGTGGCACCGACAGTATCACCCAGGGGAGCTCACACCTTCAATACATTATCTGGGCTGACAGACATTATCTGGGCTGACAGACATTATCTGGGCTGACAGACACCAATTGTTAAAGTTCACTTGAGAATGTAATTTTTTTTTAAAAATTGTGATTTACATCTAAAAGAACTGAAACCAACATGGTCACTCTGACAGACGAGAGACTTAACAAATATCCTGGTCTTTTTCAATATATAATTTCAGTTACATCATACTATAAACATTTGCTGTAAATTCTGTGTCTTACAATCTTATACTCCACAATCACCTGATGAAGGAGCAGCGTTCCGGAAGCTAGTGCTTCAAATTAAACCTGTCGGACTATAACCTGGTGATATCTGATTTTTAATCTTGTAATCAAGGTTTTCAAATTGAGTGGCGAGGAGACATTTTGATCAGGGTGACTCTTCTTGGGGAATGTCCAGCACAGACCTGTTAGAGATATGAGTGGAGTCTTTAATTGTTAATTTTATTGTGAAGTTGAAAGGAATGTAACATATTGAAATAAGACCTTCTGCACACTGACCTCATCCATTCTGATGTTTGTCCTTTCCTTTGATGCTCAAGGAGACGTCTCAGTGGTGAGTGGGACAGAGGGAGATTCAGTTACTTTACCCTGTATCTTCATGACCAGGTCCTACCCTGCCCTGACCACTGTTACCTGGATGAGGAAGGAGCCCTACCAACACATCGTTACATTTCCAGCCCAATCGCAGGGAACTTGGACAACTGGACACGGTGGAAATCGGTACGAGCTCATCGGGAACCCAGAGGAGGGAAACGCCTCGACCAGGATAAACCAGCTGAGTGTGAGGGACAATCACACTTACCTGTGTCTGGTGGAATACAGGTCAGAACACAATCTTTTGTATCTGATCCAGAAAGAGACACGGCTGCAGGTACATGGTAAGAAACCGTTCACACATTCTTCAGCCTGTAGAAGGTGCACAATGAGAGTGGAACAGATTCTGTGAATGTTTTGTGATTTGATTTTCTGCTGAAAGGACATGGAACTAAAACATTAATCCTGTTTCTCTCCATCGGTATTGTCTGCCCTGCTGAGTGTTTGCAGCATTTTGATGTTTATTTAAAATGTCCAGCATCTGTAGTGTTTTAGCTTTTGGTTTCAAATTTTTTTCAATATTTAATGTGCTATGATGTGCTGATATTTTTTCGGCGCTTCTGATGTCAGTATTGAAAGACATTGACACACTCAGAATATTTAGTTCAATCTCCAAATGACCCAAAGTTATACTGACATTAAGATCATCTCCTTGAACAGGAAGGTGCTACAGACTAATGTGTCCCTCTTGGTTCCAACCTTCATCAGGAATAGTTCCATCAATGCAAGTACATTCCCCCAGTGTCCATCTGACTGTGTGAGGCATCCCAGCCACGTAGGACCTATCCTCACCGTGCATTCAGCCTTGGGTTATAACAGGAGTTGGTGGTGTACGTGTTACTGTTACTATCACTGGGTAACTAATCCAGACACCCAATCCTGGGGCCATGGGTTCAAATCCCACCACAGCAGAAGGTGAATTCTTTTTAAAATCTGGAATTTTTAAAAAAAACTAACCTAATGGTTGCATGTGACCATTGTTGAGATTTGGAAAAGCCGATCTGATTCAATCATACACTTTAGGGAATCTGGGGTTTGATTCAGTTAGCTGGACGGTTGGTTTGCAAAGCAGTGTGATGCCAACAGTGTGGGTTCAATCCCCACATTGGCTCAGGTGACCATGAAGGACCCTCCTTCTCAACTCTCCCCTCACTGAGGTGTGGTGGCCCTCAGGTTAAACCACCACCAGTTGTCTCTCTTTCTCTCTCTCTCTCTCTCTCAAGAGAAAGCAGCCCATGGAGTGGTAATAATACAGCAACTTGATTTAGGGAATGAAATCTGCCATTCACACTCAGTGTCATGTGTTGCCATATGCACAATCTTGAGCCCTCTTTCTCCACCAGCACCACCTCACACAGACTCAGGGGTGCTCATAATCCACCAACTCTGCACAGTCCACTTCTAACTCTGTATTGGGAAAACAAAACACTGACTGGGTGATTACTTTGCTGAACAGAAATGTTCTGCCCACAAAAATGATTATCAGCATCCAGTTGCCTGCCATTTCCACACCCCACTTTTTGGGGACCCAGTGACCTTCTGAACTCAATATTGAGGTGAATAATTTTAGTGCCTCAGCTCCTTCTCCTACCTCCTTCCCCCAACCCCCACACACCAGGCCTTGTCATCACATGGGCTACTACCAAAACAATCCATTGTCAGTGACGATTGGTCCCCATCAGCAGCTGTTCATTCTCCCAGGCTGACCTTTCCCCTATCGTTTGTCTGTCCAATTGCTTTTCTCTCTGTCTGGGGTCTGTTTCCACTGAGTGTTTACTCCTGCCCCCTCACCCCCCTCCCCATCTTCAGCCTCTATACCAACCTTTTCCCAGCTATAATCAGTTATAGAATAATACAGCACAGGAGCAGACCCTTCAGTTCAACGAGTCCATGCTGACCATAATCCCAAACTAAAGTAGTCCCACCTGCCTGTGCTTTGTACATATCCCTCCAAACATTTCTTTTTCATGAAATTATCTAAATGCCTTTTAAACGTTGTAACTGTCCTCACATCCACCATTTCCTCTGGAAGTTCATTCCACATAAACCACTCTCTATGTAAAATAAAAACTGCCCCTTTGAGGCATAGAGTCATAGAGATGTGCAGCATGGAAACAGACCCTTCGGTCCAACCCGTCCATGCCGACCAGATATCCCAACTCAATCTAGTCCCACTTGCCAGCACCCGGCTCATATCCCTCCAAACCTTTCCTATTCATACACCCACCCAGATGCCTCTTAAATGTTGTAATTGTACCAGCCTCCACCACTTCCTCCGGCAGCTCATTCCATACACATACCACCCTCTGCGTGAAAAAGTTGCCCCTTAGGTCTGTTTTATATCTTTCCCCTCTCATCCTAAACCTATGCCCTCTAGTTCTGGACTCTCCGACCCCAGGGAAAAGATTTTGCCTATTTATCCTCTCCATGCCTCGAGTAATTTTGTAAACCTCTATAAGGTCACCCCTCAGCCTCCTTCCTTATGTCTTTTTAAAATCTTTCTCCTCTCACCTTAAAGATATGCCTCAGTCTTGAAATCTCCCACCTGAGCAAAAAGACACCTGCCATTCGCCTTATCTATATTCCTCATGCTTTTAACGATCTTGATAATGTCACCTCTCAACCTCGTACGCTCCAGTGAGAAATGTCCTAGTCACTCCGGACTCTTCCGATAACTCAAGGCCTGCTTTATTTGCAACATCCTGGTAAATCTCTTCTCCAGCTAAATGATATCCTTGCAATAACAGGGTGACCAGAACTGGACACAATAGAGGCCTCACCAGCATCCTGTCCAACCTGAACATAACATCCCAACTCCGATTCTCAAAGGTCTGAGCAATGAAGGCAAGTGTGCTGAACCACCGTATATATAGATGATGCAAATTTGGAAGAATTCTGTACCTGAATCCCTCGGTCTCTGTTCTACAGCACTACCTAAGGCCCTACTTTTAATTGTGTAAGTCTTCCCTTTGTTTGTTTTCCCAAAGTGCAACACCTCACACTTATCTTAAACTCCACCTGTCACTCTTCAGCACATTGACCCATTTGACTAAGATCTTTTTGTATTCTAAGATAACCTTCTTCATTGTTCAATATTCTATCAATTTTGGTATCAACCACAAACTTGCAAAACATGCTTTTTGTAGTCTCATCAAAATTGTTCATATAAATGACTGACAAAAGTGGACCCAGCCCTGATCCCCGTGGAACACTGCTGGTCACAGGCCTCCAGAACAAAACCCTCCCTCCACCGTCACTCTCTGTCTTCTGCCTTTCAGCCAATTGTGCATCCACTTGCCAAGCTCACCCTGAATCCCATGGGATCCAATTTCACTAATTAGTCTACCATGCGGAGCCTTGTCAAAGGATTTACCAAAGTCTAAGTAAACAATGTTAACCCCTCTGCCCTCATCAATTTTCTTGTTTACTTCTTCAAAAAACTCCATCAAGTTTGTGAGACACGATATCCCTTGCACAAAACCATGCTGACTATCCCGAATCATTCCTTGCCTCTCCAAATGCATATAAAGCCAAACTTTCAGAACAACTTCCTCACCACCGAAGTCAGACTCCCAGGTCTGAAGTTCCCAGGCTTCTCCTGACATTCCTTCTTGAACATGAGCCACTCTCCAGTCATTCAGCACCTGACTGTTATTTATGGATGATACAAATGTTCCTGCAGGGGGCCCAGCAATTTCCTCTTCACTTCTGACAAAGTCCTGGGATTGAGTAGATCACGTCTCAGAGATTTATATTTATATTTTCAAAGACCTCGAACAATTCCTCTTCTGTAATACAAGCTGTTTTCAAAATGTCAATATTTATTTCTCAGAGTTCTCTAGCCTCCACTTCTTTCTCCACAGTAAAAACTGACACAAAATATTCATTTGATATCTCTCCCATCTCCTGAGGGGTGGCATGATGGCTCAGTGGTTAGCACTGGCACCAGGGACCTGAGTTCAATTCCAGCCTCAGGCAGCTGGAGTTTGCATGTTCTCCCTGTGTGGTGAGGGTTTCCTCCCACAGTCCAAAGATGTGCAGGTTCGGTGAATTGGCCATGCTACGTTGCCCATAGTGTAAGGTGCATTAGTCAGTGGAAATGGGTCTGGGTGGGTTACTCTTTCGAAGGTCGATGACGGTTTGTTGGGCTGAAGGGCCTGTTTCCACATTAGATTAGATTAGATTTGTTACAGTGTGGAAACAGGCCCTTCAACCCAACAAGTCCACACCGACCTGCCGAAGTGCAACCCACCCAGACCCATTCACGTACATTTACCCCTTCACCTAGCACTACGGTCAATTTTAGCTTAGCCAATTCACCAAACCTGCACATTTTGTGGACTGTGGGAGGAAACCGGAGCACCCGGAGGAGACCCACGCAGACACGGGGAGAATGTGCAAACTCCACACAAACAGTCGCCCGAGGCATAGAATTGAACCCGAGTTTCTGGCGCTGTGAAGCAGCTGTGCTAACCACTGTGCCACTGTGACACACACATTGTAGGAAATCTAAAACACAAAGGCAATCTCTATGTTTTTTAAGGAGACTTACACTCTATCTCTTGTTGCTGTCTTGATCTTAATGTACTTATACAATCCTTTTGGATTATCCTTAACCTTATTTGCCGAGGCTATCCCATAGCCTTTCTTTGACTTCCTGATCTCCCTCTTATGAATGGCCTGACACTCATTATACAGTGCAAGAGATCCATTTGGACCCAGTTGTTTATATTTAGTACATGATTCTTTTTTATCCCTGACTGGAACCTCCATCTCTTTATTCACCTGTTGTTCTCGAAAGCAGTACAGTGAAAACCATCCTTTGCGAATGGTCTTTTCTGTCTCAGAAGAGATCGCAGTGATCCAAGAATCTGAATCCCTGAACATTACACCACCTCTTCAGACATTGATTTGTCTCCTTTATCCTTTTGTTCCCTCATTTGAGCTTGGCTTTGGCAGTAAACCAGAGATTACTACTTTTGAGAGTCTTGTTTTTAAATCTTCGACCTAACCTTTGATATTACTTTGTAAATCCTTTATTCTTTCCCTCACTATGTCATTCCCATCAATGTGTACAAAAACTTCCAGTATCTCACTCTTCCCTTTAACAGTATGTGTCAAACATTTTGCAATGTCCTTAATCCTAGCACCAAGAAAACAGTATAAAGATCCTAGATTCATGATCACTGCTGCAGAACCTCCTGTCTGTGTTCTTGACAGGAGAATCACCTCCAACAATTATTCTTTTAAATTTTGTAAAACCCCTCCAAACATAAGATACATTCTTACAGCCCAAGATTTGACTGTCCCTTCTAATTTCCTCTGAGAGATTATCCTTTCAACAGTACGAGAGATTTCTGAACTACCTTCTTACCTTTCCTGACAGTCATCCTTCTATCTGACTGATCCTGCTGTGTTATCACCTCTCGAAATCTACTGGCCATCTAACTCTGTGTCTCTTGTATGCCCTCAATATCATTAAGTCTAAAAAGAAGCAACTCACACTAACATCTTAACTCTAAAATAAACTACATTTCTTTATCCAAAGAGTTAATATGAAGCACAAGTGGTCCAGCCCCAGCTGTCAATGTTCTGATTAAAAATAAAATTCCTCGTGTCAGCCTGTCCAAGAGGTGTGTAAACACAACTTGGTTTGAAACAAAACATTCCTCAGCAATTTAAAAAAAAATTGCTTCAGTGAGTTTAAAAACATCTCTGTCACAATTTCATAGTGGGAAAAGACTGAACAGTCCACATGTGGGCCTGTCCAAAACTTCCATTGAGAAAACTCCATTTCATAAAAAATTGTGTCAGTTTATTTTGCTTCTTTGGCATTTTTGACGAGAAAAGAGCTAAAAATGAATCAACTAAAAAGTTTATCTTACCGAAATTTAATAAACGTAAGAAATCTGAAAGTAAATCTGGAAATAAATCTGAATCTCAGGAGCAGCTGCAAGATCCACACTCCTCTCAGTCCACTGTTTTTGATCATTTTATTTCTGAAGAAGTGTCACTGGACCTAAAACATTAACTCTACTTTCTCTCCACAGATGCCCCTATACCTGCTGAGTTTTTCCCTCAATTTCTGTTTTTGTCTCTGCCATCCTTACTTGGTCAGGTCTCCAGGACAGGGGTGGACAGTACATCAGTATTGAAGAAGGGTGTTCACTGTCTCAGGTCAGTGGAAGCAAGTGTGGGTCCTGGAGGTTGGGTCAGGGGCTGTGTGAGGAACAGCACTAGGTCCCATGATTTCTGTCCCTCGCCCTATCTACATGTGAATGCTGACCCAGTGAATTATATTTGGCGGCTGGGTAAGGAATCACCTATGATGCTGGGGACATCTTCTGGGTCAAGTTAGTTGTGAATCCTTCAGCCCTAACATTTGCACTGATGAGCAGGGCTCCCCCTCATTGAGGATGGGGATATTTGTGGAGACTCATATTCCTGTTTGTTGCTTAATTGTCCTCAACCATTCATAACTGCATGTGACAGGTCTGCTGAGCTTATATCTGATGCACTGACAGTCGAATCACTTTCCCCAGAGCATCAATTGCTGCTCATGCTGTTTGACACGGAAGTAACCCTGTTTTATAGCTGACATCTCATTTTCAGGTTTGATGGTGCTGTTCCTGGCATCCCCTCCTGCATTGTTCATTGAACCAGGATTGATGTCCTGACTTGATGTTAATGGCTGAGTCGGGGAATATTACAGGCCATGGGTTTACAGATTGTGTTACAGCCCAATTCTGCTGTACCGATGGCCCACAGTGCATCAGGGATCCCAGAATTGATTTGCTCGATCTGTTCAAAGTCTGTCCTATTTAACACAGGGCTAGTGCCATACATGATGGGGATGTACCTCAATGTGATGATGGGACTTTGTCTCCGTGGGACTGTGTGGTAGTTACTCCTCCCAATCCTATAATAGGCAGATAGACGGCTGAGGACAAGGTCAAGCTTTTCTCTCTTGTTGGTTCCCTCACCACCCGCCACAGACCCAGTCCAAGAGCTATGTCATTTCAGATTCCACCAGCTCAGGCAGTAGGAAAGCTGCTGAGTCTGTCTTGGTGTTGGACAGTGACGTCTCCCACCCAGAGTACATTCTGTGCCAGTGTTGACCTCAGTGCTTCCTCCAAGTGGTGATAAACATGATCAGAAGCCTGGGAGTGGGGGGATTGTGGCAGTGGGTAGTCATCCGGAGATTCCCTTGCTCATGTTTGACCTGATGCTATCGGACTTCATGATAATGTTTCGCGTTAAGAAAAGTCTGCTTAGCAACTGCTGTCTGATTGGTTGAACTGTGCTGTTCCAAAGCTGTACGTTCCTGGAGGGTCTGAAAGTGTAAAGTATCTAGAGCCTACAGAGAGAAAGCAGCCAGCTCTCCCTCTCCCCCATCACTGTAGAGAAAAGCAGAGAAACCACAAGTAATCTGGAAAGAAAAGTCCTGAGTTCACCTGATTGGCCGTTGGATTTGAAGTATGCCCATCACTGTCCAGAACACAGCATCTCATTGCTGCGAAACAACACAAGGACTGTGAGAGAGAGCGATCCTTCCATCTTGTGGTCAGGACTTTTATCTTCAGCGTTCTGTTTAGCCTGTTACCCTGTCTACATTCTTTTTTCACTCATGGTATAAATATAAATCATTTATCTTTTCTCTGTCTTAATTGTGGTTGTCTGTGTGTGTGTGTGTGTGTGTGTGTGTGTGTGTGTGTGTGTGTGTGGTTTTGAAGGGGCGCAGTTCAGGAGCATTAATTAAAAATCCTTTTCTTTCACTGTTCTTATTACTGGAATTATTAATTAATGGAATTATTTTAACTGTTACTGAAGAATCCTGGTGTGGCTCACTTCTGTCCTGAGGAGCAGTCTGTCAGGCACTTTGGGTGTTAGGGTGATCCTACTGGGATTCTTGTACATTTGTGTAGCTCCTGATAATGTGTCGAGCAGTAAGACATGTTCAGACAGAGCATGACTCATTGAGTTTTATGAAGGAGTGATGAAGATGATTGATGAATGGAGAGTGGTGGACATGGCCTCAATGGGCTTCAGCAAGGTCTTTGACAAGGTTCTGCATGATAGACTGGTTAACAAGGTGAGATCACATGGAATACAGGGGGAACTAGCCATTTAGATACATAACTGGCTTGAAGATAGGACACAGAGTGTGGTGGCGCAGGATTACTTTTTGGACTGGAGGCCTGTTCCCAGCGGTGTGCTGCAAGGATCGGGGCTGGATCCACTGCTTATTGTCATTTATATAAATGGCTTGGATGGGAATATCAGAGAAA
This sequence comes from Chiloscyllium punctatum, assembly GCF_047496795.1. Lineage (NCBI taxonomy): Eukaryota > Metazoa > Chordata > Chondrichthyes > Orectolobiformes > Hemiscylliidae > Chiloscyllium > Chiloscyllium punctatum. The sequence continues at coordinate 10,250,933 of NC_092740.1, read as the reverse complement.
TGGTCAGTCAGTTTCCAGATGACACCAAAATTGGAGGTGGAGTTGACAGCAAAGAGGGTTATCTCAGTATAGAATGGGACTTTGATCAGATGGGCCACTGAAGAGTGAGCAGTGGCAGATGGAGTTTAACTTAGATAAATTTGAGGTGTTGCATTTTGTTAAGGCAAATCAGGGCAGGATTTATACACTTACTGGTAAGGTACTGGGGAGTGTTGCCAAACAAAGAGAACTTGGAGTGCAGGTTCATTTTTCTTTGAAAGTGGAGTCAAAGGGTAGACTGGTTAATGACGGAAGCATTTGGTAAACTCACCTTTATTGTTGAATGCACCGAGTATAGGAATGAGGAGGTCTTGTCATGGATGTACAGGATGCTGGTTAGACACTTTTGGAATACTGCATTCATTTCTGGCCTCCCTGCTGTAGGAAAGATGCTGAGAAACTCAAAAGAGTTCAGAAAAGATATTCAGGATATCTGATGGGCATGGACAAGTTGGACTGAAGGGTCTGGTTGTATGCTGCACATACCTATAACTTTCCTTTCACATTTTGAACTGGTTTTGTCCAACTCAGTGTCTCCCTTTGCCATTGATGTGGGAGTTTCAGAGTTGAATCTGTTGTTGTGGGACTGGAGTCACATGCAGGTCAGACTGGGTAAGGACGGTATTTCCCTTCTCTAAAGAACATCAGTGAACCAGATGGATTTTTTCCAAAATTGATCATGGTTTCATGGTTCCCATTAGACTGGTGTTTAATTCCTGATGTAATAACTGAATTGAATTTCCAGCAGCTGCCATGGTGGGAACTGAAACTCTGTCCCCAGTGTATTGGATTGCTCATGAATTTACATTACTATTTGTTCACTACCTCTCATTATAGCTGCGAATCCTGTTCTCACTAAATAACATACTCAGAATAGAGTCTCCAAGTTTCAGTCCCACACACTGATATCTGTCCCAGCGCTGTGTTCATATCCTCTCTCTCCCTGTCTTTCTCCTCACAGCGGTTACTGCTAAGGGTTAGAGCTTAGAACATAGAACATTACAGCGCAGTACAGGCCCTTCTGCCCTCGATATTGCGCCGACCAGTCATACCAATCTGAAGCCCACCTAACCTACACTATTCCATGTAAGTCCATATGTTTGTCCAATGACGACTTAAATGCACTTCAAGCTGGCGAATCTACTACCATTGCAGACAAAGCATTCCATACCCTTACTACTCTCTGAGTAAATGAAATACCTCTGATATCTGTCCTATATCTATCACCCCTCAATTTAAAGCTATGCCCCCTCGTGCTCGCCATCACCATACTTGGAAAAAGGTTCTCCCTGTCCATCCTGTCTAACCCTCTGATTATCTTATGTCTCTCTATTAAGTCACCTCTCAACCTTCTTCTCTCTCATGAAAACAGCCTCAAGTCCCTCAGCCTTTCCTCGTAAGACCTTCCCTCCATACCAGGCAACATCCTGGTAAATCTCCTCTGCACCCTTTCCAAAGTCTCCACATCCTTTTTATAATGTGGTGACCAGAATTGTAAACAATATTCCAAGTGCGGCCACACCAGAGTTTTGTACAGCTGTAGCATAACCTCATAGTTCCGGAACTCGACCCCTCTTTTAATAAAAGCTAAAACACTGTATGCCTTCTTAACAGCCCTGTCAACCTGGGTGGCAACTTTCAGGGATCTGTGTACCTGGACACTGAGATCTCTCTGCTCATCTACACCACCAAGAATCTTACCATTAGCCCAACACTTTGCATTCCGGTTACTCCGACCAAAGTGAATCACCTCACACTTGTCCTTATTAAACTCCATTTGCCATCTCTCAGCCAACCTCTGCAGCTTATCTATGTCTCTCTGTAATCTACAACATCCTTTGTCACTACCCACAACTCCACCGACCTTAGTATTATCTGCGAATTTACTAACGCACCGTTCTATGCACCCATCCAGGTTATTTGTAAAAATGATGAACAGCAGTGGACCCAACACCGACCCTTGCAGTACATCACTAATAACTGGACTCCAGGATGTACATTTCCCGTCAACCACCACGCTCTGTCTTCTTTCAGCAAGCCAATTACTGATCCAAACTGCTTTATCTCCCACAATCCCATTCCTCCGCATTTTGTGCAATAGCCTACTGTGGGGAACCTTCTCGAACGCTTTGCTGAAATCCATATACACCACATCAACTGGTTTACTCACATCCACCTGTTTGTTCACCTTCTCAAAGAACTCAATAAGGTTTGTGAGGTACGATCTACCCTTCAAAAAACCGTGCTGACTATCCCTAATCAAATTATTCTTTTCTAGATGATTATAAATCCTATCTCTTATAAACATTTCCAACACTTTACCAACAACTGAAGTAAGGCACACTGGTCTATAATTACCAGGGTTGTCTCTACTCGCCTTCTTGAACAGGGGAACCATATTTGCTACCCTCCAGTATTCTGGTACTATTCCTGTAGACAATGACAATTTAAAGATCAATGTCAAAGTCTCGGCAATCTCCTCCCTGGCTTCCCAGAGGATCCTAGGATAAATCCCATCTGGCCCAGAGGAACTATCTATTTTCAGACCTCTTCCTTGTGAACCTCAATCCCACCTAGTCTAGTAGCCTGGATCTCAGTATTCTCCTCGATAACATTGTCGTTTTCTAGAGTGAATACTGTTGAAACATATTCAATTAGTTCTTCCCCTGTCTTCTCTGACTCCACACACAACTTCCCACTACTGCCCTTGATTGGCCCTTGATTGGTCAATGACAGTCGTGGATGGAGTGAGGGCTGAGGAAGGAGGCTCTGCTGTCTTACCCTGCAGCTTCACCCACCCTGACACTCACCTCACAGTCACCGGATCCATCATACGGATTAAATCTGGCACAGGTGCTATCTTTACCTGTACATATCCTGGTCCAGACCATTCCCAGGGTGAGCTGTGTGAGAATGTGAGACAGCGGGACTGTGGGAATCGATTCAGATTCGTGGGGAGTCTCACCAACAAAGATGTCTCAGTAATGATGGAGGGACTGAGCCAGGAGGATGCTGGTTCCTATCAGTGTCGTGTGGAGCTCAATATTGATAGTTTTCAAACAAATCCTCCACAAAGCTGGAAGTTGAAGGGAAGGAGTAATGTTTGGATGGTGTCACTATCCCGATAGCTCAATGGGAACAGGGTTCACCTGGACTGGGAGCACTCGGGTTGGCTCCTTCTCTTGGGTTCTCTCAGTTGGTCTCAGGCAGGAGACAGTGAGAAGGAGAGAGAGAGAGAGAGAGAGAGATGCGGCTGGGATTTATGGACCATTCCACCACTGTGTCTGAAACTTCCCACAGTGTCCCATCAACTCCCTAATTTGTTGTGTTCAAACTGGCTTCAGTGTTCTGACGTAGGGACCAGAGAAAACATCACCAAGGATGCAAGCTCCAAGATCCACCTGGTTCCATGTTCCCTATGGGCAATATGGAGTCAATGACAGGGATCTCAAGGATGGATCTGGATAAAGGAAGTCGGTGGTCAGAGTGCATCGGTTTTTGAAGATGTCAGGACATATTGAGAATGTGGTTGGAAAAGCAAATGGGATTTACAGGTTTCAGAAATGGAGGTGTTGAGAACTGAGGCAGGTAGCCCATAAGACATAGGAACAGAAGAAGGCCATTCAGCCCATTGAGTCTGTTCCATATTCAATGAGATCATGACTGAGATGATAAACGTCAATTCCCCATTCTTGCTTTATCTTCACAATCCTCGATTCTGTGACTAATTAAAAATTTGTCTATCTCAGCCTTGGCTATACTTAATGACGCAACATTAACTGCTGTCTGTGGTAAAGTAGTCCAGAGATTCACTACCCTCTTAGAGAAAACATTCCTCTCATCTGAAATGTGTAACCCCTCATTCTGAGCTGATGCCCTCTGTTCCTGACAAGGGGGACAACCACGCTGCATCCACCTTATCAAGCACCCGAAGCATCTTTAATGTCTCAGTTTGGTCACTCTTCATTCTTCTGTAATCCATCAAGCACAGGCTCAATCTTGTCAAACGCTGCCCATAAGACAGCCCCTCCCGACCTGGCATCAACTAATTGAATCTTCTCTGGACTGCCTCCAATGCCAGTTTCACTTTCCTTTGATAAGGGACCAAATCTATCCACAATATTCCAGCTGTGAGCTAACTAGTGTCTGGTAAAACCTCCCCACTTTAAAATTCTATTCCATTTGAAATAAAGGTCAGCATTCCATTGACCTTCCCTACTCTCTGCTGAATGTTTTTGTGAAACCTCCATATTCTTCTGTTCTGTAACTTTCTGCAGGCTTTCTCTGTTTCACGAATATTCAGCCTCTCTATTCTTTGTGCCAAATGTATAACCTTACATTTTCCACATTATATTCCAATTACCAAGTTTTTCCCACTTATTTAACCTGTCGACATCTCTCTGCAGCTTCTTTATTTCATCCTCATCACTTGCCTTCTCACCTACATTTTTGTCATCAGCAAACTTGGCTACAGTACATTCACTGACCTCATCCAAATCATTAATGTATATTATAGTAAATGTGGCCCCATCTCAGATCCTGTGATACACCACTAATTACAGTTTGCAGGCTGGAAATCACTCCTGTCTTATCCCAACTCTCTGTTTTCTATCAGTTAGTCAATTCTCTATCCATGTTCATATACTACCACCAGCACCATAGAATCTAATCGCATTAAGGAGCTTAATGTGTTGCACCTTATGAAATATCTTCTAAAAACATATGAAACATCCACCGATTCCCCTTTATTTATCCAGCTAGTCACCACTCAAAGAATTCAAGATAATTTACCCTTTATGAAGTCATGTTGACTCTGCTTGATCATATTATACTTTTCTAAACGTTCTGCCAAGACATCCTTAGTTTTGATCTCACATTTTCCCAATAACAGACATTAACTAATTGGTCTACAGAGTCATAGAGATGTACAGCACAAAAACAGACCCTTCGGTCCAACCCATCCATGCTGACCAGATTTCCTAAATTAATCTCGTCCCTTTTGCCAGTGCTTGGGCCATGTCTCTCTAAACCCTTCCTATTCATATACCTATCCAGATGCCTTTTAATTTTTTGTTATTATACCATCCTCCACCACTTCCTCTGGCATCTCATTCCATTCATGCACCACCTTCAGCGTGAAAAAGTTGCCCCTTATTTCCCTTTTAAATGTTTCCCCTCTCACCCTAAACTTATACCCTCTAGTTCTACACTTTCCCACACCAGGAAAAAGGCCTTGTCTATTTTCCTGATGAGATTGCCAGGACTATGCCATGGAAATGCTTAATTTGCTTCAAACACAACACTTGGAGCAACATATCTGTGCTTTACTCACTGATGGAAAGTTATTGGCCTGAAATGTTAACTCTGTTTCTTACTCCACACAGGATGACAGACCTGCTGAGTTTCTCCAGCACCTTCTTTTTATTTCCAATTTTCTGCACCCACATTTTTTCACGTTCATTTTTGCTGATGTCTTTATCTCAAATTACGCCCCCAATTCTCCCTCTCCTTCTCCCAATTTGCAGGGCATTCCATCATGTATTGTACTCAGCTATCCACACAGTGACCTGCAGAAGTCTAACCAGATGCTTGTTACTGTAGTTGATGTAAACCTTGGAGCAATGTGCCAGTAAACTATATCCAGCCTGCTGCCTGATGCAGTCCCTTCTTTTTTCCTGTCATCTTGAAAGGAAACATCCGCCATCCCCAGTGAGATCACATTGCTTCAGAACTCCAAGCGATGGACACATTGGGTAACTTTGTTTTCTGTCTCCTTTCCTTGAAAAACAAGAGTGTTATTTTGGGAGATTTCCAATTCTCTGGGAACTTTCCAAAGATTCTTGGAAGTTTAACACCTGTGCGTTTATTGTCTCTTCAATAACTTCCTTTAATACCCGAGATGCATCCTGTCAGGTCCAGGGGACTAATTGGTCTTTAACTCCATCAGTTTCCTTCGTGGTTTTTCTGTCATGATAGGTATTAGACATACAGACATGTACAGCATGGAAACAGAACCTCCAGCCCAACTCGTCCCCGGCAACCAGGTATTCTAATTAATCCAGTCTCATTTGACAGCATTTGGCCCATTTCCTTCTAAACCCTCCTATTCATACAGGCACCACCCTCTGCATGTAAAAGGTCCCATTTAAATCTTTCCCCTATCCCCTTAAACCTCTGCCCTCTAGTTTTGGACTCCCGTATCCTGGGGAAAAGACCTTGACTATTCACCCCATCCATGCCCCACATGATTTTATGAACTTCTAAAAGCTCAGCCCTCAGCCTCTGATGCACCCGGGGAAACAGCCCAAACCTATTCAGCTTCTCCCTATATTCAAACACTCCAACCCTGGCAACATCCTTCCATATACTTCCTGAACCTTTTTGAATTTCACAAAATCTTTCCGTTAGCAGGGAGACTAGAAGTGAATGCAGTATTTCGAAAGTGGCCGAGCCAGTTTCCTGTTGAGTGTCCACATGACCTCCCAACTCTTATACTCAATGCACTGACCAAGAAAGGCAAGCGTACCAAACACCCTCTTCAGTAACCTGTCTACCTGTGACTCCACCTTCAAAGAACAAGACCTCATTGTTCAGCAACACTCCCCTGGACCTTACCACTAAGTGGAGAAGGCCTGCACTGATTTGCCCGACTATAAGGTAACATCTCACATTCTTCTAAATGCAACTGTATCTGCCATTCCTCGGCCCATCGTCCCATCTGATCAAAGTCCTGTTTTGCTCTGAGATAACCTTCTTTGCTGTTCAGTATACCACCAATTTTGGTGTCATCTGCAAACTTACTAAACATAGCTCCTGTATTCAAATCCAAATCATTGATATAATCGTGGAACATGAAGCTGTCAGTCCTGACCATCCCTGGGGTATGTTTCTGTAATAGCTGTGATATCCCAGTCTCATCTTCCCAACCATGCCCTGAGTTCATCTGCCTCACATCTCAGTCTGCTTACATTGAAATAAGTGCATGCTAATTGATCAGTTCGATCTTGTTCTCTACTTTGCACCTGCCTGCACTGACTACTTGACTTGTTCCTTTTCCCAAGTGCACCATCTCAGAATGATCCCTTTTCTCACTAACACCCTGTAACCCCCCACAACCCTCACCTTTCACCTCCATCCTGGTTGGCTCCAGTAAATCTCCCCTTCCTGTCCAGTTACAACTCGTCTTTCTTATACAGGGCACTTCTATCCCAGAAGAGACTCTAATGATCTGAAAGTTTGTATTCTTCCCTATACCAGCTCCTCAGACAATCATTTATCTGCTTTATCCTCCTATTCCTATGATCACTTGCACGTGGTACCAGGAATAATCCAAATATTACTGTACTCAAGGACCTCCTATTTAGTGTCCTATCTATCTTACTATATTCTCTCCTCACAATCCAATCTTTTTCTCTTCCTATCTCATTGGTTCTAATGTGTACAACGACCTCCTGTTGGTCCCCCCACTCCCTTTAAGAATATTCTGCACCCTCTCCGAGACTGTCTTGACCTTGGCACTGAGGAGGCAAAACACCATTCTGATATCTCACTGCAGGCCACTGAAACGACAATCTGTGCCTCTGTCTAGAAACTCACTTGGAACCTGACCTACCCCCCGTTACAGTCGAGCCAGGCTCAGTCCCAGAAAGTTGGCTGTCCGTACTGCCTTCCTCTGAGAGCCCAACACTCCCTACAATTTCCAAAACAACATAATTGTAGCTATTGTCTTTATTCTTGTCCTTTTGCCCTTGAATAGTTATTAAGTTTGGGATGCTGTTCATGCCTTTTACTGTGAAAACTGCTCAAAATGATTAATTTAATTCCTCTCCCATTTCTTGGTTCCTGATGATTATTTCCCAGCCCTTACTCTCGAAGGGGCCTATGGTCACTCTGGCCCTTTTCTTCCTTTTTAGATATTTGCTCTCTCGCTCTCTCTCACTCTATCTCACTCTCTCTCACTCTCTCTCTCTCTCTCACTCTCGCTCTCTCTCTCTCTCTCACTCTCTCACTCTCTCTCTCTCTGTCTCTCACTCTCTCTCTCACTCCCTCTCTCTCTCTCACTCTCACTCTCTCTCTCTCTCACTCTCTCTCTCTCTCTCACTCTCACTCTCTCTCTCACTCTCTTTCACTCTCTCTCTCTCACTCTCTCACTCTCTCTCTCTCTCTGTCTCTCACTCTCTCTCTCACTTCCTCTCTCTCTCTCACTCTCACTCGCTCTCTCTCTCACTCTCTCTCTCTCTCTCTCTCACTCTCTCTCTCACTCTCTCTCTCTCATGATTTTACTTGCAAGTTTACACTCAGAGAGTATTTTCTCTGACCTTATTACAACTCGATCATCTTTCATTGGTTGTTAAAATTTCTTTGGTTTACCATGAGTATTTGTCACGTTATATGTTCCTTCTTTCAACCTGATACTATACTGAATTTCCCTGGTTAATCCTGATAGGCTTATCCACTTCCCAGAATGCTTCTCCTCACTGGATTGTCCCTTTGCTGTGGAGCCATGAACTATTTTGTTACAAGTCTGCCATTGTTCCTCAGCTGTTTTTGCTGCTAAACTGCTTCTGCAGCCCACTCCAGCCAGTCCTGCTCTCATTCCCTTCGATAATCTAAGCACAGTAGCTGCCAACACAAGGTCCTCTCCCTCAAATTGAATACTCAAATCTATCGTGTTATGGTGACAGATTCCAGGGTATCTTTCACTCTGACATCAGTTATTAAACCTGAATCATGACACATCACCAAACCCAAACTAACCGGATCCCTGGTTGAATCCACATCACATTGTTCTCAGAGACTGCCTTCAATATGTCTCTGAATTCTTCCTTATGGCTCCCTTTGCTAATCTGACTATCCCAATGTGCATGAAGATTAAAGTCACCCATGGTTAACGTACTGCCTCTGCTACATGCCTTTACTATCTGCTGATTTATTCGATTCCCCACTGTGACAATACTGCTCCTTTGACAAGGATATTCTGTCCTTGGTTTTTTGAGAGGGGTTGTAAACAGAGATGTTTTAGGGCCTATTTGATTATAGGTAACAGATACTGCCTCAGGAAATAGGCTTTCAAATTAAAACAGAAAAGAATTATGCAATGAAAGGGAATGGCCAGTTATTCCAGCTCAGCTTTTTCTGGTTTTGTTTGGTTGAGCAAGCAGTCAGTTTTTTAAGGTTGCTGGTCAAAGAAACAGTACCATGTTGATCCTCTCACTCTCTCTCTCTCTCTCTGACATCTCTCCTGTGTGAACCAGTGTTTGATTGTAGCTTTTTTTTTCCAAGAGAGTGTTTATGGGGACATTTCAAGTATTTGGAACAGCATCATTAAGTTGCAATAGAGGCAGGTGGGTTTTTAAATAGTTCTGGGATTCTAAATGTGTTTTTCTTTTGTTCATGTATGAATAAATACTGTTTTGTTTAAAAGTGAGTGGTTGGGCAATCTGCATCTCTCCTGGATTATCCAATCGACATTTGCTTAAAACAACTCAATAAGTTAGGGTCTGGGCGAACTTCCTGAAATGTTTTGAGGGAATGTGGCCCGGTCCATGACACCCACCATATAGCTCCTGCTATGGGTCCCATAGATTACTCCCACAACATCTTATAGCCGTTTTTGTTCCTTACGGAAGGAACCATAAGGAAAGCTGATCCATACAATTATAGAATTAGACAGGATGGAAGAGGTCCTTGAGCCCATGCAGTCTACACCAACAAAAACATCGCTCTAAGTCTGCACCTGTCCAACTTCCCAGCATTTGGTCCATAGCCTTGTAGGTTACATAGAACACAGAACAGTACAGCACAGTATAGGCCCTTCAGCCCACGATGTTGTGCTGACCATTTATCTTAATCTTAGATCAAAATACCCTCCACAGCCTCAATCTTCTGCCATCCTTGTGTTTGTCCAACAGTCGCTTGAATATCCCTAATGTTTCTGACTTTACTCCCACTACCTTCCACACATCCACCAGTCTGCATAAATAAACTATCTCTGACATCTCCCCTATACCTTAAAATGATGACCCCTTGTGACAGCCATTTCTACCTTGGGAAGAGTCTCTGGCTATCTACTCTATCTATGCCTCTCATTACCTTGTATACCTCTATCAAGTCACCTCTCTTCCTGCTTCTCTCCAGTGCAAACAGCCCCCACTCACTCAACCTCTCTTCATAAGACAAGTCATCCAATCCAGGGAGTATCCTGACAAATCTCCTCTGCACCCTCTCTAAAGCATCTACATCCTTCCAGTAATGAGGCAACCCAGAACTGGACATAATATTCCAAGTGTGGTCTAACCAGGATTTTATAGAGCTGCAGCAAAACCTCGTGACTCTGAAACTCAATTCCCCCCATTAATGAAAACCAAAACACCATACGCCTTCTTCACAATGCTATCAACTTGGGTGGCAACATTGAGGGATCTATGTACATGGACCCCAAGATCCTCTGTTCCTCCACACTGTCAAGAATCTTGTCTTTAACATTGTATTCTGCATTCAAAGTTGACCTTCCAAAATACGCCACTTCGCATTTATCCAGATTGAACTCCATCTGCCACTTCTCAGCCCAGACCTGCATCTGCCAATGGCTTGTTGTAGCCTCCAACAGCTCTCTACACCCACTACAACACCACCGGCATCGGCAAACTTACTAACCAACCCTGATACATCTTCATTCACGTAATTTATAAAAACTACAAAGAGCAGAGGCCCAAGAACAGATCCCTGTGGAACACCACTGGTCACTGACTTCTCGGTGGAATACTTTCCATCCACTACCACTTGCTGTTTCATTCAGCGAGCCAATTTTGTATCCAGACAGCCACATTTCCCTGTATCTCATACCTCCTAATTTTCTGAATTAATTGACTATCAAATGCCTTACTGAAATCCATAAACACCACATCCACTGCTCAACCTTCATCAACTTATCTCATCACATCCTCAAAGAAGCCAATCAGGCTTGTGAGGCACCACCTGCCCCTCACAAAGCCACGGTGACAATCTTTAATCAAACTACGTTCTTCCAAATAGTCATAAATCCTTTCCAGTAAGTTGCTGACCACAGACATCAGACTGACAGGTTTGTAATTCCTCGAGATTTTTCTATTCCTTTTCTCGAACAGAGGAACAACATTCGCCTCCCTCCAATCATCCATTACTACTCCCATGGAGAGTGAGGATTCAGAGATCATCACCAGAGGAGCAGCAATCTCATTCCTTGCTTCCCGTAGTAACCGTGGATATAACTGATCTGGCCCTGGACACTTATCTTTCCAGAGTTTCTAGCACATCCACTTTCTGACCATCAATCTGCTCAAGCCTATTAACCTGGTCCACGGCGTTCTCATTATCAACAAGGTCCCTATATCGAGTAAATACTGAAGCAAAAAACTCATTTAGGGCCTCCCCTACCTCTTCAGACTCCAGGCATGAGTTCCCTCCACTATCCATGATTGGCCCTACCATCTCTCTGGTCATTCTCCTATTCCTCATCTAAATATAGAATGCCTTTGGGTTTTCCCTAATCCGTCCCACCAAGGCTTTTTTGTGCCACCTCCTAGTTCTCTTCAGTCCATTTTTGAGTTCTTCCCTAGCTACCCTGTAATCCTCGAAAGCTGTGCCAGATCCTTGCTTCCTCAACCTTACGTAAGCTTCCTTCTTCCTCTTGATGAGTAGCTCCTCGTCTCTTGTCATCCAAGGCTCCTTCACCTTACCATTCCTTGCCTGTCTCAATAGGACAAAGTTATCCAACACTCGCAACAAGTGCCCCTTAAACAGCCTCCACATTTCTGTTGTGCATTTCCTTTAGAAAAGGTGCATTGAGAATGTGAGAGAGAAATGTTTACACAGTGAGGGCTGACAACTGACAGTCACCAACATCAGCAGAGGGGCGTGTGGAGACAGTCATTGATCTCAGAATTAAACCTGATAGGCCCTTGAAGGAAGTGAACCTGTGGGGTTGGGGGGGGAATCGAGCAGATGGGTGGGTCTCACCTGGATTGTTCCATGTGGAGCTAACCAGGACCCAATGGGTTAAATGACCTCCCTCTTGTTGTCAATCCAATGATTGGCATTGACTGAGGACAAGATAGGGCAAGTATCTTCCAATCCCTCACTGAGTGAGCACATTGTGAACTTCAGGTCTCATTGGCCAAGAATATGTGAAGTGCCACCTCCCTACCTCTCATTGGCTGAGCATGTCAGAGTGTTGTTACCTTCTCATCCTGATTGGTTCAGACCCAGTTGGGGGCTGCTCATTGCTGAAGATTGGGAAGTGACTTTATTGAAACTTGGAAGATCCTGAGGAGTCTTGAGGGAGCAGATGCTGAGAGGATGTGGGTGAATCTGAAACTCATTTCACATTAGGATGGAGATGGAGAGACCCTCCCTCTTTCTGAGGATGATTAATTTATAAAGGGGGTACAGCATGGAGCTACTTCCTCCCCCTGCCTCCCCATGCATCCCAACACCAGCATCCCCCAAAACTCAAAGAAGTGGTTGGTGCTGCAGGAAATCTTCAACAGACCTCAATCAAACTGTGTTAATGACATAGGTTACGGTTGGGAATTAGTGAAAGGCTATGTTCAGGTTAATATCAGGAATGTTCACCTTCACACAGAGACATGTTCATTGGAATGGGATTTCAGGACAGAGTGAAGGAGCACAGACTGGAATATAGGGCTGGGGAATGAAAAACAGTCATTTTTACTGAAGTTGGGAGGGATGTTGGGCCCAGAATAAATGAATTCATGTGGGTTCAGTCCATTTTCTAATCTGTCAGTCTCTCATGAATGAGTAACTCAAAATGAGGGGGTGGAGAGTGAGTGATTTTCATCATGGTGATTCCTTTAGGGAACGATAAAAGCTTGGTCCAGACTTGTGAGAAATATGTGGGGTGTTTAATTACTCATCTTATTGTGAAGTTGAAAGAAATGTAACAAACTGAATTCAGAACTTCTGGGCACTGACCTCATCCATTCTGATGTTCGTCCTTCCTCAGCTGCTCAGGGAAATGTCTCAGTGGTGAGTGGGACAGAGGGAGATTCAGGTACTTTACCCTGTATCTTCAGGAACTGGGACTCGCACACCCTGACCACTGTTACCTGGATGAGGAAGGAGCCCTACCAACACATTGTTACATTTACAGCCCAATCACAGGGAACGTGGACAACTGGACACGGTGGAAATTGGTACAAGGTCATTGGGAACTCATGGGAGGGAAACGCCTCGATCAGGATAAACCAGCTGAGGGTGAGGGACAATCACACTGACCTGTGTCTGGTGGAATACAGGTCAGAACCTGATTCTCAGTATCTGATCCTGAAGGAGACTCGGGTGTGGGCTTATGGTAAGAAATCGTTGTGGGGGGACAACAGTTGATGGTATTATCGATGGATGGTTAATCCAACACCCAGGTAATGTTCTGGGCAGAAGGATCCAAATCCTACCATGGCAGATGGGAATTTGAAATGAATAAAGTTCTCAAATTAAGAGTCAAAAGCTGACTATGTGACCACTGTTTATTGTTGTAAAAACCCATCTGGTTCACTAATGATCCTTCATGAAGAGAACTGTCATCCTAACCTGGCCTGGCCTACCTTTGACTCCAGACACAGCAATGTGGTTTATTCTTAACTAATAGGGATGGGTAATAAACGCTGCCCTACCCAATGTCCTTCTCATCCTGTAATTGAATGAATATTAAAAAGTATTCAGTCTGTAGAGGGTGTACAGTGAGAGTGTAGCAGGTCATGCAAATGTTTAATGATTTGGTCATTGAAACTAAAATATTAACCCTGTTTCTCTCCGCAGGTGGGGTCTGGCCTGCTGAGTATTTACAGTATTTTGATTTTATTTCAAATTTCCAACACCTGCAGTATTTTGCTTTTGTGTTTGAAATTTGACTTTTTAAACATTTAATGTAATTTGATGTGTTGATCCTTTTATGTACATTCTGATGTCAGTATTGAAAGGCATTGACACACTCAGAACATTCAGTTCAATCCCCAAACGATCCAAAGTTAAGCTGACAATGAGATCATATCCTCGAGCAGGAAGGTGCTGCAGACTAATGTGTCCCTCTTGGTTCCATTGAAAGTGTTCACACCTTCATCGCGAATAGTTCCATCAGTGCAAATACATTCCTTAAGTGTCCATCTGACTGTGTGAGGCATCACAGCCACGTGGGACCTATCCTAGCCCTGCATTCACACATGGGTTATAAAAGGAGTTGGTGGTATACTGCTACTGTCACTGGGTAACTAATCCAGACCCTCATGTCTGGGGCCATGGGTTCAAATCCTACCACAGCAGAAGGTGAAAGATGAATGAAATTTTAAACATTTGGAATTTAAATGAAAAGCTAACCTTATGGTTACATGTGACCACTGTTGATAGTTGGGAAAGCTCATCTGACTCAGTCAGGACGTTTACAGTATGAAATCTGCCTTCCTTACTTGGTCTGGTCTACATGTAGGACACAGGACAGGGTGGGATGGTAGATCAGTGCTCAGTAATGGGTGCCCTTGTGTTGGTGAGTCAAGGCTGGGTCCAGAAAATACCCTGTCGAATGTTTTAAAGTATCCATCTAACCTTATATTCTGTGTCACAGAATTAAGCAGTTGCCTCCTTCAGGAGTTGTTCTGATCTGCAATGCACTGCCTGAAAGGTCAATGGAAATAAATTTCATAGAGTGATCTTTCAGGTGATAATTGGGTAAGTATTTGGAGGGGAGCAAATTCCTGGTCTGTGGGTAACAGCAGGTGAGAGCGTTGAACTGGTTTGCTCCATTGCAGAACATCCTGTTTATACATTTAATCTCTTCCTCTGTAACCCTGCTACAAGTTTCACTGCAGCAACATGGAGGTATTCCTGAATAATGCTGTTCTTGCTGTTTTCCAGTGAAGAGGACTGAGCCCACCACTGTATATCTGCCGGTCATTCCAATGCTTCTCATCCTGCCCATCTGCTTCATAATCTTCATCAACTTCAGGAACAAAGGAGGTGGGTTCATGGAGAATGAGGTTTGATAAAACAGTATGGTTCTGACATAACAAGAGGGAGGGGTGCACAGGAGATTCACCAGGATGTTGCCTGGGATGGAGCTTTCTTGTGAGTGATTTAACATTGAGGATGTTTCACAAGGAGATCCATTCAAACCCATTCTATTGAACTCTGATGGATTAATCCCCATTATCCTCCCATCACTGTTGAATCTCAATGCGCGAAAATGTCTTTTCATTCACTCCCATTTGATAGAATCACAACAAATCACATCTTTTGCATTCATTCCCACTTCGTACAGACTCTCAAACAGAACAGAAAGGAAGTTGCAGTTCACCACGATATTCTTGTGTGCTTTATTGTTCAAGTGGCTTTCGAGAGTTTGCTGAATAAAGGCATAGACATGGTGGCTCAGATAGTCTGAGTAACAGAGCTATATTTGGGGAGGAATGGTAACATGGACTCCTCTTCTGGCCTGTGCAGTGAGTGCAATGTTCAGGCATTGAACTGTTTTGGGACTGCCCTCATGACCTGTCTTTGCTCTGACTGAACAAATTGAACAGGCAGGATGTCTTAGGAATATTGAAGGCCTCAGAATCCTGAGCTCAGTTATGTCAGTGCTGAAGACCTTGAGAAGTTTAAATTCTGATCCTTATCTTCATGGCCTCCCCCTCCATATCTCTGTCAGTTGTATTTTGGTTTCAGAGAGAGAAGTTTTGATACAGGAGCAGGAATGTCTTGCTGTAATTGTACAAGGTCTTGGAGAAACCACACCTGGAGTATTGGGTGAGGTTCTGGTCCCCTTATCTGAGGAAGGTGTTCTGGCATTGGACAGAGTACAATGAAGGTTTCTCAGACAGACTCCTGGGATTTCAGGGCTGATGTATGAAGAGAGATTGGATTGGTTAGGATGATATTCACTGGAGTTTGGAAGAATGAGGGGGATCTCAGGGAAATGTGTGAAATTTCAATAAAACCCGACAAGGTAAATGTAGGAAAGATGTTTCCAATGACTGGGGAGACAAGAACCAATGGTCACTGTCAAAGGATATTGGGTAGGCCATTCAGGATTGACATGGGGAGCAATCCCTTTGGAGTTACTGTGATCCTGTGGAGTTCCCTTCCACAGAAAGCAGTTGAGGCCAAAGCAAGGAATGTTTTTCAGAAGGAGTTAGAGTTCTTGAGGATAAGGGGATGAAAGTGTATGGGGGGGGGGGGGGGGGGGGGGACATTTCCAATTGTGGAGACAATGTGACAAATTTGTTCATAATTTTACAAAATATTTATGAATCTTTTTTTCTCTTTAGGGTGTTCACAGCAAATCAAGAGAACGACACCTTTGAAAAGGTAAGATAGTCAGTGACTGACACGAGAGTAGTGGTGGAAATGCCCTGAGTTGAGAGTGTGGTGTTGGAAAAGCACAGCAGGTCAGGCAGCATCCGAGGAGCAGGAGAATCGATGTTTCGGGTAAAAGCCCTTCATCAGGAAGCCCTCACTTTCGCTGAGTAGAAATGCTCTCGTTCAGGGTTGTATTGAATATCTCCTTTTCATAGACAGAATGCAGCCTCCTGCCGCTGAGCTCCCAATGTGTTTTTTCCTTCTAACAAGTTGCTCAAACACTCACTGGGAAAGTGAGAGGTAAATGACAGATAAATAATTTCTGAACAGAATTGGTCAATTTCTGGCTGTTTGTAAATCTCCAGCTCCAGGTTCATCTGTGATCTCTCGTCTGCAAATCAATCTACAATTCATCGTTGTGTAAAACGAAAGTGTTCCCCATTTTTCTCACAGTGGTCACTTTGAGTTGTAATGGCTGTTTTATGGAGGGAAAGATTGGAATGTTATCACTTGCAGTGAGTGCTGAGGATAAAAGGGACCTTTTTTGTGAATCCTACTTTTTCTACCTTGCCCTCTGAGCAGCTGAATTTCCACTGGTTGGGAATGTGATTTCCTGATCATCCCCCACCTTCCAAGATTTCCATGTTCTGTAGCATCCTCCAAAGTTACAGGAGATGGGAAGCCCTTGCAGGAATTTTCCCCTCATCTCCAACACCCTCCCTCCCTGCCTTGTAACCAGTTGCTCAAAGCTGACCCGTGGGTGCTTTGGTACATTCTGGTACCAAGGCAGAACTGTTCCTGGTGGTGAATTCTTCAAGGGTGACATGGGTGATCTGTGTCTAAATCTGAACATTTTGTTTATTCATTTACCTGTCGTGAGCATCTCTGATTGGACCAGCATTGACTACCTGTCTTCAGTTGCCCTTGAGAAGGTGGGGGTGAGCTGCCTTCATGAACTGTTCCAGTCGGTGTTCTGGAGGTAAGAGCCACAGAGCCCTTAGGGAGGGATTTCCAGGATTTTGATCCAGCAACAGTTCCCCACCACCTTCTCATGGACAACTAGGAGCAGCCAGACCGACCCATGACCTGTGAGGGGATAAGCAAAAAGATAGGATTCTTGTTACTGTGACCTGGGATTATGCCATTAGCTTCCTCTGAACATTAATGTTCCTTGTATGTTTTTTCAGGAATGATCCAGGGTCATCCAGCATTCCTGAGCCTAATCAGGCCCAGCAGCCATTGGCCCCAGGTACTGGCTGTACTCGAACTGACCAATCACCATCCATTTCAGACACTGTAACATCGAGTGTGTGAAGCATCAACACAGTGGACAGACATGCAGTGATAGAGTACCACCCTCACTGTACAGTCTGACCACTTTGGACTAACTTTCTTCCCATTCAATGTGACCCAGTGAAAAGCAGCATGTTTCCCATTGAGAGCATCACGACTTTTCTTTTGGTTTCCTCACTTTTGGTTTGGAACTGAGATTTTAAAGTTGAGAATTAAAGTTTGAAAAATGGGTTGTTTGACGAAAGATGAGAAAAGAAAAGGGAAACATTTGCTGTTGGAATATGGTCTGGAAAACTAAGGCAGGTTAATTCAAGGTCATTGTCATTGTCATCGGTGATTACTCACTCATGAGTGTTATCATCTACTGAGGAAATTTGTGTCCCTTTTCATGGGTTCCGTTGGTCCTTGTGTGAATCCTGGAGCCACATCTCCAACCACATATTTGTTGGGTGTTTCCCAGATGTGGATCAAAGAACAAAGAAAATTACAGCACAGGAACAGGCCCTTCAGCCCTCCAAGCCTGTACTGCTCCAGATCCTTTGTCTAAACCTGTCACCTATTTTCTAAGGATCTGTACCCCTCTGCTCTCTGCCCATTCATGTCTCTGTCTAGATACATCTTAAAAGTATCGTGCCCACCTCTACCACCTCCGCTGGCAACCCGTTCCAGGAGCTCACCACCAATCTGCGTAAAGAACCTTCCGCACATATCTCCCTTAATCTTAGAGCATCGAGCATTGAACAGTACAGCACAGAACAGGCCCTTCGGCCCTCAATGTTGTGCTGACCTGTAAAATATTCTAAGCCCATCCGCCTACACTATCACATCATTATCCATGTGCTTATCGAAGGATTGTTTAAATCTCCCTCATGTGGCTGAGTTGACTACATTAGCAGGTAGGGCATTCCACACCCTTATCACTCTGAGTAAAGAAACTGCCTCTAAAATCTGTCTTAAATCTATCACCCCACAATTTGTAGTTTTGCCCCCTCGTACAAGCTGATGTCATCATCCGAGGAAAAAGAATCTCACTTTCTACCCTATCTCATCCTCTGATCATCTTGTATGTCTCTATCAAATCCCCTCTTAGCCTTCTTCTTTCCAATGAGAACAGACCGAAGTCTCTCAGCCTTTCCTCATAAGATTTTCCCTCCAGACCAGGCAACATCCTGGTAAATCTCCTCTGCAGCTTTTCCAATGCTTCCACATCCTTCCTGTAATAGGGCGACCAGAACTGTACACAATATTCCAAGTACAGCCGCACTAGCATTTTGTATAGATGCAGCATGACATTGCTGTTCCAGAACTCAGTCCCTCTCCCAATGAAACCTAACACACCGTATGCCTTCTTAACAGCACAATCAACCTGGGTGGCAACTTTCAGGGATCGATGTACATGGACTCCAAGATCCCTCTGCACATCCACACTACCAAGAATCTTTCCATTGACCCAGTACTCTGCCTTCCTGTTATTCTTCCCAATGTGAATCACCTCACATTTTGCTGCATTGAACCCCATTTGTCACCTCTCAGCCCAGTTCTGCAGTTTATCCAAGTCCCCCTGCAACCTGAAGCATTCTTCCACACTGTTCACCACTCCACAAACTTCAGTGTCATCTGTAAACTTACTAACCCATCCACCTCTGCCTGCGTCCAAGTCATTTATAAAAATGACTTCCAATTAAACCTGTTGAACTATAACCTGCTGTTGTGTGATTTTTAACTTTGTACACCCCAGTCCAACACCGGCATCTCCAAATTATAAAAATGACAAACAGCAGTGATCCCAAAACAGATTGTTGTAGCACACCACTAGTAACTGGACTCCAGGCTAAATATTTTCCATCAACCATCACTCATTGCCTCCTTTCAGAAAGCCAGTTTCTAATTCAAACTGCGAAATCACCCTCAATCTCCTGCCTCTGCATTTTCTCCAACAGCCTACCATGTGGAACCTTATCAATGGCTTTACTGAAGTCCATGTATATCACGTCAACTGCCCTACCCTCACTTACATGCTTGGTCACCTTCTCAAAACACTCAGTGTGAGACACAACCTGCCCTTGACGAAACCATGTTGACTATCTGAAATCAAATTGTTGCGAGCTAGATGATTATAAATCTTATCTCTTATAATCTTTTCCAAAACCTTTCCTACAACAGAAGTAAGACTCACTGGTCTATAATTACCTGGTCATCCCTCCTGCCCTCCTTGAACAAGGGCACAACATTTGCAACCCTCCAGTCCTCTGATACCAAACCTGTAGACAATGATGACTCGAATATCAAAACCAAAGCTTCTGCTATCTCCGCCATAACTTCCCAGAGAATCCTCGGATAAATCCCATCCAGCCCAGGGGGACTTGTCTACTTTCACACTTTCTAGAATTGATCTTGTATCTCATTCATCTCCTCTACAATGTTCTCCTTTTCCTGAGTGAAAACCGATGAGAAATGTTCATTTAGCACATCTCTGATCTCCACAAGGTCCACACTCAACTTCCCACTTCTGTCTTTGACTGGCCCTATTCCTCACCTAGTCATCCTTTTATTCCTCATACATCTATAGAAAGATTTAGGGTTCTCCTTTATTCTACCAGCTAAAAACTGCTCATGTCATCTCTTTGCTCTTCTTAACTCTCTTTAAATCCTTCCTAGCTAATCTGTATCTCTCCATCGCTTCATCTGAACCATCTTGTCTCATCAACATATAAGCCTCCTTTTTACACTTAACAAGAGGTGCAATTTCTGAAATAAACCACGGTTCCCTTACCTTACAACTTCCTCACTGCCTGACAGGGACATACCGATCAAGTACACGCAATATCTGTTCCTTAAACCAGCTCCACATTTCCATTGTCCCCATCCCCTGCATTTTGATAACCCATTCTCTGCATCCTAATTCTTGACTAATCGTGTTCTTATTGCCCTTGCCCCATCGATAAATCTTGATTTGTGGCATGTACCTATTCCTTTCCATCATTAAAATAAACGTAACTGAATTGTGGTCACTCTCTCCAAAGTGCTCACTTACAACTAAATCAAACACCTGGCCTGGTTCATTACCAAGCACCAGATCCAGTGTGGCCTCCCCTCTTGTCAGCCCCTCGATATACTGTGTCAGGAAACCCTCCTGTACACATTGGACAAAAACTGATCCAACCGACGTACGAGAGTTATCGCATTTCCAGTCAATGTTGGGGAAAGTGAAGTCCCCCATAATGATCATCCTGTTCCTTTCACTCCTACCCAGAATCGTTTTGCCAATCCTCTCCTCCACCTTCCTGGAACTCTGCAGAGGCCTATAAAAAAAACTCCCCGCAGTGTGACCTCTCCTCTCCTGTTTCTAACCTCAGTCCATACTACCTCAGGAGTAGTATGGTGTCAAAAGTTCTTTCAGCCACCATTATACTTTCCTTGATGAACAAGACTACACCTCCCCCTCTTTTACTGCCTTGCCTGTTCTTAATGAATGATCTCAATCCTGAAAACCTGCAACATCCCTTCCTCACCCTGGTCTGTCCATGTGTCCAAAATGGCCACAACATCGAAATCCCAGGTACCCATCCATGCTGCAAGCTCACCTCCCGTATTCCGGATACTCCTGGCATTGAAGTAGACACACTTCAAACCAGCTTGCTGTCTGCCAGCACACTCTTGTGACTGTGAAATCCTGTCCCTGTCCTCCCTACTCTCATCCTCCTGTCTACTGGAACTACACCTCAGGTTCCCATCCCTCTGTATAAACCCACCCGATTAGCACCAGCTAATTTTCCACCCAGGATATTAGTACCCCTCTGGTTCAAGTGAAGACCGTCCTGTTTGTGCAAGTCGCACCTTTCCCAGAATGAGCCCCAATTATCCAAGTACCTGAAACCCTCCCTCCTACACCATCTCTGTTTGGCTGATATCTCTCCGTATTCCTTGCCTCTCTATCACGTGGCACAGGTAACAAACCAGAGATAACAACTCTGTTTGTTCTAGCTCTCAGGTTCCACCCTATCTCCCTGAAATCCTGCCTTACATCCCTATCCCTCTTTCTAACTATGTTGTTGGTACCTACATGGACCACAACTTGCAGCTGGTCACCCTCTCCCTTCAGGACCCCAAAGATATGATCCAAGACATCACGGACCCTGGCACCTGGGAGGAACACACCAACCGTGAGTCTCATCAAT
This sequence comes from Chiloscyllium punctatum, assembly GCF_047496795.1. Classification (NCBI taxonomy): domain Eukaryota; kingdom Metazoa; phylum Chordata; class Chondrichthyes; order Orectolobiformes; family Hemiscylliidae; genus Chiloscyllium; species Chiloscyllium punctatum. Next base: position 10,229,079 of record NC_092740.1, on the reverse strand, counting down.
TCCCAACAATAAAACTTTTCCCCTGTCACTTTGAACTCATGACCCCTCATAACTGAGACCCCACTCTGGGAAAAAGCTTCTTGCTATCCACCCTGTCTATACCTCTCATGATTTTGTAGACCTCAATCAGGTGCCCCTCAACCTCTGTCTTCCTAATGAAAATAGTCCTAATCTGCTCAACCTCTTTTCATAGCTAGCACCCCATCGTACCGGGGTGTGTGTATGTTCACCATCCTGGTGAACCTCGTTTTCACCCTCTCCACAGCATCCACATCCTTTTGGTTATGTGGCGACCAGATGGGTCCATAAGATTCCAAACGTGGCCGAACCAAAATCTTATACAACCGTAACACGATCTACCAACTCCTGTACTCAATACCCTGCCTGATAAAGGAAACCATGCAGTGTACCTTCTCGAGCACTCTATTAAACTGCATTGTAACCTTCAGGGATCAATGGATCTGAACACCCAGATCTCTCTGTGCATTAATTTTCAGCAGGGCTTGTCCATTTACCATAATGTTTGCTCTTGAACTGGATCTTCCAAAATGCATCACCTTGCATTTGCCTGGATTAAACTCCACCTGCCATTTCCCTGCTCAACTCTCCAATTTATGTATATTCTGCTGAATTCTCTGACAGTCGCCTTCACTATCTGCTACTCCACAAATCTTAGTGTCATCTGCAAACTTGGAATGAGCTGCCAGTGGAAGTAGTTGAGGTGGATACATTATCAACATTTAAAAGGCATTTGGGTAAATATGTGTCCAGGAAAGGATTAGAAGGATATAGGCCAAGTGCAGGGAAATGGGGTTAGTGTGGAAAGACATTTTGGTGGGCATGGACATTTTGGGGCAAAGGGCATGTCTCCATGCTTTAGGACTCCATGACTCTCTAGCTTGATCTGCAGAAGCGGTCTGTATTGACCAGTGACTTTGGAATTCAAGCAAGACGTACATCCAATGTACCTGGAAGAGAACTCATCATCCAAGGATTTCATGACGGCCTGACGTTTATCAGTAAAATGGTTATCAAACTGGAAAATCACAATTCTTTTATTTTTCTCATTTATCTTAACTCCACATGTGTGTGTATGTGTGCACACATATTTGTGAGGGATGTCTGATCGGATGAACATAGAACATAAAACATAGAAAAATACAGCGCAGTACAGGCCCTTTGGCCCTCGATGTTGCGCCGATACAAGCCCACCTAACCTACACTAACCCACTATCCTCCATATACCTATCCAATGCCCGCTTAAATACCCATAAAAGAGGGAGAGTCCACCACTGCTACTGGCAGGGCATTCCATGAATTCACGACTCGCTGAATAAAGAATCTACCCCTAACATCTGTCCTATACCTACCACCCCTTAATTTAAAGCCATGCCCCCTCGTAATAGCTGACTCCATACGTGGAAAAAGGTTCTCATGCTCAACCCTATCTAAACCCCTAATCATCTTGTACACCTCTATCAATTCACCCCTAAACCTTCTTTTCTCCAAGGAAAACAGCCCCAAGTGCCTCAGCCTTTCCTCATACGATCTTCCTACCATACCAGGCAACATCCTGGTAAACCTCCTCTGTACCCGTTCCAGTGCCTCCACATCCTTCCTATAGTATGGTGACCAAAACTGCACACAGTACTCCAGATGCGGCCGCACCAGAGTCTTATACAACTGCAACATAACGTCAGGACTCCGGACCTCAATTCCTCTACCAATAAAAGCCAGTACGCCATATGCCTTCTTCACAGCACTATTTACCTGGGTGGCAACTTTCAGAGATCTATGTACATGGACACCAAGATCTTTCTGCTCATCCAAACTACCAAGTATCCAACCATTAGCCCAGTACCCCATCTTCTTGTTACTCTTACCAAAGTGAATCACCTCACACTTACCTACATTGAACTCCATTTGCCACCTTTCTGCCCAGCTCTGCAGCTTATCTATATCCCGCTGTAACCTGCCACATCCTTCCTCACTGTCAACAACTCCACCGAATTTCGTATCAACCGCAAACTTGCTCACCCAACCTTCTCGCCCCTCCTCCAAGTCATTTATAAAAATGACAAACTGCAATGGTCCCAAAACAGATCCTTGTGGAACACCGCTAGTAACTGCACTCCAAGATGAACCTTTACCATCAACTACTACCCTCTGTCTTCTTCCAGCCAGCCAATTCCTAATCCACACCTCCAACTCACCCTCAATGCCATACCTCCGTATTTTTTGCAGTAGCCTACCATGGGGAACCTTATCAAACGCCTTACTAAAATCCATATACACCATATCTACCGCTTTACACTTGTCCACCTCCTTAGTCACCTTCTCAAAGAATTCAACAAGGTTTGTGAGGCACGACCTGCCCTTCACAAAACCATGCTGACTCTCCTTGATCACATTATTCCTATCCAGATGTTCATAAATCCTATCCCTTACGATTCTCTCTAAGACTTTGCCCACAACAGAAGTGAGACTCACCGGCCTATAGTTACTAGGGCTATCCCGACTCCCCTTCGTGAACAAGGGCAACACATTTGCTATCCTCCAGCCTTCTGGCACTATTCCTGTAGACAAGGACGACATAAAAATCAAGGACAATGGCTCTGCAATCTCATCCCTTGCTTCCCAGAGAATCCTAGGATAAATGCCATCAGGCCCAGGGGACTTATCTGTTTTCACCCTTTCCAGAATTTCCAACACCTCTTCCCTACATACCTCAAAGCAATCCATTCTAATTAATTGTGACTCAATATTCACATCGGCAACAATGTCCTGTTCCTAAGTGAATACTGACGAAAAGTATTCATTCAGTGTCTCCCCAATCTCTCCAGCCTCCACACGCAACTTCCCACTGCTATCCTTGACTGGACCTATTCCTACCCTAGTCATTCTTCGATTCCTGACATACCTATAGAAAGCCTTTGGGTTTTCCCTAATCCTACCAACCAAGGACTTTTCATGTCCCCTCCTTGCTGCTCTTAGCTCTCTCTTTAGATCATTCCTGGCTACCTTATAACTCTCAATCGCCCCAATTGAACCTTCACGCCTCACCTTTACATAGGCCGCCCTCTTCCCTTTAACAAGTGATTCCAATTCCTTATTAAACCACGGCTCCCTCACACGAACCTTTCCTCCCTGCCTGACAGGTGCATACTTATCAAGGACACTCAATAGTTGCTCCTTGAACAATCTCCACATATCAATTGAGTCCTTGCCTTGAAGCCTACTTTTCCAAGCCACGCATCCTAAGTCATGCCTCACCGCATCATAATTTCCCTGCCCCCAGCTATAACTCTTGCCCTCCAGTGCACACTTATCTCTCTCCATCACTAGAGTAAAAGTCACCGAATTGTGGTCACTGTCCCCAAAGTGCTCACCTACCTCCAATTCTAACATCTGGCCTGGTTCATTACCCAGAACCAAATCCAGAATGGTCTCACCTCTTGTTGGCCTGTCTATATATTGTGTGAGGAAACCCTCCTGCACACATTGGACAAACACCGACCCATCTAACGAACTCGAGCTATAGCTTTCCCAGTCAACATCTGGAAAGTTAAAGTCTCCCATAACAACCACCCTATTACTTTCACTTTTACAATCAATGAAGATTGGGCTTAGGTGATCGATATTAATTAGATTGCCTTCTAGTTTTGGATATTGGTTTTCCCTGAGAACAAATCTACATCCAGAACCTCAACCTGAACGACAAATTGACTCAAAACATTCTATTGCCTTCTAGTTTATCTGTGCTCAGTTTTGTTCTTCAGAATGAATTGTTAATTTTCATTAAAACTGTAGACTTCGTGTCCAAGATGTGTTCTTTAACATGCCTCATTCAGAATCATTCAGTAATTTTGAGGATCGTTGAATGTTTTCTTATCATTGTGTTGTGTATTCAGTGATAGTGAGGTGGATTTGGTTTGGCTTGCTATCCCTGTTTCATAACATTCCAGAAAGGGATCTGATTGGTTTCTTTCGATTATTATCTGAGCAATGAAGATTAAAACTCCTTTCCTTGGTCACTGTCTCTAGATGGATTCTTGAACAATAACCATTTCTGATTTTCTGAATCGCCAGGCCCGTTCCTTACTGTTTCAAACTGTTTATGGCCGGTCTGTATGGATCCAGGAAAAGAGTCCAGTCACACATTCCCAAATGACTCCCATAGCTGGGCTGTTGAGGGGGCCCAGGTTTATGCTCTGGGGAAATGGGGTTCAATTCTCACCACGGCAACTTGTGGAATTTAATTAATAAATCTGGAATTGAAGCCTTGTTCTTCCTGATGGTGGCCATCTGAATTATCATCACTTGTTGCTCAAAAAAAACCCTGTTTCACTAATGCCCTTTAGGGAAGCAAATCCACCATCTTTCCCCCATCTGCCCTCCAGGTGACTTCAGATCCCACTTCAAACTTCAGTGTGACCTTTTCGGACAGATTGAATGCAATGTGTCTGACTCTGTTCTTGTCTCTGAAATGGCCAAGCAAGCCTCTCAGTTCAAGGACACTTAGGGATGGGGAACAAATACTGGCCTTGCCAGCGAGACCCACATGGCTTGAATGAATTTTAAAAATCAACCTAATCTGTTCTCACTCTCTGCTCAGTCCCTGCACCCTCTAACACCTGGCCCTGCCTCACTTCACTCCCTCTACCCTTATTTCCCTTTGACCCTCCCCTAGCAACCAATATCCCACCTGCTCCAATCTCATCTCTGCAAGTACAGGAAGTCTGCTTTGTTGACATTGCCTTTGCCAAGTGTGTGCTTATGTGATGCTGTTGGACTGGAGCAGTTAATGGGCGGTTGTTAAATAATATATTATTTTGTTAAGTATTTTATTGAAGGTAAAGTAATGCCAATTCTTTTTCTCATTTGTATTTAAGTTGTGATGTCAGAATAAATTGAGTTTTGCTTAAAGGTGAATAGTTTGACCAATGGAATCACATCTCGAGTGCAATGCCTTGAACTTGCATTTAAACAAGAAAGAAGTTAGGATCGAAGCTATCTCCTTGATATGTTTTGAGGTGGTTTGATCTGGTCCATTACACTACACTTTGGATCTTCATATTCCCTGCAAGTACTGAAATTCTGTCCTGTCCACTTGAGTCCAGGTCATACACATAGCTCAAAAAGAACCTTGTTTCAGCACACGTCCCTCCAGTCTGAAATACAAACACTCACCGCAGTGAATCGAAAAATTACAAAGAACGGTGGATCCTGGAAATCAGAAACAAAAACAGAAATTGCTGGTGAAACCCAGCCCAGCACCTTCTGCAGGTGGGGTACACAGAGTGAGCACATGCTCCAGGATGGTCTAATCTGGTTAGTGAATACTTTGGAACACACACAGCCACACCAACATCTGACATCTTTTCTCTCAGACAGAAAGGAAAGCATTTGCTTCCACAGAGAAAGGACAACGATATTCGTATCCTGGTAAAAGGAGTGACAGTCACATGTCTGTTTGGAGTTTCCTGTTTGTGAATCTTTCCCATTTCATATCCTCCCAACCCCTCAGTCACAGCAGCACTGTACCTGCGAGACCCTGATGGGATGAATGGCCCACTTCAGTTCCTGTGTCGTATGGTCTTCTTCCTGAACAACTTACTCAACTCCATCACAGCTGGCCTTCAAGAGCCACGCTGAGATGAAATCAAATAAAACTCAAAGTATCTGTTGTCGGCTTCACCATATAAAAACCCTCTCATTCACACAAATCACTCATTAAATCTACATCACATCAAGCACTGAAGACTTTATTAAATAAACATTTTGTATATGTCTGTCTGGAGGCCCCAGGGAGTACACACGGGGGAGAGACCTTCTAAATATTCAGGATGTAGGCAATGCTGGAAACGTCCTGGAGAACTGATGTCCCATCAACTTATTCACTCTAATGAGAGACCCAGAGACACGAGCGAGTTCACCAGTAACTAAAATGACTGGTTTTACTGTTAATCATATTTGGGAGTGAGTCTTTTTCATCAGAAATATTTTCTGCTACTGCTTGATTCTCCTGCTCCTCAGATGCTGCCTGACCTGCTGTGCTTTTCCAGCACCACACTCTCACCTCTGCTATAACTCTCACATGCACCAGTCCACTGGTCCAAAGGCACTCATATGTTGCTCCATGTCTCAATCTTGAACTCACATCCTTCTTCAGTTTTCTTTCCCATCTCTTGTCATTCCTTATCAGAGATCATGTTGACCAATTCCCACTTAACTGTGAAATGTATATTTGTTCCATGTGTCAAATTTATTGAACTATTATACAGAGTAGTGGAGTTGGCTCAGCAGCATTTAAAAATAGCACAGCATATGATAACACAGGAAGGAGACAAGTTTTACTTCCAGTGATAGGTGACACTTTAAAAGCAAGGTTTAGTGGTTCTTAACAAATCAAAATGAGATTGAGTCAATTATTTAATATGGACTCCAGATAGAAAGAAACCTCTCAGAATGTGTCATGTGAATATGTGCAAAAGGTATTTAAATATGGAAAGAAAGCAAAAGGAGAATATGTTACTGGTTACAACACAGAGTGAAGAAGCAAGTTCAGAGGATTCTGAATTGGGCATTTCTCGGATTAATTTGGAAAATGAGGAGGTTCTCAAAAACTGAGATAAATTATTATGTTACCTTGCAGAGGAAAATCAAAAAGACCTGAAAGAGTTATTGCTATCACATGGGGAGATATTTGAGAATTAACTGGGAAGTACTAATCGAGTTATGCATAATGTAGATATAGAAAATGCTGTTCCAAATAAGCAAGATCCTTATAGACTTATCCCTCTAAACTTGGCACAGATTCAAACAGAGATTGAATGCCTGGTCCAAAACAACATAATTGAATTAAGTTGCAGTGACTGGGGCTCACTTATAGTAATGGTGTCACAGTCAGACGGTATCCATTGACTATTTATAGACTACTGCAAAGTCAATGCTGTCATCATACTCTATTCCCTGTTTGGAAGACTGTATTGAGAAGGTGGGACAAGCAATTTATAGTTCTAATTTGAACTTACTCAGAGGATACTGGCAGGTACGTTTATCTGAAAGAATGAAGACAATGTTGGCTTTCATGACACTCATAGAGTCATAGAGATGTACAGCATGGAAACAGACCCTTCGGTCCAACCTGTCCATGCCGACCAGATATCCCAACCCAATCTAGTTCCACCTGCTAGCACCCAGCCCATAGCCATCCAAACCTTTCTTATTCATATACCCATCTAAATGCCTATTAAATGTTGCAATTGTACCAGCCTCCACATCCTCTAGCAGCTCATTCCATACATGTACCACCCACTGCAAGAAAATGTTGCCCCTTAGGTCTCCTTTATATATTTCCCCTCTCACCCTAAACCTATGCTCTCTAGTTCTGGACTCCCCGACCCCAGGGAAAAAAACTTTCCCTATTTATCCTATCCATGCCCCTCATAATTTTGTAAACCTTTATACTGTCACCCCTCAGTCTCTGACGCTGCAGGGAAAACAGCCCCAGCCGACTCAAAATATGATACCAATTTAAAGGCATGGCATTTGGTATGAAAAATGTGCCTGCCACATTTCAAAGTCTAAGCAATAAAGTCATTTCTGGATTAGCCAATTCTATGATATACATCAACGACCTGGTGATTTTTAGAGACATATGGAAGGAATGTTTACAGCATTTATTGAAATTATTAGATCAACTTCAAGTGACAGATTTGGTAATAAACCTGGCTGAAAGTGAATTTGGAAAAATCCAAGTCACTTCCTGGGCCATGTTATCAGACATGAGCAGATGGCCCTATGGAATATAAAAACAATGGTTATTGGAGAGCTTCCCATGTCAGAAGTTTGTCCTGATTTTTATTTCCACTGACTGACTTATTGAATAAGTGCAGAAAAGTTTAGTGCTCGACAGACTGTCAGAAGGCATTTAACAGCCTGAAAGCTGTGTTAATCACTGCTCCAGTGGTAGCCACACCCAATTATGCAAAGCCATTCAAGGTGTCTATCAATGCAAATGATGTGGGTTCAAGGTTTGTGTGAAGGTTTGTAGCTCGGGTGCTGGTTACAGTTATTGTGGGTGTGTTCGCTGAGCTGGGAAGTTGGTTTGCAGATGTTTCATCTCCTTTCTCAGTGACATCCTCAGTGCTGTGGAGCCTCCTGTGAAGTGCTGCTGTACTGTGTCGATTGGAATGTATTTGGGTTCATTCCTGCTGCTTCTGCCTGCTGGTTCCAGTTGCTCGTTGCAGTGGTGTTGGTGCTATACTCTTACAAGAAGACGATGAGAAGATAGAAAGATCTATCAGGTAATTTTCCAGAAAGTTGAATATTCATTGATAAAAATATCCCATGATTGAAAAGGAGACCTTGAGCTTGGTATTGGCATTACAACGTTTCAACATTGATATTTCCAGTAATGTGTCTGAGACCATTGTATATACCGATCTCAATGCATTACTGTTTTTGAGGGAAGTTAAGGACAAACATTTCTGACTCTTTAGTTGGAGCTTATTATTGCAGCCATTCAATTTGAAAATGATACACACAGCAGGATGAGAAAACGTAATTGCTGACGCGTTGTTGTGACTCGGATGATGACTCTGTGACACTAAGTGCCAATTAATTTTGTCCCAGATCATTGCCTTTTAATGTTCCTCTTTTCGATAATTATCCTCAAAGTGAGAGGGAAGGACATTGGGGTAAATGCTCCCCTCACAGTAATTGCCCTCACACTGAACGGATGGATGTTGGGGTAAATGCTCCCCTCACAGTAATTACCCTCACACTGAAGGGAAGGATGTTGGGTAAATGCTCCCCTTTTCTGCAATTCTCCTCACACTGAACAGGCTGGAAAGGGAAGGCACAGTAGCAGAAAACGGTAAGTGACGATAATTGTTCTTCAGCATATTTTATATCTTGTTCCATTTTGTGATGAATCTGAATGTTAAAAGTAATCCTCCTCAATAACAGACAATTCTCCTTCAGTTCAAGCAGCAAAACTCTCTGAGTTGCTTATTCAGACGTGAGTGAATCAGTCTTTCCTTTCAACACCAGTTCTAATTTCCTCTCCCTTTCTCCCTGACACTCTATCTGCTCCCAGGCTCCAGAATCCCACTCTCCATGTACTGGACAGAACCAGTTGGGGCTGTGTGATATAGTTCCTTGTTCCTGGCATCTCTAATGCTGTTCAGTCAGATCATTGGGGTTTGATCCCATGACTTCCAAGCCCCAACTCCCCATCCCAGTGCTCTAGCATTGGTCTGCCAACCTGCCCATCTTCATTGGGGTGTTGGTTTTCTGCACCAATCAGAAGGCAAACAGACTCTCCCCTATCCTATTAGATGGTACTTGACCATCGGTCAACAGTTTGTCTCTCCCAGTATGTTTATCCTGGTCAGGAAAACAATGAGGGAAAAGAGGATGTCAGGGCATCATGGTAAACTGGCTGGGCGGTTAATCCAGAGAACCAGGAAATGTTCTGGGGAACTGGATTTGAATCACACCACAGGGGATGGTGGAATTTATATACAAATCAATCTGGAATTAAGAGTCTTATAGTGACTACAAACTCATTCCCACTTGTGAGGAAACACCCATCTGGGTCAGTAATGTCCTTATGGACAGTAAATGTCATCCTTACAGGGACTGCCCTCCATGTGACTCCTGATGAATTCCTGGTGAAAGGCTTTTTCCTGCTTTTCAGATGCTGCCTGACCTGCTGTGCTTTTCCAGCACCACTCTCATCTTGACTCTAATCTCCAGCATCTGCAGTACCCACTTCTGCCGACATGTAACTCCAGACCCACCGCGGTATGGTTTGGTTGCTCTCTGGGCAACTATGGATGGGCAATAAATGCTGGCCTGGCCAGTGATACACTCATTCTATCAATGAACAAAATAAATGTACAATTGTTGAGGTAAATGTTCCCCTTTGAGGTAATTCCCCTCAAACTGAAATTATAATTTTGAGCTGCTCTGATTTCTGTTTTATTACAGCCTTTCAAAAAACATTATTACCGTTATCACTGACCTGGAGAAGGAAGAGCAAGGATCAGCATTCTGATCAGCACAAGAATCATCTCAGCAGGTCTTGTGAACAGAGAACCATTGAAACTGTTTTATGTGGTTCCCCCCCTCCCCAAAGACCAGAGCTTAGCTTGTGTGTGTGTGTCTGTGTGTGTGTGTCTGTGTGTGTGTGTGTGTCTATGTCTGTGTGTGTGTCTCTGTGTGTGTCTGTGTGTGTGTGTGTCTGTGACTGGGTGTGTGTATATGTGTGTGTGTCTTTGTGTGCATGTATGTGTATGTGTATGTGTGTATCTGTGTGTTTGTGTGTGGGAGGGTGGTGGTGTGCATGTGTCTGTGTGTGTGTGTGTCGTTGTGTGCGTGTATGTGTATATGTGTGTCTGTGTGTTTGTGTGTGGGAGGGTGGTGGTGTGCATGTGTCTGTGTGTGTGTGTGTCTTTGTGTGCGTGTATGTGTATGTGTGTGTCTGTGTGTTTGTATGTGTGGGGGGGTGGTGGTTTGAGTGTGTCTGTGGGTGTGTTGGTGTGTGTGTCTGTGTCTGTAAGCCAGGGGATTACTCCAGTTTAACTGGAGAGTGTAGGAGGGCATGTCACAAGCAGCAACAGACACACCTAAAACTGAGGTGTTAGTCTGGAGAAGTGACCATACAGGTGTACTTGTGTACCAAACAGGACAAGCAGCAAGTGATGCCACAACCAATGGGTTTCCATGTAGGGAGCTGACCAGGCTCTTTAAATTATTATCTGAGCGATGGAGATGGAAATCCACCTTTAAATTATTATCTGAGCGATGGAGATGGAAATCCACCTTTAAATTATTATCTGAGCGATGGAGATGGAAATCTTCTCCTCAGTCACTGACCCTGGATGGATTCTTGGTCAATAACCATTTCCGATTCCCTGAATCATCTGGCTGAGTAACTGGCTCGGCCCGGTCCTTGCTGCCTCGAGCTGTTCACGGCCAGTCTGTCTGCTGCTTCGGTATGGGTCAAGGAAAACAGTCCAGTTGGGTGTCACACGTCTCAAATGACTCCCAGTAGCTGGGCTGCGGTGGGGAACCTGAGGGTCGGGTTCATGCTCTGGGGAGAGGGGTACAATTTTCACCATGGCAACTTGTAAAATTTACATTTAATTATTAAATCTGGAATTGTAAACTCATCTCTGTGATGGTGACCATCTGAATTAACATCAATTGTTGTTTCAAGATAGAAACTGTTTCACTAATGTCCTTCAGGGAAGCAAATCTACCAACTTTACCCAATCTGCCCGACAGGTGACTTCAGATCCCCATTTCAAACCTCAGTTGTCCTTTTAGGAGCGATTGAATGCAATGAGTCTGACTCTGACCTGCTGCCCTCTGAAATGGCCAAGCAAGCATCTCACTTCAAGGGTGTTCAGGGATGGGCAACAAACGCTGGGCTTGCCTGTGTGACCCATGTGCCTTGCAAGGATATGAAAACTACCTAATCTGTTCTCACCGTCTTCTCACTCCCTGCACCCTCTAATATTTGCTCCTGCCTCACCTCAACTCTCTCCTATCGTCCAATATCCTTCCTGCTCTAATCACATCTCTCATGAATGTTTTGGACAGTCTGTGTGCTCCTACCCAGAATGAAACACATGACCAGAAGAAATTGGGGCAGAGGTAGACCATTCAGCCCCTCAAGCCTGCTCCAATATTCAGGAAGATCTTGGCTGATTTGTTTGTGCTTCATATTCCACATTTTCACCTCGATTCCCTGGATTCACAAGAATCTGTCCATCACTACCTTTAAAAATATTCCATGATCCTACCTCCACGGCTTCCTGAGGCAAAGAATTCCAACATCACACAACTGTCTGAGAAAACTGGACACCAACATTGGTGGTGGAGTGGACAGTGAAGAAGGTTATCTCAGAGTATAATGGGAACTTGATCAGTGGAATGATGGGCCGAGGAACGGCAGATGGAGTTTAATCGGAACAAATGTGAGGTGTAACATTTTGGAAAGGCAAATCAGGGTAGGACATACACACTTAATGGTTAGGTTCTGGGGAGTGTTGCCAAGCAAAGAGACTTTAGAGTGCAGACTCACAGTTCCCGAATGATGGAGTTGCAAGTCGAGCTGGTTAGTGATGAAGGTATTTGGTATGCTTTCCATTATTGGGCAGTGCATTAGGGATAGGAGTTGGGATGTCATACTGTGGCTATATAGTGCACTGATTTGGCCAATTTTTTCATGCTGCATTCAGTTCTGGTCTCCCTGCTATAGGAAGGATGTAGGGAAACTTGAAGGGGTTCAGAAAAGATTTACAAGGTTGTTGTCAGGGATGGAGGGTTTGAGGTTTCGGAAGAGACTGAGGAGGCCGGGGCTGTTTTCCCTGGACTGTTCAAAGCTGAGGGGTGACCTGAGAGAAGTTAAAATCATGAAGGGCATGGATAGAGCTCCAGCATAGTGGAGTTCAAAACTAAAGGGCATAATTTTAAAGTGAGAGGGGAAAGATTTAAAAGGGGTAACCTTTTCCCACAAAGGGGATTGCGTGTATGTGATGAGCTGCCAGAGGAAGTGATGGAGGCTGGTACAATTGCAACATTTAAAAGGCATCTAGATGGGAATATGAACAGGAAGGGTTTAGCAGGATATGGATCAAATGCTGGCAGATGGGACCAGATTAATTTAGGATATCTGGCTGGTATGGAAGTGTTGGACTGAAGGGTCTATGGCCATGTTGTACATCTCTATGACTCTGAAAATATTTACGATATTATACATTTCAATCAAGTGATCCCTGTTGCGTGTAAATTACTACCAGCTTTGTTTAATTTGAATACATTTTAAGAAATCTTTGAGACAATTTAATATTGAACCAGCTTCTCAAAGTTTATTGCATATAGCAATCAAATAAGACTCCTTAAAAAACAAGTTATGCCTCATGATTCAACTGAGCTAGTCCCTGATATTTGGTGGAATTTAGTCTACAATTCTAACCAATAGCGTCTGTCTCTGGATATCCAAGGTCCAATCCTTTTGCTGAATTCTTCTCTGGAGTTCTGCTACTGAAAAATTATGAAGATGAATTCTTACAGGATTTTACTTCATGTGGAGTTTCTGATGTGACATTATTGAGTATCCATTAGATCCTTTCATCCACAAAATCCATGAGTGATCAAGTCTGTAACTTGCCTTCTTATCAGGAGTAGCTTCCTTGTTCCTTGGTACATTTGGTGTTAACTATCTCCTGTCTCCAGGAACAACATGTTGATGTTGCTTTGACTCTTTCTTCCTGGGGATGGATAATTATCATGTTGCTTTTAACTCCTTGATAACAGTTCCTCCTTGTCTCTTTCATCTCAGGACCAGTTTATTCCAGAGAGAGTCATGGTTTATTCTTTCAACCCCCGAACCGTTATTAAAGTTTGAATTTTATCGTCTCACAGTCCCTCATTATTCTAAACTCCAGTGGAAACAAACCCAGCCTGTCCTCCCTCTCCTCATGAGACAACCTGCTTCTCAATCTCAGAAACCTCCTTTGAGCCAGCATCAATATCCTTCATTATGTACAGCATTTGAGATATGGTCACAGAAATACTCTGTATAATTGAAACAAAACATTTATACACTTATATCCAATTCCTCCTTTATTCTAGGATAGAATGCTGTTAACCTCCCTGATGACATGGTGCAAGTAAGGACTGCAGGACTTGATTCTCCTGCTCCTCGGATGCTGCCTGACCTGCTGTGCTTTTCCAGCATCAGACTCCTGACTCTGATTACAATGGTGCATCTGTTGACTAACCTTTTGTGACCTATCTCCCACCAAACCTCAGAATTCTGCAGTCCTTCTTATTTGAATAATTCTCTCCTTTTCCCCGTGTTTAGTGTGTCTGCCCTGCCCAATGTCTGTCCTCTGTGATCAATACAGGCGAATCCAACTCTCCTGTTCAATCCTTTCACCAGATTATGCCAACATTATCACATTGTCTGTGACACCTTGCAGTAATGAATTAGTTGCCTACCAATATACAAATAATGATGTGGAGATGCCGGTGTTGGTCTGGGGTGTACAAAGTTAAAAATCACACAACACCAGGTTATAGTCCAACAGGTTTAATTGGAAGCACACTAGCTTTCGGAGCGACACTCTTAATCACCTGATGAAGGAGCGTCGCTCCGAAAGCTAGTGTGCTTCCAATTAAACCTGTTGGACGATAACCTGGGGTTGTGTGATTTTTAACAATATAAAAATAGAGTGCTTCATCTGCTGTAAGGGGTTAGTGAGTTTGGAAGATTTGTAGCTCAGGCTGAGGACAGAGGACCCCTGTCCAAAGAAATGGGCACAGAGGCAAAGGCAACGGAAGAAGAGATCAACATCATGTCGTGTCTGAACGTTGGTGAGGTGGGAGTGCAAAGTGATTAAAGCTGAGACCTTTGCTGAATTCAGAACACACACAAACAATGAAATGATTCAAAAATACAGAGGCAAAAGCTTTTGAAGTTTGTGTCTTGGAAGAACAGGGAATGTGTCCAAACACTGTTCAGTTTCCTGACCGTGAGGATGCAGTCACTGCATTCCTGTTCGTTACTGCAGTTACATGGGATCACCACCAGCTCCAAGTTCCCTTCCAAGCCAAACACTCTGTCTATTCTATCCATGCCTCCCATAATGGTGTAAACATCGACCAGGTTCCCCCTCAGCCTCTGACTTTCAAGTGTAAATAAACCAAGGTTCTCTCATCTCTCCTTATAGCTCAGGGACCCGGAAGATGCAGATCAGGCTGTAAGTGAGTGCTTTATGTCAGTGTTCAGCAGGGAGAGGGATGATTTTGGTGTAGAAATCAGGGAGATAGTCTGTGAAATTGTTAAAGAAATTAACATAGACAGAGAGGAGCTGCTGAGTGGCATGGGTGGCTGAAAAGTCAATAAATCTCCAGGGCAGCATGAAATGGATCTCAGGTTATTGAGTGAGGCAGGGGAGAAAATAGCAGGGGCTTTGGAAATAATTTTCCATTCCTCTCCGGCTGCAGGAGAGGTGCTGGAGGACAGGAGGACAGGCAGTCTGGTACCATTGTTCAAGAAGGGAGCAAGGGATAAACCAGGAAACTTCAGGCTAGTCAGTCTAAATTCTGTGTCAAAACGTGTGGCAGGTCAGGCTGATGAAGGACTTATGTCTAAAACGTTGACCCTCCTGCTCCTCAGATGCTGCCTGAGCTGCTGTGCTTTTCCAGTGCCACACTGTTAAACTCTGACTCTCCAGCATGTGCAGTCCTCACTTTCTCTCAGTCTATACTCAGTGGGGTGGAAACTGTTCGAGGTAATTCTGAGGGACGGAATGGATCTGCATTTGGAGAGACAGGGATCAATCATGAACATGAATTTGTTCAGGAGAAGTCATGTCTTAACAACTTCCCTGAATTTTTTTAAAGAGGTGACCAGGTGTGTAGATGAGGAGAATGAATTTGATGTTGTCTTTTGAATGCAAAGACAGATAGATTTTTGAACAGTAAAGGAATTAAAGGTTATGGTGAGTGTGCAATAAATGAAGCTGAGTCCATGAAAGGATCAGCCATGATCTTATTGAATGATGAACCAGGCTCGGGGGGTCAGATAACCCTCTCCTGCTCCTATTCCTTTTGTTCTTGTGTCTTCTTGGACTTCGGCAAGACTTTTGATCAGGTTCCACATGGGAGAACGACAGCAAAGGTGAGAGCCCATGGGATCCAAGGAAATTTGGTAAGTTGGATGAACAATTTGCTGACTGGCAGGAAACAGAGGGTGATGGGCGAGGGGTGTTTTTGTGACTGGAAGTGTGTGTCCGGTGGGATCCCACAGGGGTCACTGTTGGGGCCCTTGCTATTTGCGGTTAGTCGTAAATGATTTAGACTTGAATGAAGAGGGGTTGATCAATATGGTCCCAGATGATAAACAAATAGTGGGCGGCATGGTGGCACAGTGGTTAGCACTGCTGCCTCACAGCACCAGAGACCCGGGTTCAATTCCCGCCTCAGGTGACTGAATGTGTGGAGTTCGCACGTTCTCCCCGTGTCTGCGTGGGTTTCCTCCGGGTGCTCCAGTTTCCTCCCACAGTCCAAAGATGTGCCGGTCAGTTGAATTGGCCATGCTAAATTGCCTGTAGTGTTAGGTAAGGGGTAGATGTAGGGGTATGGGTGGGTTGCGCTTCGGCGGGGCGGTGTGGACTTGTTGGGCTGAAGGGCCTGTTTCGACACTGTAAGTAATCTCAGTAAACTAATCTAGAAAAATAGTTGGGGTAGTAAATATTAAGGAGGATAGCCTTAGCCAACAAGAGGATCTATACGGGCTGGTCAGATAGACTGATCAGGAGCAAACAGTATCCAACATGGATAAGTGTGAGGTGATACACTTGGGCAGGACGGAAAAGGGAAGGGAAGATATAATGAGCAATAGGACCCTGGGAAACACCAAGGATCAGAGCGACCTTGGTGTGCATGTACACCAGTCCCTTAATGTATCGGGACAGGTGGATAACATGGGTAAAAAACCCTATGGGATACTTCCCTTTATTAGTTGAAGCATAGAGCTTAATTCAGAGCAGTGAGGTTATGTTGGAACTGTATGAAAAATTGATTAGGTCACAGCTAAAGAATTGTGTGAAGTTCAGGAATCCACATTATGGTACAGAGCAGATTTGCCAGGATGTTACCTGGGCTGGAGAGTTTCAATTCTGAAGAGAATTTGGATAGATTGTTTTCTCCAGGGAGGAGGAGCTTGAGAGAAGACATGATTGAGATGCGTAAAATTATGAGGGACATAAATACAGTTGAAATGAAAATGGTTTCCCCGTGATGGAGTGTTCAGTGACCATGGGACATTAATTTAAGGTATGGGGCAGGGTGTTTGTTTTTATTCATTCATGAAACATGCATATCACTGGCTGGCCAGCATTCATTGCCCATTCCTTGTTGACCTCTTGAGAAGATGGCGATGGGCTGCCTTCTTGAACCATGATTTGGATGCACCAGTGTTGGACTGGGGTGGAAAAAGTTAAAAATCACACAGCACCACATTATAGCCCAACGTTATTTGGAAGCACTTGCTTTCGGAGCACTGCACCTCCGTCAGATGACTGTGGAGTACAAGATTGTAAGACGCAGAAGTGTTCTCTGACTGTCAGGAGTGTTCCCTTCCAGTCGGAGAGCACTTCAACTTGGATGAAAAACTCCAAAAAATTGGAGAATTTTGTGAACTTCTGAAAAACTTCACCATTTTGGATGACACCAGGAAGAGTGAGGCTTGATTTCCAAACTGCTACCTCAGGGAGGTGTAACGATCTCCATCTATATGTAATATGGGATTGACGCATGTGTGTGGTATATCAATACGTTCTATATACAGTTTCTGTATCTCTGTCAATGTCTTTCCCTTGATGTGGGTCAGCTTTTATTGCTTATTCCTTGAGCAGATTGTGCTGGATATCCAGCTGTGTGGAGGGTGTTTTTAATAATGGTTTTCTGGATCACTCAGGGAACATGAAGAAATGGAAACATTCACATTTATATCATGTTAATGAGGTTGATCCTCAATCCCTCTGACCTAGAAAGGCAGTAATTAAAATCACTGAGTCTTATTTTGCAGATTTTAAATTGTTCCAGACAATTTGTAAACTTCCAATTTAAGTTTAAAAAAACATTTATTCCTTTCAGTCTCTTTCTTCTGTCTTCATTTCACAACAAACAGCAATATGCAAACAAGCAGTTATTAGTTTTATTGACAAAAGGGTAACTAGGGAGAGAACAGGGCCCCTCAAAGATCAGCAAGGCGGCCTTTGTGTGGAGCCGCAGAAAAAAGGGGAGATACTAATTGAGTATTTTGCATCAGTATTTACTGTGAAAAAGAACATGGAAGATATAGAATGTAGGGAAATAGATGGTGACACCTTGCAAAATGTCCAGATTACAGAGGAGGAAGTGCTGGATGTCTTGAAAATGCATAAAGGGGGATAACTCCCCAGGACATTATCAGGTGTACTCTAGAACTATGTGGGAAGCTAGAGAAGTGATTGCTGGGCCTCTTGCTGAGATATTTGCATCATTGATAGTCATAGGTGAGGTGCCGGAAGACTGGAGATTGGCAAACATGGTGCCACTGTTTAAGAAGGGCGGTAAAGACAAGCCAGGGAACTATAGACCAGTGAGGTTGACCTCAGTGGTGGGCACGTTCTTGGAATCCTGAGGGACAGGATGTACATGTATTTGGAAAGGCAAAGACTGATTCGGGATAGTCAACATGGCTTTGTGCTTGGGAAATCATGTCTCACAAACTTGATTGAGCTTTTTGAATAAGTAACAAAGAGGATTGATGAGGGCAGAGCGGTAGATGTGATCTATATGGACTTCAGTAAGGCGTTCGACAAGGTTCCCCATGGGAGACTGGTGAGGAAGGTTAGATCTCATGGAAGACAGGGAGAGATACTCAATTGGATACAGAACTGGCTCAAAGGTAGAAGACAGAGGGTGGTGATGGAAGGTTGTTTTTCAGACTGGAGGCCTGTGACCAGTGGAGTGTCACAAGGATCGGTGCTGGGTCCTCTACTTTTTGTCATTTACATAAATGATTTGGATGTGAGCATAAGAGGTACAGTTAGTAAGTTTGCAGATAACACCAAAATTGGGGGTGTAGTGGACAGCGAAGAAGGTGACCTCAGATTACAACAGGATCTGGACCAAATGGGCCAATGGGCTGAGAAGTGGCAGATGGAGTTTAATTCAAATAAATGCGAGGTGCTGCATTTTGGGAAAGCAAATCTGAGCAGGAGTTATACACTGAATGGTAAGGTCCTGGGGAGTGTTGCTGAACAAAAAGACCTTAGAGTCCAGGTTCACAGCTCCTTGAAAGTGGAGTCAGAGGTAGATAGGATAGTGAAGAAGGTGTTTGGTATGCTTTCATTTATTGGTCAGAGCATTGAGTATTGGAGTTGGGAGGTCATGTTGCAGCTGTATAGGACATTGGTGAGGCCACTGTTGGAATGTAGCGTGCAATTCTGGTTACCTTCCTATCAGAAAGATGTTGTGAAACTTGAAAGGGTTCAGAAAAGATTTACTAGGATGTTGCCATCCTGCTACTTTGATGCTGCCTGACCTGCTGAGCTTTTCCAGCAACACATTTTTCAGCTCTGGTCTCCAGCATCTGCAGTCCTCACTTTCTCCATGGTGAATCCTCAGGTAAAAACAGGCTCTCTGCCTGTATTCCTGATGAAGGGCTTTTGCCCGAAACCTCAGTTTTACTGCTCCTCGGATGCTGCCTGAACTGCTGTGCTTTTCCAGCACCACTCTAATCTAGACCCTGAATCCTCAACATGGAGGACAGAGCAGGTACCTGGAGACTTCAGCTCACCGCTGGCTGTGAGGAGCCTCCACGCTGCTCAGCACCAAACAGCGTCTCAGGGAATGATCCACAGGAATCATCCACACACACACCCATCATCCACAGACATTGGCATCCCAACATTTACCAACCCCTCTCCATCTTCACAGCAGCTCACCGATACATTGACGGGTCACTTTGGAAGCACAGACCCATATTGAGGACAATTAACATTGAAAGGTTACTGCAGGCAGAGGGACAGGCACGCAGCTCCTTGATTGGACCAGGCTCCATCTCGGGCTTTAATCACCAAGCCTTGTTTGCAGATAGACTACGTCCACAAATAATCCATGGTCAGCCACTAGTCGTCCCCATTAGCAGCTGTTTATTCTTCCAGGCTGACCTTTACCATTCCCTTTGTCTGTCCAGCTTTCTCTCTCTCTCTCTCTCTCTCTCTCTCTCTCTGGGTTCTATCTTCAGCTATCATTTACTCCTTCTCCTTCCCTCCACCCCTTCTTTGACAGACATACCAACCTTTTCCCAGCTGTAATCAGTTCTGAACAATGATCACTGGCCCTGAAACATTAACTCTGCTTTCTCTCCACAGATGCTGCACCCTTCAGTCTAACACCTGCAGCATGTGCCAGCTGCCCACACAAGCAAACACACTGCATGTCTATTCAACTCGATGGCCTTGTCAGAAACTGGGTGGGGGCTGGACCTCAGGCCAGTTAAATGAAGGGGTCAACTGCTCAGGCCAGGCACCATCAGCAAATCTGTCTGCCTGCAGTTCAGGGAGAGGGCGACAGTCAGTGCTGTGGGGCCAGCAGCTTCAGTCAGGAGAACCTCGTGTTGTTAGTCTGGGAGTGGTCAGGGGTCTGACCAGTCATGTTCCAGGGGCTGTCAGTCAAAGTCACTCAGAGATTTGGGGTGAATACGGTCCTGGGGACCGGTCCATTGATTGTTCAGGAGGCACAGTGGTGGAATCGTTCCTGAAAGGGATGGGGGAGTTGAGGCCTGGTGGGGAAAGGCAGAGGGACTTGTGGAGGTTGGGACAAGAATGATGATCGGCGAGGGCATCTCAAGGAGTATGGGGGGCGGGGTGGGGGGGGAGCTAGACATATCGATGTGGGTATTGCAATGTCTCTTTATACTCGTTGTTTTAAAATTATCAATATAATGTCATTGTGGTGGAGATAGTACCCTCCCACCTGTCACATTTAGCATTTTGCACAGACACAGGAAGCTTCTTACAGTTGTCAGCCATCCACAGTTGAGTCAGGGAGACAGCCTTTCTCAGGGGCCCCTGGTACACCCAGCCGAGTGCAGCCTCCGATCTGTCCTGGCCCTGCTCGGGGCAGTCAGAGTCAGGATGGTCTCCATATAAGGGATGAGGAACCGAATAATCAGCAGCACACTCTCCATCTAGACTCTTTCTGCCCCTTTGCAGGCTGTTTTTCTCCTGGAATGAGAGAGAGCCAGGTAACAATGCTCAAAAAAACTTAGTGCTGCTTGGACTTACCAAAAAGACACAAGATACAGCCCAAAGCGTCAGGGGTCTGAGAAGGAAAGTATAGAAACTAAAGAAATAACATGCAAACCACACACAGGCTTCAGCATCCACAACTGATTTCTTTGTTCTATTAAGACCTAAAGTCAAACCAGACTCACTGAATTTGTATCTTTCTCCACCCGGATTAGTGATTAACTCAGCAGGGATCTGTGACCCTGGCTCACCCCTTATCCCCACAATGTGTGCTCAGGACGGACAGTCCAGGATAGCAGCCTCCATCTGTGTCCCCAGTCACTGTCCCTTCAGCAATACAGGGGGATCTGGGTTACCAGAGAGAAGGAGCGAAACTCTTCATCTGATCTTGTGCTCTTCCTGTCCTGAGATTGTTAGATGGGGACATTTATAAGGGATCTTTATTTTCCATTTCCTTTCAGTTTTGAAAGAGTAGGGATTGCCTCATTCTGTATCAGACCTTGTGATGTTCCTGCCCTGGGAGTGTTTGATGGAGATAATGTCAAGGGTGCTTTCCTTCAGGTTATTTTCAGTTTTAAAAAGTAGAAGGAACATGACTCTGTATCCGACCCTGTGCTGGGTGTGTTTAAACAGAATTATAAAACTTTATAATAAAGACACTGAGAGAAAACATTGAGGAAATGCTTGGCATATCTTGTCTCATTCGCTAAAGAGTGTTACCAGGAGGAGGAAGTACAACATTTAATATTGCAAATTTTATAACAGAATCAACTGTATTTTATCGAAAAAGAAGAATAAAATTTGATAGAGATCGCAAATACAATGAACAATAGAATTCAAGGAGTTCTCAGAGATAAACAAACCTGGGACATGACCAAAAGAGAACAGCTATTAACTTTGGAATACAACATTGAAAAATCCCAAGCCTAGAGAAAACAATGATTGCTAAAAGACAAAGGAAACCCAGGATTATCTATAGGAATGCCCATCATTGATCAGGTGTTTTACAGGAATGGTCCGATGGAGGGGAAAGGGAGGGCACAGCAACTATTTTGGGTATGATCATTGTAGAAAAACATTGTATGAAAAGACTGTTTTTGACTGCAAAAAATCAGAGTGTGTCATTGATCTCTCTTCTGGCCTGAGCTTCAGGTTCAGGGATCGATTGTGTTCTCATGTTGAAGCCAGATTCGGGGATGATCCTTTGGCCCTCTCCGTGCATTCACCAGTTTCTGATTGAATAAAAGTCAGAATTACAGGTCGGGGTGGACTGGGGGTGCCTGGCACGCGACAGCGTGAGACAAAGAGACACCAAGAGACTCGGGTGGGAGAATGCAAGATAAAGAGAGACCAAGAGTCTTCAGCAAGGGACAATGTGAAAACAAAGAGATCAAGGGAGACCCTAAGGCATGAAGAAGTAACAAAGAGGATTGATGAGGGCAGAGCGGTAGATGTGATCTATATGGACTTCAGTAAGGCGTTCGACAAGGTTCCCCATGGGAGACTGATTAGCAAGGTTAGATCTCATGGAATACAGGGAGAACTCGCCATTTGGATTCAGAACTAACTCAAAGGTAGAAGACAGAGGGTGGTGGTAGAAGGTTGTTTTTCAGACTGGAGGCCTGTGACCAGTGGAGTGCCACAAGGATCGGTGCTGGGTCCACTACTTTTTGTCATTTACATCAATGATTTGGATGCGAACATAAGAGGTACAGTTAGTAAGTTTGTAGATGACACCAAAATTGGAGGTGTAGTGGACAGTGAAGAAGGTTACCTCAGATTACAACAGGATCTTGACCAGATGGGCCAATGGGCTGAGAAGTGGCAGATGGAGTTTAATTCAGATAAATGTGAGGTGCTGCATTTTGCGAAAGAAAATCTTAGCAGGACTTCTACACTTAATGGTAAGGTCCGAGGGAGTGCTGCTAAACAAAGAGACCTTGGAGTCTCCTTGTCATAGCTCCTTGAAAGTGGAGTCGCAGGTAGATAGGATAGTGAAGGAGCGTTTGGTATGCTTTCTTTTATTGGTCAGAGTATTGAGTACAGGAGTTGGGAGGTCATGTTGCGGCTGTACAGGACATTGGTTCAGCCACTGTTGGAATATTGCATGCAATTCTGGTCTCCTTCCTATTTGAAGGATGTTGTGAAACTTGAAAGGGTTCAGAAAAGATTTATAAGGATGTTGCCAGGATTGAAGGATTTGAGCTATAGAGAGAGGCTGAACAGGCTGGGGCTGTTTTCCCTGGAGCATCAGAGGTTGAGGGTGACCTTATCGAGGTTTACAAAATTATGAGGGACATGGATAGTATAAATAGACAAAGTCTTTTCCCTGGGGTCGGGGAGTCCAGAACCAGACAGCGTAGGTTTAGTGTGAGAGGGGAATGATATTAAAGAGATCTAAGGAGCAACGTTTTCACACAGAGGGTGGTACGTGTATGGAATGAGCTGCCAGACGAAACGGTGGAGGCTGGTACAATTGCAACATTTAAGAGGCATTTGGATGAGTGTATGAATAGGAAGGGTTGGGAGAGATATGGGCCAGGTGCTGGCAGGTGGGACTAGATTGGGTTGGGATATCTGGTTGGCATGGACGGGTTGGACCGAAGGGTCTGTTTCTCTGCTGTACATCTCTATGACTCTATGACTCCAAATGGAATCAGACACAGCCCGAGATAGAGTCGAGGACAATGGCAGAACAGAACTGAAAAGATAAACCCAGTGGGTTCCAGACCAGTCTGTGTTTGAGAAAAATAAAACCTTAATTAAAGATATGATAGAGGATAGTTGGAATAAGGAGGGAACTGAATCAGAACAGGAAGCTTGTTGGCTGGGTCAAAGAAAGAGAAATCGACCAATGAGTTAATCAGCTTTGTGGGTCTGTTTAAGCAGAATACAAAAGAGGAACAGAATTAAGCTGAAATAGCTGCAGTGTTCATAACTGAAAAAGTGACAGAGGAAGACTGAATTTCTGCACCGGGCTGGTTCACTGAACCTTGGAGAAGGGTTAACTCTTTGTGGTTTGGTTTGAATGCACGAGTGTTGTTTGCAAAATGTTTTCTTGTGCAATTTATGTGTTTTTGTTTCTTGGAACTTTAGATCTGGGGATATGTTGAAGTTAGTTTGCATTTTGGAAATGTTGGGTGATTTAGAAGTGTGATATGTGCCATATGTGAGCCAGTCTGGTTAATATAATGTCCATTTAAGAAACTATCAGTGGTTGTGCATGGCAGAAGTCTGCCACAAAATGTTGATTAAAGAAGTTGGTTCGTCAGGCTTGGTAAAAGCTTTCGGAATTGGCTCCGTGCTGTGTTTGGACTTGGGTAAAATTTTCATTCCAGAAATTACCAATATTTGGGATTGCAGTTTCTTGCCAGAATGAACTTCCAAACACTGTTCTAACACATGAGTGAATCTTTAATTCCAGATGATAAGATTTGCTCATTGTAAAGGTACTTTGGTGTGAGACAATTAAAAAAAAATATGAAATGTGGAATCTTGGAAATACAATTCTCTTTGATCAAAATTCTGATGGTCTGTTCTAAAATCTGATAAAGCTGATAAAATAATTAGGAAAGGCAAATTTAACAAAGGAGGTGGGTTTTTCCTAAAGTGTAACATTTATTTTGGAGGAGGAGGAATGATGGATGATTTAATTACCTGCAAGAGATTGTGCCCCCCTCCCCTTTTTGCATCGTTGAAAACTAATTAACCCATTCTACTTCTCATTGAATGGATGGATACTTCCTTTAGGAATTTTGAATCCATGGATGATGTTATTTTATTGCTACTGGGTGAAGGGACCTGTAAATAGAGACTGGAGGATAAAAATATTAAGAAATTAACACAAGTTAAGAGAGTACTCAATTGGGCTAGGAAGGAGCTAGTACACAGTGGCTGAGTGGTATTATCGCTGGGTAAAATGGGCTTTGGGGAGGGAATCTGCTCAACACCAATATTGTCAGTACAGTCTCAATCAATGGGTGGGCATCAGATAGCTTCCCAGTCAGATCTGGAGTCAGGCAGGGCTGCCCTCTCTCTCCTGCCTTGTTTGTGCGCTGCATAGAGCCATTTGCCGAGTCCTGAAGATGCTGGGTATTTGGTTCGGGGGGACTGGGTCGTGCACCAAGTCTTGGAAGGAGCGTGTCAGCAAAGTGAGGCAGAAACTGGGCAGATGGAAGCTACGGTCACTCTCCATTGCAGGAAAAAACCTGGTCATCAGGTGTGAGGCACTGTCATTGCTGTTGTACGTGGCACAGGTCTGGCCTATTCCCAGAACCTGTGCCGCTGCAGTCACCCGGGCCATCTTCCAGTTTATATGGAGTTCAAAGATGGACCGGGTCCGAAGGGACTCGCTGTACAAAGATCTGGGCAACGGGGGAAATAATACACCCAATGCCATCCTCACTCTGATGGCCACCTTTGTGTGTGGCTGCATCAAGCTGTGCGTGGATCCCCGGTACGCAAACACCAAGTGTCACTACGTACTGAGATTCTACCTGTCCCCGGTGTTGTGAAGGATGGGCCTGGCCTCGCTGCCGCGGAACGCTCCGAGTAGTTGGACCGTTCCGTATCACCTGTCATTCGTGGAGAAGTTTATGAAGAAAAACACCTTTGACCACAAGTCCATCAGGAAGTGGTCAGCACGTAGTGTCCTTGAGACCCTTCAGGAAAAGGAGAGGGCGGATCCTATCGAGCGGTTCCCTGAGCAGACTGTCAAAGCCATTTGGCAGAATGCCTCATCGCCAGAACTTTCCAACAAGCACCAGGACATGGCTTGGCTGGTGGTGAGAAGGGCTCTGCCTGTGAGATCCTTTATGCACACCCGGACTCTCAGCCACACCGCATGCTACCCTCGAAACGGCTGCGGGGGGGACGAGACTGTCACACACCTCCTTCTGGGATGTGCCTACGCAGAAGATGTCTGGAGAGGAATGCAGTGGTGTTTGTCGAGGTTCGTCCTGAGCAGCGCCGTGACGCGGGACTCCGTCCTCTACGGCCTGTTCCCCGGGACTCACACCGAGACGAACATTAACTGCGCCTGGAGGATCATCAACTCAGTGAAGGACGCTCTCTGGGCAGTCCAAAACCTGTTGATCTTCCAGCTGAAGGAGTTGACCCTGACTGAGTGTTGCAGAGTGGCACATTCCAAGATCCAGGACTATGTGTTGAGGGATGTGCTGAAGCTTGGGGCAGCAGCCACCAAGACGCGGTGGGGAAAGACCACCGTGTAACATCTGCCTGCCTAAGAAGAACAGGGGGCCCGCGCAGTCAGTTGGGCTCCACTGACGCCTCAGCTGAATATATGGACATATAATTGATAAACGTACAGACCTGTATATAAAAATGATAAATTCGGATCTCTGTATGTAAATGTTTACGTATGTATGGCACGACCAACTGTACAGACCATCAAATTATTTTATGAATAAAGTA
The DNA here is from genome assembly GCF_047496795.1 of Chiloscyllium punctatum. Classification (NCBI taxonomy): domain Eukaryota; kingdom Metazoa; phylum Chordata; class Chondrichthyes; order Orectolobiformes; family Hemiscylliidae; genus Chiloscyllium; species Chiloscyllium punctatum. The sequence continues at coordinate 10,202,815 of NC_092740.1, read as the reverse complement.
TATTTTTGAAAGAAAAAATAAGTTAATCCAAAGACCCAGGTAAGGTTCTGGGTGCTCGGGTTTGAATCCCACCGTGGCAGACAGTGGGGTTTGAATTCAATAAATATCTGGAATCAAGATTCTAATGATGACCATGAAATCAATGTTGGTTGTTGGAAAAACCCATCTGGGTCATAATGTCCTTGAGGGAAAGGAACAGCCATCCTTACCTGGTCTGGCCTACATGTGACTCCAGACCCAATGCGGTTGACTCTTAACTGCCCTCTGGGCAATTAGGGACGGGCAATCAATGCTGGCCCTGTCAGTGATGCTATCATTCCCTGCATGAATAAAAAAGAGAAGTTGGTACAGGAATACACACAGACAGGGAGCCTGCCCGAAGCAGCTGAAGGAAAGAGTGTGATTTGTGTGCAATAACTTCACCATGAACTGCCACAATAAGAAATGTGAGAATAGTGGAGAACTAGGACACAACAGAGAGAACTGCTGGTTCCCCAGGGGAGGCAGGCCCGGACAGGGACCAAGGCAGAATCAGGGAAACACCCAGCCGGTTGCCAATGGCAACAGCAGTGAGAGGACTGTCATACAATTTACAGCAAGAGAGCTGCAGAAACTAATCGTGAACAAGTGATGGCTTGTGGTGCTCGGACAAATAGAAGGGGATAACGAGATGTATAGAAGCACGCTGTTAGGGGGCCGGCCGTGCAGTATGTTCATAGGCACTGGAGCCTCTATCTGTATTACAGATTTGGATTGACCATTATCAAATAAAAATTTAAAAGTACAGGGAGGGAGTAGTGGGATTCAACCAACCACTCTCAGCTACCTGCTTGAAATAAAAATAGCTGATTGTGTAATTAATTCTCGTATTTATGTGTGTAAAAATACTGAAGGTGGTGTCCTGGGGATGGATTTATTGGAATAACTTGGAGCCATAATTGATGTGCGAGAAGCCAAAATGGGCTCACCAGTTTAAATTTGGAAAGACAAGGATTGCCTGCCTCCTTAAGAGTATCCGTGCTGTCACAATAGAGTGGGAATGGGATTCCGAGAACCCCTACCACAAATTGGTGATGATGTGTCCCAAATTATGAGCAACCCCCAAAACCCAGTGAGGGAGATTGGACATAACACCGACTGAAATTCCTGGGAATGTACATCCATCTGAAAGACAGTACCCCATCAGACCTGAAGCTGTTGAGGCAATTAAAGAGATTGTGAACGGTTTGGAGAAACAGGGAATAATAAAAGAAACTTGTTCCACCACAAACTCCCAAAATTGGCCAGTGAAGAAACCCGAAGGATCATACAGAATAATGACTGACTATAGCAGTCTAAAGAAATATGCAGATAAACTGGGGCCTGGTGATGCAGATCCCAACACGATAATAAACAATATAGGGTCAGAAACCAAGCCCTTTATAATCCGAGACATAGCAAACGGGTTCTGGACTCTGCCTATAGACCCCAAACACCAATATACATTTCCCTTTCCCACAGGTGACTGACAGTACACCTGGACAAGAGGACCACAAGGGCTCTTCATTAGCTCTGCAATGGCTGATGTAATCGCAAAAGGTCCCAAAACAGAGTGTGTAAGATTATAACAGGTTGACGAGATGCTGATTGCTTCTACTACTGAGGGAAAACACTACAAGACAGAACTGAAAACGTTAAAAACCATTGGAGCTTCTGGATTAAAAATAAAACCAAAGAAAGCACAGCTCAGCAAACTGGAAGTGTCTTACATGGGACAAAGTTAAAAATCACACAACACCAGGTTAGAGTCCAACAGGTTTATTTGGAAGTACGAGCTTCCGGAGCGCTGCTCCTTCATCAGGGAGCTGTGGAGCAGGATCAGAATTTTTTTTAATTTCAAAATATACTTTATTCATGTAAATAAATCTCTGGTACTTGTACAATTTTCCATGTCGTTAATAGTTATATACATTGCCTGTCTTAACATTACAAAGAACAAATTGAATTAATCAAATTCACAGTTATCCTATTAACAGTTACCTTTATTAACTATCCATTCTCTTGGTATTTGGCTGTGGCTTCAGCGGAACCCACCTACTGAGTGGGTGCCCTGTTTTATGAAAGCAAATGAAACTTCTTTAACCCCCAGTTTATGGGGTTACCATTGTCCATTTGACTGTCCTGTCTCTGGGGTGGCTGTCTACATCCCCAAGGTAAGCACGAACTGCTGGACCTTCGCTGGGCTGAGGTGGCTATCCAGCTCCTCACTGGGGTCATTTACCCGCTCTGGTGTCATTGAGCCAGGGCAAGGGTCCTCACTGTCCAGTTCTGTGTCTGACAATGGGACTGTCAGAGGATCACAGCTCTCGGTTGCCTGTAGTTGTGGGGCAGTGGGTACCTCCTGGTTCTCACTGGGTGGAGGGTGGACTTCGGGGGGTCCGTTGTTTCCTGGTTGGGAGGAAATGCCCTCCTCTTTACCGACGGCGCTCTGTCTCTTCTTCTGGTGGTGATGGCCTTCTTTGCGTCCATCTTCCCCCTCCGAAGAGCTGGCCATCCCTCCCTCGTGCAGCTGTCTTTTCCCCTTTTGCTGGGAGGCTTTGGGAGCCTGGCAAGATTTCCTCTTCCTGTTTTTAACAGGTATCCACTCCTCTGCCTGCTTGATTACCTCCTCCTCCTCAATTTCTTCCATCTGCCTGGCTAGAGCTAGGATCAGCTGCTGTGTCTCTCCGCTGGCTGCCGCCTCCTCCACTCCAGCCTGTTCTTCTTTCTGGGTGCCACCAGACTCCGTTTCCCTGCTGTCCGGGTGGACCTTACTGGTCTTTGGGGGTCCACGGCTCACATTGCCACCTCCAGCCATCTGTGCGTAAGTGGGGCCTCCCCGTCTTGGACAGGTCTTATACATGTGGCCCGCCTCTCCGCACAGGTTGCAGCTCTTTTCTTCCTGACAGTCCTTAGTCAAGTGACCCTCCTGTTTGCAGTTCCTGCAGATGGTCACTTTGCAATCCACCGCCACGTGTCCCGACTTCCCGCAGGTTCGGCACGCTTTCGGCTGCCCTGCATATGTCAGGTAGCCTCTGCTCCCTCCAATTGTGAAGCTCGAGGGTGGGTGGAGGATGTTCCCACTGTCATCGGCCCTCAGAGTTACCCTGACCTGCCGCTTACTGGTCCAGATCCCAAAGGGGTCGATCACATCAGTGGCTTCTCCCTTAACTTGGACGTACCTTCCCAGGAAGGTCAGGACATCAGCCGCTGGAACGTAGGGGTTGTACATATGGATTGTAACAACCCGATTCCTCTGTGCAGGAAGCACACACAATGGGGTCGCCGACAAGATGGAAAACAGCAGCTCCCCTTCCTTCTCCTTGAAGACCTTCAGGAGCTGTTCTCACTGCTTCACGCTTCTGAAGGTCACATCGAAGTAGCCTGCCCCAGGGAAATCCTGCAGGCAGTACACATCCTTTTTTTTTTATATTTCAAAAATATACTTTATTCATAAAATGATTTGATGGTCTGTACATTTGATCATGCCATACATATGTCCACATTTACAAACACAGATTCGAATTTATCCTTGTCATTTACAATCCTGTGCATTTTTCAATCTTGTACATATATTTGGCTGAGGCATCAGCAGAGCCCAAAAAAAAATGTCTGTATGGGCCCCCTGTTCTTCTTTCGGCAGGCCGATCTTACACGGTGGTCTTTCCCCACCGCGCCTTGGCGGCAGCTGCCCCAAGCTGCAGCGCGTCCCTCAACACGTAGTCTTGGACCTTGGAATGTGCCAGTCTGCAACATTCGGTCGGGGTCAACTCCTTCAGCTGGAAGATCAACAGGTTTCGGACCGCCCAGAGAGCGTCCTTCACCGAGTTGATGATCCTCCAGGCGCAGTTAATGTTCGTCTCGGTGTGAGTCCCGGGGAACAGGCCGTAGAGCACGGAGTCCCACGTCACGGCGCTGCTCAGGACGAACCTCGACAAGCACCACTGCATTCCTCTCCAGACTTCCTCTGCATAGGCACATTCCAGAAGGAGGTGTGTGACAGTCTCGTCCCCCCCGCAGCCACTTCGAGGGCAGCGTGCGGTGCGGCAGAGAGTCCGGGCGTGCATAAAGGATCTCACAGTCAGAACCCTTCTCACCACCAGCCAAGCCACGTCTTGGTGCTTGTTGGAAAGTTCTGGCGATGAGGCATTCTGCCAAATGGCTTTGACAGTCTGCTCAGGGAACCGCTCGACAGGATCCGCCCTCTCCTTTTCCCGAAGGGTCTCAAGGACGCTACGTGCTGACCACTTCCTGATGGACTTGTGGTCAAAGGTGTTTTTCCTCATAAATTTCTCCACAAAGGACAGGTGATACGGAACGGTCCAACTACTCGGAGCGTTCCGCGGCAGCGAGGCCAGGCCCATCCTTCGCAACACCGGGGACAGGTAGAACCTCAGTACGTAGTGACACTTGGTGTTTGCGTACCGGGGATCCACGCACAGCTTGATGCAGCCACACACAAAGGTGGCCATCAGGGTGAGGGTGGCATTGGGCGTGTTTTTTCCCCCATTGCACCGGTCTTTGTACATTGTGTCTCTTCGGACCCGGTCCATCTTTGATCTCCAAATGAATTGGAAGATGGCCCGGGTGACTGCGGCGGCACAGGTCCTGGGGATAGGCCAGACCTGTGCCACATATAGCAATACTGAGAGTACCTCACACCTGATGACCAGGTTTTTTCCCGCGATGGAGAGCGACCGTTGCCCCCATCTGCCTAGTTTCTGTCTCATCTTCCTGATCCGCTCCTCCCAGGTCTTGGCGCACGCCCCAGCCCCCCCGAACCAAATACCCAGCACCTTCAGGTGGTCAGTCCTGACGGTGAAGTGGATAGAGGATTGGTCGGCCCAGTTCTCGAAGAGCATGGCCTCGCTCTTGCCTCGGTTTACCTTGGCCCCCGAGGCCCGTTCGAACTGGTCACAGATGCACACGAGTCTGTGCACGGACAGCGGATCCGAGCAGAAAACAGCGACGTCATCCATGTACAGGGAGGCCTTAACCTGCAGGCCCCCGCTGCCAGGAATAGTCACCCCTCTCAGGCTCGCATCCTTCCTGATGGATTCGGCAAATGGCTCTATGCAACACACAAATAAGGCGGGTGAGAGGGGGCATCCGTGCCTGACTCCAGATCTTACAGGGAAGCTATCTGATTCCCACCCATTGATTGAGACTGCACTGACAATGTTGGTGTAGAGCAGTCTGATCCAATTTCCGATTCCCTCCCCAAAGCCCATTTTGGAGAGGACATCCCTCATATATGTATGCGATATCCTGTCAAAGGCTTTCTCCTGGTCCAGGCTGATGAGGCAGGTGTCCACCCCCCTGTCCTGCACGTAGGCGATCGTATCCCTGAGGAGTGCGAGACTCTCAGAGATCTTCCTGCCCGGTACAGCACAGGTTTGGTCCGGGTGGATCACCGATCCCAGAGCAGACCTGACCCGGTTGGCGATGACCTTTGACAAGATTTTGTAGTCTGCATTTAACAGTGAGATCAGTCTCCAATTTCTAATTTCCTCCCTCTCCCCCTTTCGCTTGTAGACGAGGGTGATGATGCCTTTCCTCATGGATTCACTCATGGTACCTGCCCGAAGCATAATGACATACACCTCCAGCAGGTCCTGGCCGATCAAGTCCCAAAGAGCGGAATAAACCTCGACCGGTAAGCCGTCGCTTCCAGGAGTTTTATTCTTTTCGAAGGACTCGAGGGCCTTGGTCAGGATCAGAAGGCACAGAATTTATAGCAAAAGATCACAGTGTCATGCAACTGAAACGATAGATTGATCAAACCGAGATTGGTGTTAAGTCTTTCACCTTTTAGAATGGGTTACGGTTTTAGGTTCATTATGATGTAAATCCCAGAACTTCTCTCAAAGGAAAGGAGTGAGTATAAGTACTTACCCTTCGACACCAGCGACCTTTTAGAGTGAGAGCAGCAGCGGAGGTAAGGCAAACCAGGGAGGCTCCAGCTAAGGTAAAGGAGATTTTTACCATTACTGACCTGGAGTCACCAGCGGTGTTTTTCCTCCACAGTCGGTGTGGGAGCAGCGGGGGAAGTGACCCAGACCAGAAGGGCTGTCGGGAAGGAAAGTAAGTGACCATATATATTAGCAAGGCGGCTTGCTCCTCCTGCAGAACGTGGCAGGTGAGAGACATGACACATGTCTCCGCTGGCTCCATCTGTGGGAAGTGCACCCAACTCCAGCTCATTGAAAATTGTGTTCGGGAATTGGAGCTGGAGCTGGATGAACTGTGGATCATTCGGGAGGCTGAGGGGGGGAATTGAGAGGAGTTACTGGCAGTTGGTCACTCCTGAGGCTCAGGATAAGGATAGATGGGTTACAGTCAGGGGGAGGAAAGGGGACAGACAGACAGTGCAGAGATCCCCTGTGGACATTCCCCTCAGCAATAAGTATATCGTTTTGGATACTGCTGGGGGGATGACTGACCAGAGGAAAGCCATAGTGGTCAGTTCTCTGGCACTGAGCCTGACACTGTGGCCCAGAAGGGAAGGGGGCAGAATAGAAAAGTGCTCGTGGTAGGAGACTCGATTGTTAGGAGAATTGACAGGAGATTGTGTGGTCAGGATCGGGATTCCCGGAAGGTATGTTGCCTCCCTGGTGCCAGGGTCCGGGATGTCTCCGATCGAGTGTATAAGATTCTGAAAGGGGAGGGCGAACAGCCAGAAATCGTGTAAAATATTGGCACCAATGATATAGCCAGGAAAAGGATTGAGGATATAAAAAGTGATTTCAGGGAGTTAGGGTGGAAGCTGCAGAGCAGGACGAACAGAGTAGTGTTCTCAGGTTTACTACCGGTGTCACGAGTTGGAGAGGTGAGGAACAGGGAGCTGGCACAGCTTAACCCATGGCTTCGCAGCTGGTTTAGGAGGGAGGGCTTCAGATATGTAGATAATTGGGATGGCTTCTGGGGAAGGTGGGACCTGTGAATGTAGGACGGGTTGCACCTGAGCTGGAAGGGAACCAATGTCCTGGGCGGAAGGTTTGCTCGAGTGGTTCAGGAGGGTTTAAACTAGTATGGCAGGGGGGGTGGGAACCTGAGCTATATACGGGTGGTGAGAGTTGATGGAGATGAGGCAATAGCAAGAGGTAGCGCAGCCAGTGGGAAGGAATTTCCTGGGAAAGAACCAAGGGATTGTTTAAAGTATGTTTGCTTTAATGCAAGGAGTATCAGGAACAAAAGTGATGAGCTTAGAGCATGGATCAGTACCTGGTGCTATGATGTTGTGGCCATAACAGAGATGTGGGTTTCTCAGGGGCAGGAATGGTTGCTGGAAGTTCCAGGGTTTAGAACATTTAAAAAGAATAGGGAGGGGGGAAAAAGAGGAGGGGGTGCAGCACTGCTAATCAGAGAGGGTATCACAGCTACAGAAGTTACCATTGTCGAGGAGGGTCTGCCTACTGAGTCAGTATGGGTGGAAGTTTGGAACAGTAAGGGAGCAGTCACCTCATTAGGGGTTTACTACAGGCCCCCCAATAGCAGCAGGGAGATTGAAGAAAGCATAGGTCAGCAGGTTTTGGAAAAGTGTGAATGTAGTAGGGTTGTTGTAATGGTGACTTTAACTTTCCCAATATTGATTGGAACCTCCTTTGAGCAGATGGTTTGGAAGTTGTTGTTTTTGTAAGGGGTGTTCAGGCGGGTTTCCTAACTCAGTACATTGACAGGCCGACATGAAGAGAGGCCATTTTGGATTTGATGCACGGCAATGAGCTGAAGCAGGTGTCAGATCTTGCGGTGGGAGAGCATTTTGGTGATAGTGACCACAACTGCCTCACATTCTACATAGCTGTGGAGAAGAAGAGAAGCAGGCACAATGGGAGGATATCTAATTGGGGAAAAGGAAACTATGATGCTATCAGGCGTGAGTTGGGGAGCATGGACTGTGAGCAATTGTCCCATGGAAAGGGCACGATAGACCGTGGAGACTGTTTAAGGAACAGTTGTTGCAAGTAATGCATAGATGTGTTCCTCTGAGACAGGCAAGAAGGGCTAAGATAAAGGAACCTTGGATGACGAGAGCGGAGGCGCTTCTCATCAAAAGAAAGAAGGCAGCTTACATAAGGTGGAGGAAGCAAGGGTCTTGCTCAGCTCTAGAGGATTACATTCTGGATTAGTGATGCTGGAAGAGCACAGCAGTTCAGGCAGCATCCAAGGAGCTTCGAAATCGACGTTTCGGGCAAAAGCTTTGTTGATTTTTACCTCTAGAGGATTACAAGCAGACAAGGAAGGAGCTCAAAAAAGGTCTGAGGAGAGCCAGGAGTGGGCACGAGAAAGGCTTGGCAGGAAGGATTAGGAAGAATCCAAAGGCATTTTACACGTATGTGCGGAATAAGAGAATTATCAAAGAAAGAGTAGGGCTGATCAGGGATAGCATAGGGAACTTGTGTATAGAGTCTGAGGAGGTAGGGGAGGCCCTAAATGACTTTTATGCTTCTGTCTTTACTAAAGAAAAGGATCTTGTAGTGAATGAAATCATTGAGGAGCAGGTAAGCATGCTGGAACAGATAGAGATCAAGGAAGCTGATGTGCTGCAAATTTTGACAAACATTAAGATTGAGAAGTCACCAAGGCCAGACCAGATTTGTCCTCGGCTGCTTTGGGAAGCGAGAAATATGATTGCTTCACCGCTTGCAAAGATCTTTACATCTTTGCTCTCCACGGAAGTTATACCTGAGGACTGCTGAGAGGCAAATGTAATTCCTCTCTTCAAGAAAGGAAACAGAGAAATCCCCAGCAATTATAGACCAGCCAGTCTCACGTCTGTGAGGTGTTAGAAGGGGATAGGATTTATGACCATCTGGAAAAGCATGGCTTGATTAAATGCAGTCAGCACGGCTTTGTGAGGGCAGGTCATGCCTCAAAAAACTTATTGAGTTCTTTGAGGATGTTACTAGACAAGTTGATGAGGGTTGAGTGATGGATGTGGTGGATATGGACTTCAGTAAGGCATTTGATAAGGTTCCCCATGGTAGGCTTGTTCAGAAGGTCAAGAGGAATGGGATACAGGGAAATTTAGCTGTCTGGATACAGAATTGGCTGGTAGTGGAAGGAAAGTATTCTACCTGGAGGTGAGTGGTGTTCCACAGGGCTCTGTTCTTGGGCCTCTATTCTTTGTAATTTTTATTAATGATTTGGATGAGGAGAATGAAGGATGGATGAGTAAGTTTGCAGATGACACAAAGGTTGGAGGTGTCTTTGACAGTATAGAAGACTGTTGTAGGCTGCAGCGGGACATTGACAGAATTCAGAGATGGGCTGAGAGGTGGCAGATGGAGTTCAACCTGGATAAATGCGAGGTGATGCATTTTGGAAGGTCAAACTTGAAAGTTGAGTATAGGATTAAGGATAGGATTCTTGGCAGTGTGGACGAACAGTGGGATCTTGTTGTGCAGGTACATAGATCCCTGAAAATGACCACCCAAGTGGACAGGATTGTTAAGAAAGCATATGGTGTTTTGGCTTTCATTAACAGGGGGATTGAGTTTAAGAGTCATGAGATCTTGTTGCAGCTCTATAAAACTTTGGTTGGACTGCACTTGGAATACTGTGTCCAGTTCTGGTTGCCCTATTATAGGAAAGATGTGGATGCTTTGGAGAGGGTTCAGAGGAGGTTTACCAGAGTGCTGCCTGGAATGGAGGGCTTATCTTACAAAGATAGTTTGACTGAGCTCGGACTGTTTTCATTGGAAAAAAGATGGAAGAGAGGGGACCTAATTGAGGAGGACAAGACAATGAAGGGCATAGGTGGAGTTGATAGCCAGAGACTTTTTCCCAGGGCAGAAATTGTTAACACAAGGGATCATAGTTTTAAGCTGTTTGGCGGAAAGTATAGAGGGGATGTCAGAGGCGGGTTCTTTATGCAGAGAATTGTGAGAGCATGGAATGTGGTGCTAGCAGCAGTTGTGAAAGCGAGGTCATTGGGGACATTTAAGAGACTGCTGGACATGCATATGGTCACAGAAATTTGAGGGTTTATACATTAGGTTTGCCTTACATGAGGATCAATGGTTGACACAACTTTGTGGGCTGAAGGGCCTGTTCTGTGCTGTACTGTTAAAAAAAAAATCACATTCTGTAAAATCACATAGTGTAAAAAGTGACATCTTAGTTCAGTGAAAGCATTAAAGGTGTGAGGTTAGAGTTTGTATGTATTCCAATCTTGAGTCAGACTGGTTCTATTTCCAAAGTAGGAATTTATAAAATGTTACATTGATTGGCTGCCTGCATTGACTGCCTGCAGGTTGTGGACGTTTTGACAAAATGGAATGTCCCTGCACTTTTGCAAATTCACATTCACTCAATATCAATGTGTGTGAGCATGTGAGGGACAGAGAGAGAGAGAGAGTGTGTATGTGTGTGAGTGAGGGAGCGAGAGAGTGTGAGTGTTTGCACTTGAGTGTGTATGTATGGATGTGAATGTGAGTGCTTGAGAGTGTGTGTTTGCATGTGTGCGTACTTAGTACCGTGTGTGTGTGAGTGTGACGGTGTATAAGCCTGTGAGAGGTTTTGTGCTTGGGTGTGAGTGTGGGGAGTGTATGTGTGTGTGTCTGAGAGAGAGCGGGTGTATGAGAAAGGGTCCTTTGGTCGTCTCCCTGCACTAACTGGTTTTTACTTGAATAAACGTTGGCCACGTGCCTGAATCCTGTCTGCCTCCTGAGTCTTTGTACCCATTCGGGGGGACAATGTCAAGGTGCTTTCCTTCTGGTTAATTTCAATGTTAAAAAGTAGAAGTAGTTTTACTCTGGATCCAACCCCGAGCTGTTGCTGTCCTGGGAGTGTTTGATGGAGATGGTGTTGAAAGAGCTTTCCTCTGTCTCTAACACTGTCCTGCCCCAGCTCTCAGAGTGTTTGATGCTGAAGCTGTTGATTTAGAGATTTGTGTTGGAAGCTGATGGAACATCTCCCTTTCTCAACGGTTGCTGTGGTTGGTGCCTCAGTTTTATAATAGCTTTGTCATTCTCTCAGCTCCTATTGGCCGTACACAGACTTCCCATTTGTTGTTCGTATCGTGTATGATTGCCTCACATTTATTTGGCAGGAAGTCAAGTAACTTCTGTATTTTTCTGTAAAACGACAAGAGTAAGCGAGTGAGAATGATGAAATGGTGAAGTATTAACGATGAGGTCTCTCTATGTTTGTCTTTCTGCAGTCCTGCTGTCAGTCTCAGTACGGGGTCACAGTAAGTACTTTCTAATACTGACCTTTCAAATCCACTTTGTTCATCATGGAATTGCCTCCTCCTTGATGGTCTGTTTACTGTCTGGTATTTAGTTCCCAAACTGTTCCTGCTCAGCACGATGTGCCTTTTCCTTCACTGCGGTTTCTACATCAGGGAGAAATCATTTGTTTTATCAAAAATGAAAGCAGTGACAATTGACTATTCTGAGCGTGATGATTTATTCCTTCATGTTTTCCTTGGAGATTCATGAATCTTAGACATTTACAGCGTAAAAGGAGGCCATTTTGGGTGATCATGTCTGTATCAGTCAACAATGATCTCACTTTCCTTCTCCCATTTTGCAGCTCTCCATCTAAAAGCCTTCTTAACCAACTTATTGAGGGATTTAATGTAATTAGTGGGGTGGAGATCGCGGTGGGAGGTGGGATTCAGTTGGAGGGAATTTTGAAAATCAAAAAGGGATGCTGTTCAGAGGGTCAATGTGGATTTGTTGGGTCAAATCTCCTGTTTTCACACTGCACAGGATTAGGAAAAATAGAAATGACAGAGTAGAGGTGCAGGCGACTGAAGAGGCAAACAGAAATGCAAATGAACATCGAAGTACAAATGTTACCAGTGTTTATAACTCAACCGCCCTTTCAGGCAGTGTGTTCCAGAGTCGGATTAACCTCGATCTGAGGAAGAATCTGTTCAAGTCTCCTCTCACCCTCTATCTCCGACCTTAAATCTATATTCCCTGTTTACTGACCACAGTATAAATGACGAAAGGACCTTCTTGCCTATCCTATCTGAGCACTCATAATTATCCATATTTTATTAGTTTTCCTGTCAACCAATCAAAAAAAATGAGAGAGCAGAGAATGCAGGGTAGTGAAGAGGTGAATGATAATCAAAGTGTGATGGGAAGGGGTATGAGATGTACGGACAAAGATACAAGAGGCGAGGCCACATTGGATTTGGTACTGGGCAATAAACTGGGCCAGCTGTTAGATTTGGTGATCGTGACCACAATTTGGTTAAGTTTACTTTAGCGATAGCAAGGTGCAGGTATATACTGCAGGGCAAGAGTTATAGCTGGAGGAAAGGCAATTATGATGCAATTCGGCAAGATTTACGAAGCATAAGATGGGGAACGAAACTACAGGGGATGGTCACAATTGAAATGTGGAGCCTGTTCAAGGAACAGCTCCTGCGTGTCCTTGATAAGTATGTACCAGTCAGGCAGGGAGGACGTGGTTGAGTGAAGGAACCATGATTTACGAAAGAAGTTGAAGCTCTTGTCAAGAGGAAGAAGGAGACTTATGGAAAGATGAGACGGGAGACTCAGATAGGGCACTTGATTGTTACAAGTTAGCCAGGAAGGACCTAAAGAGAGAGCTAAGAAGAGTCAGGAGGAGACATGAGAATTATTTGGCAGGTAGGATCAAGGAAACCCCTAAAGCTTCCTTTTGGTGTATCAGGAATAAAAAAATGACTAGAGAAAGATTAGGGCCAATCAATGACAGTAGTGGAAAGTTGTGTGTGGAGTCTGAAGAGATAGGAGCGACGTTAAATGAATATGCTTCATCTGGGTGGCACAGTGGCTCAGTGGTTAGCCCTGCTGCCTCACAGCGCCAGGGACCTGGGTTCAATTCCCATCTCGGGCAACTGTCTGTGTGGAGTTTGTACATTCTCCCCATGTCTGTATGGGTTTTCTCTGGGTTCTCCAGTTTCCTCTCACAATCCTAGGATGGAGAGGTCAGGTGAATTGGTCATGCTAAATTGCCCATTGTGTTCGGTGCATTAGTCAGCAGTAGTATAGATTTTGATGGTCCAGTTTTAATGGGCTGAAGGGCCACTTCTGCACTATCTGATTCTGTGATTCTAAACCAACAGCAGATACCAATAAAGATCGTAAAGGTGGAGACAATTGGGATGACAGGAACTGGACAAGAAATAGAAAAACTAACAGCAATCGATGCTCTGGGCATATACAGAGAAAGAAAATAATTGTGGAACTATGTGAGGGAGAGAGTTGGGAATTTAAAACATGGAAAAGGGAAATGGTAGATAATTTAGATTTACATGGTGATCAGCTCATAGAAGTTAACAGCACAGAAGGCCATTCAGCCCACTGAGTCTGTGCTGGTCACCTATCTATTCTAATCCGATTATCCAGCCCTTGCCCTCACATACCTCATGACCAGCCTGTCCATATTTTCTTTCTGCCTAAGGCTATCCTCCTCATTATTGATCACCCCACCAAGTTGTTTATCCTCTGGGAACTTGTTGATCAATCTGCCGACATATAAGTTTATATCATTGATATAAACCACAGATAGCAAGGATCCCAACACCTACCCCGGTGAGCCCCCAGTGGACACGAACATCCAGTCGGAAAAGGGTCCCTCATCCTTCATCTTCTACTTCCTGCTTGTCAGCAAATTGTGGATCCAATTTCCCAAATGTCCTTGGATCCCATGGGCTCTGACCTTTACTATCAGTCTCCCATGTGGAGATTGATAAAAGCCTTGCTGAAGTCCAAGTAGACAACATCAAAATCATTGCCTCATCTGCACACCTGGTCTTTGCTTCAAACAAATTCAATTATGTTGGTCAGATATAAGACAGTAGGATATTGGAGTAGAGCTAAGCCATTTGACCAATCAAGTCTGCTCTGTTTGTGATCATGGCTGATATGTTCCTCAAACACATTCTCTGCCTTCTCCCCATAACACCCTTGAACCCCTGACTAATCAAGAACCCTGTCAGAAATACACTCAATGACTTGGCCTCCACTGCCCTCTGCAGCAATGAGTTCAACAGAATTCCCACCACAGGCTGAAGAAATTCTTCCTCGTCTCAAATCTAACCCTGCTCTCTATGGCTGTGCCCCTGGGTCCTCATCTCTCCCCCGAGCAGAAACATCTTCACGTTCATGATATCCAGGCCTCTCAGTATTCTGTAAGTTTCAATCAGATCCCCCTCATCCTCCTAAACTCCCTTGAGTACAGACCCAGAATCTGTACTCATCATAACAAGTCTTCGCCCCCTGGATCATTCTTGTAACTTCCTCGATCTCTTCCAATGTCAACAGCTCCATCCTCAGATATAGGGCCCAAAACTGCTGTCAATATTCCAAATGTAGTCTGGCCAGATATAGCCTTATACAGCATAGGCCATACACCCCCTAGCCTTGAATTTACACCCTCTCGAATGTAATGCTAACATTGCATTTGTTTTCTGAACTGCCAACTGTACTTAGAACTTAGAACATAGAACATAAAAAAGTACAGCACAGAACAGGCCCTTCGGCCCACGATGTTGTGCCGAGGTTTAATCCTAATGTAAATTATAGTAACTTCACATACACACCCCTCAACTCACTGCTATGCATGTTCATGTCCAGCAGTCGCTTAAATGTCCCTAATGACTCTGCTTCCACCACCACCACCGCTGGCAATGCATTCCATGCATTCGCAACTCTCTGTGTAAAGAGCCTACCTCTGACATCTCCTCAATACCTTTCTCCTAATATCTTATAACTATGACCCCTCATACCAGTCAATCCTGCCCTGGGGAAAAGTCTCTGGCTATTGACTCTATCTATTTCTCTCATTACCTTGTACACCTCGATCAGGTCTCCTCTCTTCTTCCTTCTCTCCAGAGAGATATATCCGAGCTTTTTCAACCTTTCTTCATAAGGCAAGCTCTCCAGTCCAGGCAGCATCCTGGTAAATTTTCTTTGCACCCTCTCCAAAGCCTCTGTATATTTCCTATAGTAGGGCGACCAGAACTGGACACAATATTCCAAGTGTGGTCTCACCAGGGACTTGTAGAGCTGTAGCAAAACCTTACAGCTCTTAAACTCAATGCCCCTGTTAATGAAAGCCGAAATACCATATGCTTTCTTAACAGCCCTATCCACTTGGGTGGCAACTTTGAGGGATCTATGTACACCGACCATACCAGAAGAGAGCAGAAGTGAGAAGACGATGAGGAAGGCAGATAGGATACAGGTGCAAGAGACCGCGGGGGAAGTACCTGTCAGGAACAAGTTGAATCTTTTGGAAACAGTAGAGACAGATGATACTGCCAGTCTGCGAGGCGGTCAGGTCTGTCAATCAAAAGCTGGAGTGGAGGCAGAGCCGAGGAGTCAGACATCGCACAGAGCCGTGGTAATACGGGACTCCATAGTGAGAGGAACTGAACGGGGTTTCTGTGGAAACAGGTGGGACTTAAGGATGGTGTGTTGCCTTCTTGGTGCCAAGATTAAGGACATCGCAGACAGAGTGCAGGAAATCCTCAAGGGCGAAGGTGAAGAGCCAGAGGTGGTGGTACATGTCGGCACAAATGATGTCGGGAAGAAGAGGAGGAACATACTACAGTGGGACTTCGGAGAACTAGGAAGAAGGCTGAAAAGCAGGATGTCCAGGGTGGTTATCTCCGGTTTGCTTCCAGTTCCTCAGGTTGGAGAGGCCAGTAACAGGGAGATAATGGACTTGAACATGTGGCTGGGGAACTGGTGCAGGAAGCAAGGATTTAAATTCTTGGATCTTGGGGTATGTTTTGTGGTAAGCAGAAATGACACAAAAGAGACAGTTTGCACCTTAATAGGTTGGGGACCAGCATTCTGGCAGGCAGGTTTGCTCCTGAAACACAGCTGCGTTTAAACTCAATAGCGGGGGGTGAGGGGGCAAACTGGAAGTTTAAGAAGGAAATTGAAGGGAAAGTTAGAACAAAGGAAGTCAAGAAAGACAACAGTATCAATGAGGCAGAAAATTCTAAAAGGGATCATGCCGTAAGGTTGAGTGAAATAGGGGTTGATAGGAAGGGTGAGAGCAGTAACAAATTAAAAATACTATATATGAATGCACAAAGTATTAGAAATAAGATGGATGAGCTTGAGGCTCTTTTGGAAATTGGCAGCTATGATATTGTGGGGATAACTGAGACGTGGCTTCAAGTGACAGGGCCTGGGAAATGAATATTCAAGGCGATACGTGCTATCGTAAGGACAGACTGACGGGCAGAGGGGGTGGGATGGCCCTGTTGGTAAAGAATGATATTCAGTCCCTTGCACGGGGGTACCTAGAATCAGGGGATGTAGAGTCAGTATGGATAGAGCTGTGAAATTCTAAGGGTAGAAAGACCCCCAAAGACAGGCCCCCAAACAGTAGTATGGATATAGGGTGGAAGTTGAATAAGGAGCTGAAATTGGCCTGTTGCAAAGATGTCATTACAGTTGTTATGGGGGATTTCAACATGCAGATAGACTGGGAGAATCAGGATGATATTGGACCTCAAGAAAGAGACTTTGTGGAGTGCCTCCGAGATGGATTCTTAGAGCAGCTGGTGCTGGAGCCTACTAGGGAGAAGGCAATTCTGGATTTGATATTGTGCAACGAACCAGAATTGATCAGGGACCTCGAAGTGAAGGAGCCATTAGGAGGTAGTGATCATAATACAATAAGCTTCAATCTGCAATTGGAAAGGGAGAGGGTACAATCAGTCATGACAATATTTCAGTTGAATAAAGGGAACTATGGAGCTTTGAGGGAGGAACTGACCAAAGTTCAATGGTGCAATACCTTAGCAGGGATGACAATGGAGGAACAATGGCAGACACTTCTGGGTATAATGCAGAAGATGCAAGATCAGTTCATTCCAAAAAGGAAGAAAGATCCTAGGAAGAGGTATGGGTGGCCATGGCTGACGAGGGAAGTTAAGAAACATATAAAGTTAAAAGAGAAAAAGTATAACATAGCAAAGAAGATGGGAAAACGGAAGACTGGGAAGCTTTTAAAGAACAACAGAGGATTACTAAGAAGGAAATATGCAGAGAAAAAATGAGGTACGAAGGTAAACTGACCAAAAATATAAAGGAGGATAGTAAAAGCTTTTTTGGTATGTGAAAGGGAAAAAAATGGTTAAGACTAAAATTGGTCCCTTGAAGACAGAAATAGGGGAAGATATTATGGGAACAAAGAAATGGCAGAAGAGTTGAATTGGTACTTCAGATCTGTGTTCACTGGGGAAGACACAAGCAATCTCCCAGAGGTAACAGTGGCTGAAGGACCTAAACTGAAGGGAATTCATATTTGCCAGGAATTGGTGTTGGAGAGACTGTTAGGTCTGAAGGTTGATAAGTCTCCAGGGCCTGATGGTCTACATCCCAGGGTACTGAAGGGGGTGGCTCGAGAAATCGTGGATGAGTTGGTGATTATTTTCCAGAGTTTGATAGATTCAGATCAGTTCCTGCAGATTGGAGGGTGCTTAATGTTGTACCACTTTTTAAGAAAGGAGTGAGAGAGAAAGCAGGAAGTTATCGACCAGTTAGTCAGACCTCAGTGGTGGGAAAGATGCTGGGGAGTCAATTATAAAGGATGAAATTACTACGCATCTGGATAGTAGTAACAGGATAGGTCAGAGTCAGCATGGATTTATGAAGGAGAAATCATGCTTGACTAATCTTCTGGAATGTTTGAGGATGTAACTCTGAAGATGGACGAGGGGGATCCAGTGGATGTAGTGTACCTGGACTTTCCGAAAGCCTTTGATAAAGTCCCACATAGGAGGTTAGTGAGCAAAATTAGTGCACGTGGTATTGGGGGCAAAGTACTGACTTGGATTGAAAGTTGGTTGGCTGACAGGAAACAAAGAGTAGTGATAAACGGCTCCCTTTTGGAATGGCAGGCAATGACCAGTGGGGTACCGCAGGGATCAGTGCTGGGACAGCAGCTTTTTACAATATATATTAATGATATAGAAGCTGGTATTAATAGTAACATTAGCAAATTTGCTGATGATACAAAGCTGGGTGGCAGGGTGAAATGTGAGAAGGATGTTAGGAGATTACAGGGTGACCTGGACAGGTTAGTTGAGTGGACAGATGCATGGCAGATGCAGTTTAATGTGGATAAATGTATGGTTATCCACTTTGGTGGCAAGAACAGGAAGGCAAATTACTACCTAAATGGAGTCAACTTAGGTAAAGGGGCAGTACAAAGAGGTCTGGGTGTTCTTGTACACCAGTCAATGAAGGTAAGCATGCAGGTACAGCGGGTGGTGAAGAAGGCTAATAGCATGCTGGCCTTCATAACAAGAGGGATTGAGTATAGAAGCAAAGAGATTCTTCTGCAGCTGTATAGGGCCCTGGTGAGACCACACCTAGAGTATTGTGTGCCGTTCTGGTCTCCACATTTGAGGAAAGTCAATCTGGCTATTGAGGGAGTGCAGCGTGGGTTCACGAGGTCAATTCCTGGCATGTCAGGACTACCTTACGCTGATAGACTGGAGCGACTGGGCTTGTATACCCTTGAGTTTAGAAGACTGAGAGAGGATCTGATTGAGACATACAAGATTATTAAAGGATTGGACACTCTGGAGGCAGGAAACATGTTTCTGCTGATGGGTGAGTGCCGAACCAGAGGACACAGCTTAAAAATAAGGGGTAGGCCATTTAGGACAGAGATGAGGAGAAACGTCTTCACCCATAGAGTGGTGAGTGTGTGGAATGCTCTGTCCCAGAGGGCAGTGGAGGCCCAGTCTCTGGATTCATTTAAGAAAGAGTTGGATAGAGCTCTCAAGGATAGTGGAATCAAGGGTTATGGATACTGATTGAGGATGATCAGCCATGATCATAATGAATGGTGGTGCAGGCTCAAAGGGCAGAATGGCCTTCTCCTGCACCTATTGTCTATTGTCTATTCTTTGCATCCTCTCCAAAGCCTCTGTATCTTTCCTGTTGTAGGGTGACCAGAACTGGACACAATATTCCAAGTGTGGTCTCACCAGGGAATTGTAGAGCTGTAGCAAAATCTTACAGCTCTTAAACTCAATCCCCCTTGTTAATGAAAGCCGAAACACGATATGCTTTCTGAACAACCCTATCCACTTGGGTGGCAACTTTGAGGGATCTATGTACTTGCACACCCAGATCCCTCTGTTCCTCTACACTGTCAAGAATCCTGTCTTTAATCCTATATTCAGCATTCGATTTTGACCTTCCAAAATGCATCACTTCACATTTATCCAGGTTGAACTCCATCTGCTATTTCTCAGCCCAGATCTGCATCCTGTCTGTGTCACGCTGCAGCCTGCAATAACCCTCAATACTATCAACGGCACCTCTAAACTTTATGTCATCTGCAAATTTACTAACCCACCCCTCAACCTCCTCATCCAAGTCATTTATAAAAACTACAAAGAGCAGACCCCTGCAGGACCCCACTCATCATTGTCTTCCAGGCAGAATACTTTCCATCTACAACCACTCTCTGCCTTCTGTTAGCCAACCAATTCTGACTCCAGATAGCCAAATCTCCCTGTATCCCATACTTCCTGACATTTTGAATGAGCCTACTATGGGGAACCTTATCAAATGACTTGCTGAAGTCCATATACACCATACCAACTGCTTGACCTTCATCGACCTGTCTTGTGACCTCCTCAAATAACTTGTTCTTCTCCACAATCTCATTCTTAATGATGGACTGTAAAATCTTTCAAATAACCGAGGTCAGGCTAACATGCCTATCGCATCCCATCTTCTGCCTCCCTCTCCTGAACAAAACCATTCTGTCTGCTTTTGATCCGTCTCCACCTCTGAAGTGTAGATGAATTCTGCCCCTCAGAATTGCTTCCATAGTTTTCCTACCACCGAGGTTAGACTGACTGGCCTGTAGATACCTGGTTAATCCCTTGCTCACTTCTTGAATCATGGTACCACATTTGCTTTCCTCCTGTCTTCTGGCACCTCTCCATCTGCAGATCTAAGCTCCAACTGTATAACCTGAAGTCTTATCTTTAAGCTTTTCTACAAAGATAAACGGATTATAAATAGCAAAAACTATTGTCTCATTAATTCCATATCAGACATAAATTTCAAAATGTTGAAGAGCTGATAGCAATATTTCCTTTTCCATCGTTAAGCAATGTGAACCAACCAGATAAGAATAACAAATTTCCTTCCCAAGAGTTTATGGTCATCATGAGATTCTTAATTCCAGATTTAAAAAAAAATGAAACTCTACTATGGAGGGTTTTGAACTCCATTACCCCAGAAAATGACCTGGATCTCTAGATTTATAGCCTCCTGATAAGACAACTCCGCCATTGCACCCCCAGTATTGGCAGTCCCCTGTTTTGAGTGAACCACTCAGAATCCTCACTTTTCAGTACAACACTGAGCAATGACCTTGCTCCTGTCTTTCTTCACTGCTTCAATATGTGGTTTTGTAGCAATAATCTTCCCTCATGGAATCTCCTAGTAAACCCCTGCAACCTCGTACAATTCATGTCAATCTTTTTTTGAAGCTTTTCCAATGTCGTTGGGTTTAGCTGCCTCTGGCTTCAGCACTGTAACCTATCGGGCCGTAAGGGAGGGAGGATTGCTGGGTTGTCACGGGGAGTCAGTATTCTGGTCTTGGTGAGCGAAGTGATCTTGACATTGAGCTTATGTCCTGTTCAATATGTAGGACATTGTTGTGGTGCAGTGGGAAGTGTCCCCACTTCAAGAAGCTCTGGGTTCAAGTCACATTAGGTTTCGCCTTCAGCCTACTCAGGACTCTACCAGAGATTGTCATCATTAATGGATCCTAATTCACTGGATGGCCCTTTAAGAGAAAGTTGGGAGTCAATTAAAACACTTTATTACATGGGAGATGTTGTGACAACATACACCTTAAACTGCTGTCAATCATTACCTACTTCATCAGCATATGATGGGTCAGCCCCATGACTTGTTAGAAAGTCTGAAGCAGCAAAATCGAAGTCAGATTGACAATAAACATCACATCCCAGTAAATCAAAATATTCCCTTCACATAAAAACACACATTATTGTTTCACATACACACTGACCCTGTGTGTGCCTGTTATTTTTGCATCAAAGAGAAGAACATAACAAAGGGATAATTGAACAGAGATATTTCAAATCATGCAATCTTTAGATAGAGTGGATAGAATGTTTCCCCTTGAATTTCACAATTGGAGATATCAGAATAACTGAGGTCAGAATGGATGTGGGCCAAAGGGAAGGCTGAGGGAAGATTTGATTGAGATGTTCAAAATCATGAAGGGTCAGGATAGTGTCAATAGAGAGACAGTACCCACTCATGAAGGGTCAGGATAGTGTAGATAGAGAGAGACCGTACCCACTCATGAAGGGTCAGGATAGTGTAGATAGAGAGAGACCGTACCCACTCATGAAGGGTCAGGATAGTGTAGATAGAGAGAGAGACCGTACCCACTCATGAAGTGTCAGGATAGTGTAGATAGAGAGAGACCGTACCCACTCATGAAGGGATCAAGAACTAGAGGGCACAGTGGGATGGTAGTTTATAAAATATTATTGTTCATTCAGAATGTGGATTCAAAAGTGGAGTGAAAAGAGATTTTAGGTTTCAGTTCCGTGAAAGTGACTTGTTCATTTGAAGCAAAGGGTCAGAATGTGATCTGGAACATTGAAGTAAAGACACTGAGAAAGTGTCCTGGAGATAGGTGACCTGGAGAGTTCATTGCTGAATATTTACCAAGGTGAGTTTTACAGTCAATACAAACAGATTTTTCAGTACCACCAGTCAGCTGAGTTCAGAAGAACAGAAGTCAGAAGAGTAGTTGTTTTAAAAAATTCCGAAAGTCTCCAGGTTGAGAGTTGTAATAAAATCTCCAGATTATCAACATTGAAAATAAGTCTGAAGCTGCTTCAGTTCTCAAAGGAGGAGGGAGAGAAAGAGTCAATGAGTTAGTTTATGTTAATGCATTTCATAGAGAGACAGAGAGAATCCTATCTGGTGAAAATGCTGAGATTCAGTTGAGTGAGACATCCTTAAGTGAAGCTTACTGAAGTCAATGTAGATGACATCAACTGTATTATTCTCATCTTCATACCTCGTCACCTCCTCTAAAATTCCATCAAATCCAACTCAATCAAATTCCTTTACAAATTCATGCTAAATATCCTGGATTAACCTTTGTCTCTCCAAGTAATGATTCATTCCGTCCCTCAGAATTGTTTCCAATATTTTCCCCACCATTGATGTTGGCCTCACTGGCTTGTACTCTCCTGGTTTATCACTACCACCCTTGAACAATAGGGTAACAGGTAAAGGGATAATTGGCAAGTGAAATAACAAGGGTTCAGAGACACTGTCCTCCTGTTAGAGTGAAGGGTAACGCCAGTAAGATTAGGGAACAATGGATGAATAAATATATTGAGGCTCTGGTTAAGGATATGAAAGAGTCATGTATTAGGTGTTGACAACTGGGATCAAGTGAATATCTTGAAGATTATAAGGGCTGTAGGGGCATTCTTCTGTGGGATATCAGGAGGGCAAAAAGTGGACATCAGAGAACCTCTGCAGATAAGGCTGAGGATAAGCCAAAGATATTCTAGAAAGTCATTAGAAGCCAGAGACCAACCAGGGAGGGAATAGGGCCTCTTCAAGATCAATGAGGTCATCTATGGGTAGAACCAGAGGAGAGGGGGGAGATATCCTCAACAAGTATTTTGCATCAGTTTTTACTGTGGAAAGAAATTGATGCAAGGGAACTCGGGCAAATAAATATTAATGTCTTGAATTCAACTCACTTTACTGAAGAGGAAGTGTTGGAGGTCTTGAAAAACATAAAAGTGGCTTTGTGCAGGGAAAATCATGTGTCACAAACTTGACTGAGCTTTTTGAAAATGTCACCAAAAGACCAGTGAGGGCAGAGGGGGAGATATTGTTTACATGAACTTGTGTAAAGCTGTTGTCAAAGTTCCACATGGTGGGCTAATTAGTGAAGTTAGGTGGCATGGGATTCAGGGAGAGAATGCCAGTTGGTTACAAAATTTGCTTGATGGTAAGAGACAGAGTGTCGTGATGTTTTTACATTGTACCATGTGACCTCATTTGAGGAATATTCTAAGATATCATCCATCTTATGTCAGTGATTAACTCCTTCATCAATGTTGCAACACCCCTTCCTCTTTGACATTCCCCATACCCCTACATGTCTCATCTCACAGTTCGATAGCCCAGAACATTGTGCTGTCAATCCTGTCACACCCTCAACCATGTCTCTGTGATAACAACAATATCTCATCCCCACTCATTAATCTATACCCTCAGCTCGTCTGCCTTACTCACAAGTAAATGCCATCCAGCCATGCCACGCTCCCTTATGCCCTCACTTGACAATATTCACACTGCCTTCTGGATTTACTTGGATTGCCTTCTCATCGTCCATTAGCTCAGTTGGCTGGACAGTTGGTCTGTGATGTGGAGTGGTGCCAACAAGGGATGTTTAATTCGCATATTGTCTGAGGTGACCATGAAGTTCCAATCTTCTCAACCTTGCCCCTTGTCTGAGGCAGAGTGACCCTCAGGTTATATCTTCCTTTAACGAGACAGGAGTTCTCTCGCACAATGATGAGTTTACTTTTTTACTTCAGTTTACTTTTTTCCATCTTCATGTCTCTCTGTATCCCCTCCCCCCCACCCCCTCAATGCTTCCACTGCATCCCCCATCCCTCTGCTATGACTGATGAATGAGTCAGGTTGCTGAAGGCTGGCTGGGTAATCAAGTAGAATGTGATGTGAAATAGAAAAGGTTCTGCAGGGAGGGCCCTGAGTCCTGCTCTTCAGATCACTCTGGGTCTCCTGGAACAATGGAGACTTCAGATAACTCTCAGGCACCAAACCCTCTCTTCAACCAACAGCGACAAACACCCACAGTCTAACCTCAGGATGTTTACAAACCACCCGAAGACCTCTCTTGTATCCAGCCCGGAGCTCATTCCACACTGTCACTGGTCTGTTCAGAAACCACAATTGTATCATATTATATCTTTTCTCACTAAATAACAGATTCCGTGTTTTACCTCACTGTTTGGTGTCTGTGCTGTGTTCATATCCTCTCTCTCTCTCTCCCCTCACAGCGGATTCTGCTAATGGTTGGTCAATGACAATCGCGGATGAAGTGAGGGCTGAGGAAGGAGGCTCCGCTGTCTTACCCTGCAGCTTCACCCACCCTCACACTAACCTCACACTCACTGGCTCCATCTTATGGTACAAGGAGGAAACACGGGCTTTTATCTTTAAGTGTACGTATCGTGGTCCAGACCATTCCCAGGGTGAGCTGTGTGAGAATGTGATACAGTGGGACGGTGGGAACCGATTCAGATTCGTGGGGAACCTCAGCAACAAAGATGCCTCAATAATGATGGAGGGACTGAGCCAGGAGGATGCTGGTTCCTATTGGTGTCGTGTGGAACTCAATATTGGCAACCTTGGATCTGGAAAAGGAACACGCCTGGAAGTGGAAGGTGAGGAACAATGTTCTGATGTGTCACTGCCCTGACAGCTCAATGGGGACAGGCTCCACCTGGTCTGGGAGCTCACGGGTTGGATCCTTCTCCTGGGCTCTTCCAGTTGATCTAAGGCAGGAGGCAGTGAGAAGGACAGAGACAGAGAGGCACAAAGAGAAAGATAGAGAGAGAGAGAGAGTGAGAGAGAGAGGCATGACTGGGATTTAGAGACCATTCCATAACGAACTTTGAAACCTCCCACAGTCACCTTCATGCATTATCACATTCAATTTGGCTTCATTGCTCTGGGATGGGAACAGAGAAAACATCACTGACAATCCAAGCTCCAAGATCCCCACCAATGATGGTCCAGCTTTATCAGCATTGGTTGAGGACAAGAGAGACCTGGCACCTCCTGAAACCTCATTGGATGAGCTCATCTCAGGGTGAAGGAACCCTCAGTTCACATGAGCTGAGAACCTCACTGTTGCTATCCTCCCCCTCTATTGGCTGAGGAGAAAATGGGGGTAGCTGTCCTTGCCAGAGGCTAATGTCCTGTGGATTGTGGCAGATTGTGAAATTTGAATTTGAAAATACCTAGAACTGAAAACTAGTCTAATAATGACTGTGTAATCGTCACCATTCAAAAACAATCTGGGTTAACCATGTCCTTTTGGGAGGGAAATCTGCTATCCTTACCCGATCTGACCTACATGTGACTCCATACCCACAGTTATGTGTTTGACTCTTAAGTGCCCCTCAGTTGTGGATAAGGAGTGAACCCAGGACTGCAAATGAAACTGTGGCTGCAAGAGCAGGTCACAGGCTAAGAATCCTATGAATTAACACACCTCCTGATTCCAAAGCCTATTGGCCAGTCAGCAGTGTGATGAAATACTTCCCACTTGCCTGGAACAGTGCAGGAAAATATGTCACTGCTCTGTCATTATTACTGGGTCAAAGTCCTGGAAATCCCACCCTAACATCATTGTGGGAATAAAAATAACTATAAAATGCACTGCAGCAAGTCAGCAACATTTCCTCCACCAGCACCTTCCAAAGTGGGGACCTTGAAGAGCTCAGTGAACAATGACATCAGATACAGGCCATCCTGACTTGGAACTATCTTTTCATTGTCCAAGGGGATGTGGGTGTCCCATGCACAGTCAGCCTTTATTGGCCAGCCCTGGAGAAGGAATGGTGAGCTGCCTTCTTGAACTGCTGTATTCCCTCAGCTGCAGAGACATTCACGATACGGTTGGGAAAGGATTTCCAAGGCTCTGTCCCAGTGACACTGAAGGAATGATGAAATATTCCCAAATCAGGATGGTGAGTGCCTTGGAGGGAAGCTTGTAGGTGGAGATGTTCTCCTGTATCCCATGTTCATCAGTGAACAACCATCCCCACTTCTGACCTTATGGTGGAGGGAGGGTCATTGATGATGCAGCTAAAAATGGTTAGACCAAGGACACACTAACCTGAGGAACTCCTGCAGAGATGTGCTCTGGAGCTGAGATGACTGATCTCCAAGAACAACAACCAGCTTCCTCTGTGCCAGGTCTGACTGAAACCCATGGAGTCTTCCCCCCCACGGCTTCCCCCTGGATTCAGTTTTGCTCAGGTTCCTTGATGCTACACTCGCTCAAATACAGCCTTGATGTTAACAACAGGCACATTCGCCTGTACCTGTCTTTTTGTTTTTTCTGTTGTTTACCTATTATTTACTATCTATGCTACTTAACTCTGTGATCTGCCTGTACTGCTCACAAGACAAAGCTTTTTGCCGTGCCTCGGTACATGTGACAATAAATTCAATTCAATTCAATTCAATTCAGTCACTGACAGCTTCCAGCAGTTTAATTGCCAAATTGAAAATATGTAACATTTCACTGCAAACGAGATACCTCAGTTGTTTTGAGAATGATTTGAATCTAAACAATCAGATTAAATTATCCTCCAGAATACTAAAACCCAATTGAGTTTGAATTTATTGTTTTTCCAACATCAAACTAATGAGACAATCTGATGTTTGGGGTATTAAAAAAAGCAGATATTTTGAAAGTTAGACAGAGAGTAAATGCCATTGAGAGACTGCTGTACAAAACACTCTCAATCAAAGGGACCTTCTTCATATGAAACATTTTTGCAGTGAAAGACAGAAGTCGACCCAGGAGATCTTTAGCCGAAAGAAGAAACACACTGACAATGACAGCCACTGGGTGGTTTTGTAATGAAGCTGATGTAACTTTAATACAGGTGGTTCTTGGAACAGTATATTGTTATAGAGTTGGAGGCAGATAGCAAGCAGTTAATGGAAAGTTAAAAATCACACAACACCAGGTTATAGTCCAACAGGTTTAATTGGAAGCACACGAGCTTTCGGAGCGACGCTCCTTCATCAGGTGATTGTGGAGGGCTTGATCATAACACAGAATTTATAGCAAAAATTTGCAGTGTGATGTAACTGAAATCATACATTGAAAAATTGATTGTCTGTTAAGCTTTTCATCTGTTAGAATACAGTGGTAGTTTCACCTCTTTCATGTGCAAATCACAAAACCCTTTCTTTACAGTTGCATTCTCAGGTTAGCTGTTAACAATGGTGATAGCTAGACAATATGTTGAAGGTGTTAGCCCCCTGTGTTCTCTGTCTATGACCTGATGTTTAGATTGATTCTAATCTAAAAAGTGAGATAACAGAGTTTTACATAAATTCATGCAGTTCTTGAGCTCAGAGTTCTACATGAATGCATGCAGTTTTTGAGCAAAGTGCAATGTAACTCTGCAAGTACAAATTCACCCCACAAAATATATGTGTGCATGTGGGTCTTTGTCTGTGTGTGTGTGTGTGTGTGTCTGTCTGGGGTGGGGGTTGTGAGTGTGAAAAATTGTGTGTGTGTGTGTGTGTGTGAAATCAGTTCAGGGAAAAGAAGCTTAGAGTTGGAAATAGTTGTTGTTTAATGTTCACTTTGAGAGTTAAAGAATAATTTGATTTTTTTGTTTAAGTAGTGGAATTTGGGAGTTCTCTCTCACTCAGACTTTAACAGATTACGATGTGAGGTGAGCTTTTCTGGGTGTTTGGTTTAATTAGCAGAGGGGTTCACCACCATGTCGTTACAGTTTGGGGGCTCATCTGCGATTTGGACGGGTTTAGACAGATCCAGTCTGAGATTTGGAAAGATTTGGGTACAAAAGATCCCAGCAGATTTAAACACTTGCCGATTAGTGTCTAAGATTTTTAAAGAAAATGTAGGTGAGAGAATTGATTTATTTTCTGTTATTTGTGGTTGGTTAAATTAAAAGTGAGAGAAATGGCTCTTAAAATTGCTGAAGACGTTCTATGATTTGAAAATGGTTCCAAATTTGCCAAGAAAGTTTAGAAAGACAGCAGAAGGCCATCCTTTTAGAATTAGCATTGAGGTTAGAACACAGAACATAAAACAAAGAACAATACAACACAGAACAGGCCCTTCGGCCCTCGATGTTGTGCCGACCTGTGAACTATTCTCAGTTCATCCCCCTACACTTTCCCATCATCATCCATGTGCTTATCAAAGGATTGTTTAAATCTCCCTTCGAATTGGATCGAACCAGGGACATGGGAAAGCTGAAATTGTAAGGGAGTTAGTCAAGCACTTTGGTGTGTCAGAGAAACAGAGAAGTGCAGGAGAGTTAGAAAAATTTAGTTTACAATTGAGGAAAATGGAGTTACAAGATAAAGAAAAGGAAAGAAGAGCCATGAGAGAAGAAAAGAAGAGAGAGAGAGAGATAAAGAGAGATAGAATAAATGGAGGGAAAGAGACAGAGAGAGAGAAAAAGAGAAGGAAGGGAGAGAGAAAGAGAGAAGAAAGAGAAAAGAAAAAGAAAGAGAGAGAGACAGTGAAAAAGAGAGAGAATGTTGTTAGCAGAGCAAAGAGAGAGCGAAGAAAGCGAAAGAGAAAGGAGAGAGAATTTGAACTTCGGAAGTTGTGAATTGGTCAGGAAAGCCAAGTTAACAGGAAGGAGATGAAGAGTGAAGGTCGTGATATATACAAATACGTCAAAGCTCTGCTACATTTTGATGAGAAAGATGTTGAAGCCTTTTTTATTTCATTAGACAATTTGGCTCGGCATAGGGAGTGGTCAGGGACCCTCTGTGTAATGCTCGTTCGGAATACGCTGGTAGGCAGAGCTAGTGAGGTATTTGCAGTGCTGTCAGATGAGGGGTCAAGAGATTATGAAGATGTCAAACATGCTATTTTGAGTGCTTATGAATTGGTGTCAGAAATGTATAGACAGTGGTTCAGAAATATAAAGAAGGAACCAAGTCAGACTTTTACTGAGTTGAAAGAATCAATCAGTCATTTTGCAGATGGGTACGTGTTTTAAAGATCGATAGGACCTTTGAGGCTCTAGGAGAGGTTATTCTGCTGACGAGGTTAAAAACTCACATCACTCAACTTCCACCAGATTGTGTTGCTGGTCGTATACAGACAGGAGATGTTCCATGGAGCACATGAACTACCAGTAGGAGGTCACCTCAGTGTAAGGAAGACTCAGATTCAGGTACAAAAGCAGTTGTATTGGCTGGGATGCACAAAGATGTTGTTAACTTTTGCCATATGTGTCACACAGGAAAAGTGGTTGGTGAGCCAAAGCAATAAACCCAACACCTTTGTTGCCAGTTCTCGCATTTGAAGAACCTTTCATGTGGGTTATGATGATTGTGTAGGTTCCCTGCCTATAACTATAAGTGGGAACCAGTACTTGCTAACCATAATGGGTGTGTCTCCCAGATTTCCGGATCCAATTCCATTACAGAGCATTAAGACAAAATGGGTGGTAGAGGAGTTAGTAGCTTTCTTCACTTGGTATGAGCTACCCAGAGAGATTCAGTCAGACCATTGCCTCATTTTATTGCTCAGCTGTTTAAAGAAGTCATGGATAGATGAGGCATACAGCACATTAAACCAAGTGCATATCATCCTGAAACTCAGGGAGCTTTGGAAAGGTGGCATCAGACCCTGAAGACCATGTTAAGAGTGTGCTGTCAGGATTACCTGAATGATTGGGATGAAGGTATCCCATTCATATTGTTTGCCATTAGAGATGGCTCAAATGAATCTACTCAGTTCACTCCCTTTGAGTTAATATTCGGACATGAAGTGAGAGGTACTTTGAAATTAATTAAAGAGAAATTGACAGGACTGAAGTTGGAGGTCACACACTTGGATTATGTATCAGAGGTGAGAGAGAGATTAAATCAGGCAGGTGAGTTAGCTAAACAGCACTGAAAGAGGGTGCAGTGTAGATTGAAGTAGGTGGCAGATAAAAACTCTGGAATTCAGACATTTTCCAGTGGGGATGACGTGTTAGTATTGTTATCAATGGCAGGATATCCTTTCAAAGTCAGGTTCTGTGGTCCCTGACAAATTGAGAAAAAAGTTGAGTCAGGTAAACTATCTGGTAAAGATGCTGGACAGGAAAAAACTATATTGGGTGTGTCATGTGAATATGTTGAAACATTATTATAATAGAGAGAGGGGGAACAGAGGAACAGTGTTAGTTACTGGCCCACAGAGTGAGGAATCAAATCTCATGCTGTGCAGTTTGATTGCCTTAAACTACATTGAACAATGAAGAAGTCCTTGAGGAGTGGGATAGGTTAGTGAACAATCTGTCCCTGGAACAATGAACCAGTTGAAAGGATTGTTGCAGCAGGACAAGGACATATGCAGGAATAAGATGGAGAGGCCTGATCCTCTTGTGCATGAGGTAGAAGTAGAGAATGCTGTTCCAATAAAACAACACACCTACAGGCTTAATCCTTTCAGTGCCACACAGGTCCAGAAGGAAGTGGATGCAATGCTCAATGAAGCTATCATCGAACTGAGTCAAAGCAAGTGGAGTTCGATGATCGTGTTAGTTGCCAAAACTGACGGGATTCAGCAATTTTGCGCGGACCATTGGAAGGTTAAGGCCGTTACAAAATCAAACTCAGATCAATACTAAATTCGGAGGACTGTATAGAGAAAGTTGGTCAAGCCCCTTACATCACAAAGTTGGACTTACTGTTTGGGTATTGTTATCCCTTTATCAGAGAAAGTGAAATAAATTTCTGCGTTTGTCACCCCAAATGGGTTATGTCAATTCAAAATGCTGCCCTTTTGAATGAAGAACACACCAGCCACATTTGAAAGGCTCGTGAACAGAGGTTTGGCTGTGTTAACAAACTGTGCAGTGTATCTGGATGATGCAGTGATCTTTAGTGAGTCATGGAAAGATCACATGGTACAGTTGGCACACAGCTCTTTGAATGATTAAGAGAAGCAAAGTGGTAATAAAATTAAAGAAAATACAATTTGTGAAGGCAGAGGAGACATTATTGGGACAATACATCGGGCATGAAATGTTGACCCTCAGGAATGCAAAGACAAAGACCATCGAGGAATTTCCACAAACAACCTCAAAGAAAGAAGTGCTTTGATTTTGGGGACTAAGTGGATTCTACTGGGAGTTTGTTCCAAATGTCAGCAGGGTAGTGACTTCACTCACGGATTTCCTGAAGAAAACCACAACATATTGGTGGATGGAACAATGCCAGGAGGCACTTGACAATGTAAGAGTTGTATTAACTGTGGCACCAGTTTCAGCTGCACCAAATGTTGCAATAAAAATTTCAATCGATGCTCATGATATTGGACTTGAGGCTGTACTGCTACAGGAAGATGATGATGGAATCGAATAGCCAGTTGGTTACTTTTCAAAGAAACTTAACACCCACCAGAGAAAAATATTCTACCATCGAAAAGGAATTATTGAGTTTGGTACTGGCCAAACAACATTATCGCAAATTTAATGGATAAATTTTAAATAAGGTTGAACAGATAACAATGTTATACATATGTATGCGGAAATTAATATGAACTTCAATTAATATCCTATGAATTTCATTGTCATGGGGTTAAGAATTAGGCAAAAAATGGAGACAGCTTTTCATTATGATGGTCCATTTTTTTTCTTCGGGGGGTGGTTGTTATGAAGTTGAAGGTGTGTACTGTACCTTTAAGCGAGAGTGAAAGCTGTTCAGCACTGAGAACATGCAGGCACCTGTCACGTGACTGACGAGCAGTCTCAGAGTGTACTGGAAAATTGAAAATATGTAATATTTAGCTGTAAACTAGATACTTCAGTTGCTTTGACCATAATTTAAATCTAACCAATCAGTTTAAATTATGCCCCAGGATACTAAAACCCAATCGAGTTTGAATTTATTGTTTTTGCCAACTTCAAAACAATGAAACCACCTGATGTTTGGGGTATAAAAAAAGCAGACATTTTGAAAGTTAGACAGAGATTAACTGCCATTGAGAAACTGCGATTCAAATCATTCTCTATCAAAGGTACCTTTCTCATATGAAACATCTTTACAGTGAAAGACAGAAGACAACTCAGGGAGATCTTGAGCTGAAAGAAGAAACACACCAGAAATAACAGCCACTGTGTGGTTTTGTAATGAAGCTGATGTAACTTTAATCTGGGTGGTTCTTGGAATAGTAGATTGTTATGGAGTTGGAGACAGATAGCAAGCAGTTTAGGGAAAGGAGGTTAAGAGTTGGAAATACTTGTTGTTTAATGTTCACTTTGAGAGTTAAAAAATAATTTTTTTTTAATATAAAAGTGAATTTTGGGAGTTCTCTGTTCCTCATACTTTAACAGATGGCGATGCGAGGTGAGCTTTTCTGGGGGTTCGGTTGAATTAGCAGAAGGCTTCACCGCCGTCTCGTAACAGCAGCTTCACCTGGGCAATCAGGATGGACAATACATGTACATCATCTGGGCCAGCGATACCCATGATGGAATAAAACAAAAGTAGAAATTAATGAAACAAAGAACATCCTGAGGAAAAAACCAAAAACAAAGCTGCAGATGCTGCAAATCAGAAACAAAAATGGAAATTGTCAGAAAAGCTCAGCAGGTCTGGCAGCACCTGTGGAGAGAAATCAGAGTTAACGTTTCAGGCAGAGTGACCCTTCCTCAAGATGCTGAGATGTTTGACAAGACAGATTCTGAGAGGATATTTGTTCTTGTGAACAGAAGTCAAACAGGGGAACAATTGCAAAATAACGGATTTTCTATGTAAATTGAGATGAGGAAACATTTAATCTCTCAGCTCCTCTTTTAAGTTCATGAAGCAAAGAACCACATGACTGATTATCCCCCTCCTCCTGCACCCAAATATCTGACGAATGTAGAAAAGTTTAATCTGGACTCTGAGATTAAATTAACCTGTGCTCATTTCAAAGGTCACAGGTTGGAGCTGGTGAATGGTTACATTAGGAATGACACCAGGGGGTTCTCCTTCACACAGAGTGTGGTCAATACTTTCAATGTGTTTGCTGGACAGAGTGAGGGGGAAGGCTGTAAAATCCTTGACTTCGTTTAAAGAAAATTAACTTTGAGCAATGGGTGGAGGGTTCTGTATGAATGAATTCAGGAGGGTTCAATGGATCTGATATGTAAGTACCTTCAGCAGTCACACGGCACCAGGTTATAGTCCAACAGGTTTATTTGAAATGACAAGGTTCAGAGTACTGCTCCTGAATCAGGTGAAGTCCTGGTGTAGTGTGACTTCTGACTTTGTCCACCTCAGTGCAACACTGGCATCTCCACATCATGGAAATATCTTGTAACCAAGGTTTGGAGATGCTGGTGTTGGACTGGGATGTACAAAGTTAAAAATCACACAACACCAGGTTATAGTCCAACAGGTCTATTTGGAAGCACTAGCTTTTGGAGCACTACTCCTTCATCAGGTGGTTGTGGAGCGTAAGATTGTAAGACACAGAATTTATAGCAAAGATTTATAGTGTGATGGAACTGAAATTATATATTGAAAAAGATCTGGATTGTTTGTTAAGTCTCTCATCCGTTAGAATGACCATGTTGATTTCAATTCTTTTATATGTAAATCACAAAACTTTTTTTTAAAAGTTCCATTCTCAAGTGAGCTTTAACAATTGGTGTCTGTGAGCCCAGATAATGTATTGAAGGTGTGAGCTCCCCTGGGTGATACTGTCTGTGCCACAATGTTTAGACTGATTCTAATCTAATCTTATATGGATTTTTGAGCAAAGTAAAATGTAACTCTGCAAGTACAAATTCACCCCCACAAACTTATATGTGCATGTGTGCGTGTGTGTGTGTGTGTGTGTGTGGGGGGGGGGGGGGGGGGGGCGGGGGTGGGGAAGGTGGGGAGGAGGTGGTTGTGAATGTCTGTGAGGAGTGTGTGCCTGTGTGTGAGTGTAAGTATACAGTCTGTGAGAGGGGCATGTGTGAGTGTGGCAGTGAATGTGTGAGCGTATGAGAGAGGGTCTGCATCAGTGTGTGCATCCGTAGGAGTGTGTGTGTGTGTGTGTGTGTAGGAGTGTGCATGTGTGTGTGTGTGCGTGTGTGTGCAGGACAGTGTGTGGAGGAGTGTGTGTGTGTGTGTGTGTGTTTGTGTAGGAGTGTGCGTGTGTGTGCAGGACAGTGTGTGTGTGTGTGTAGGAGAGTGTGTGTGTGTGTATGTGTGTGTGTGTATGTATGTGTGTGTGTGTGTGTGTGTGTGTAGCGTGATGGGGTCACTTGTCGTGTGACATGAACCCAAGATCCTGGTTGAGGCCATCCCCATGGGTACCGAACTTGGCCAAGAGCCTCTGCTCGGCCACTTTTTGTTGCTGCCTGTCCCGAAGTCCACCTTGGAGGATGGTCACCTGAAAGTCCAAGGTTGAATGTCCCAGACTGCTGTATGTGGCAGGGACTCATGCAACTCAGCCAACGTTGTCTATCCCATTCGCTGCAGGCAAGGATGCCCTGTGGCATGCTACATTGGTGAGAGCAAGCAGAGGCTACGGCAACGGATGGATGGGCACCATACAACAATCAACAGACAGGAGTGCTCCCCCCACCCCCCCGCACCCCCACAGTCAGAGAACACTTCAATGGTCCTGCACTCACAGACATACACACAAATATACAGAGACACACACATATACAGACACTCTCACACACACACATACACACTTGTGGGGTGAATTTGTACTTTCAGAGTTTCATCATACTTTGCTCAAAGAATCCATGTAAGTGTCAATAAAGTCAATTTTTATATTAGAATCAGTCTAAACATTGTGGCACAGACAGTATCACTCAGGGGAGCTCACACCTTCAATACATTATCTGGGCTGACAGACATTGTCTGGGCTGACAGACACCAATTATTAAAGTACACTTGAGAATGTAATTTTTAAATGAAAATTGTGATTTACACATAAAAGAACTGAAACCAACATGGTCACTCTAACGGACGAGAGACTGAACAAACAATCCAGATTTTTTTCAAAATATACTTTCAGTTGCATCACACTGTAAACATTTGCTGTAAATTCTGTGTCTTACAGTCTTATACTCCACAATCACCTGATGAAGGAGCAGCATTCTGAAAGCTAGTGCTTCAAATTAAACCTGTTGGACTATAACCTGGTGATGTCTGATTTTTAATCTTGTAATCAAGGTTTTCAAATTGAGTGGTGAGGAGACATTTTGATCAGGGTGACTCTTCTTGGGGAATGTCCAGCACAGACCTGTTAGAGATATGAGTGGAGTCTTTAATTGTTCAGTTTATTGTGAAGTTGAAAGGAATGTAACATATTGAAATAAGACCTTCTGCACACTGACCTCATCCATTCTGATGTTTGTCCTTTTCTTTGATGCTCAAGGAGACGTCTCAGTGGTGAGTGGGACAGAGGGAGATTCAGTTACTTTACCCTGTATCTTCAAGACCAGATCCTACCCTCCCCTGACCACTGTTACCTGGCTGAGGAAGGAGCCCTACCAATGCATCGTTACCTTTACAGCCCAATCACAGGGAACTTGGACAACTGGACACAGTGGAAATCGGTACGAGCTCATCGGGAACCCAGGGGAGGGAAACGCCTCGACCAGGATAAACCAGCTGAGTGTGAGGGACAATCACACTTACCTGTGTCTGGTGGAATACAGATCAAGAGTCAATCTTTTGTATCTGATCCAGAAAGAGACTCGGTTGCAGGTACATGGTAAGAAACCGTTCACACATTCTTCAGCCTGTAGAAGGTGCACAATGAGAGTGGAACAGATTCTGTGAATGTTTTGTGATTTAATATTCTGCTGAAAGGACATGGAACTAAAACATTAACCCTGTTTCTCTCCATCGGTATTGTCTGCCCTGCTGAGTGTTTGCAGCATTTTGATGTTTAATTAAAATGTCCAGCATCTGTAGTATTTTAACTTTGGGTTTCAAATTTAATTTTTTTCAATATTTAATGTACGATGATGTGCTGATATTTTTAGGTGCTTCTGATGTCAGTATTGAAAGACATTGACACACTCAGAATATTTAGTTCAATCTCCAAATGACCCAAAGTTATACTGACATTAAGATCATCTCCTTGAACAGGAAGGTGCTACAGACTAATGTGTCCCTCTTGGTTCCAACCTTCATCAGGAATAGTTCCATCAATGCAAATACATTCCCCCAGTGTCCATCTGACTGTGTGAGGCATAACAGCCACGTGGGACCGATCCTAGCCCTGCATTCCCCCATGGGCTATAACAGGAGTTGGTGGTGTACTGTTATTGTCACTGGGTGACTAATCCAGACACCCAATTCTGGGGCCATGGGTTCAAATCCCAGCAGCAGGTGAATTTTTTGTTGAATCTGGAATTTAAAAAAAAGCTAACCTAATGGTTGCATGTGACCATTGTTGAGATTTACAAAAGCTGATCTGATTCAATCATACACTTTAGGGAAGCTGGGTTTTGGATCAGTTAGCTGGATGGTTGGTTTCCAAAGCAGTGTGATGCCAACAGTGTGGGTTCAATCCCCACATTGTCTCAGGTGACCATGAAGGACCCTCCTTCTCAACTCTCCCCTCACTGAGGTGTGGTGGCCCTCAGGTTAAACCACCACCAGTTGTCTCTCTCTCTCTCTTTGTCTCTCTCAAGAGAAAGCAGCCCATGGCCTGGTTATATGATGGCAACTTGATTTAGGGAATGAAATCTGCCATTCACACTCAGTGTCATGTGTTGCCATATGCACAATCTTGAGCCCTCTCTCTCCATCAGCACCACCTCACACAGACTCAGGGCTGCTCATAATCCACCAACTCTGCACAGTCCACTTCTAACTCTGTATTGGGAAAACAAAACACTGACTGGGTGATTACTTTGCAGAACAGAAATGTTCTGCCCACAAAAATGATTATCAGCATCCAGTTGCCTGCCATTTCCACACCCCACTTTTTGGGGACCCATTGACCTTCTGGACTCAATATTGAGGTGAATAATTTAAGGGTCTCAGCACCTTCTCCTACCTCCTTCCCCCAACCCCCACACACCAGGCCTTGTCATCACATGGGCTACCACCAAAACAATCCATTGTCAGTGATGAATGGTCCCCATCAGCAGCTGTTCATTCTCCCAGGCTGACCTTTCCCCTTTTGTTTGTCTGTCCAATTGCTTTTCTCTCTGTCTGGGCTCTGTTTCCACTGAGTGTTTACTCCTGCCCCCTCACCCCCCTCCCCATCTTCAGCCTCTACACCAACCTTTTCCCAGCTATAATCAGTTATAGAATCATACAGCACAGGAGCAGACCCTTCAGTTCAACGAGTCCATGCTGACCATAATCCCAAACTAAAGTAGTCCCACCTGACTGCGCTTTGTACATATCCCTCCAAACATTTCTTTTTCATGAAATTATCTAAATGCCTTTTAAACGTTGTAACTGTCCCCACATCCACCAATTCCTCTGGAAGTTCATTCCACATAAACCACTCTCTGTGTAAAATAAAAACTGCCCCTTAGAGGCATAGAGTCATAGAGATGTGCAGCATGGAAACAGACCCTTCGGTCCAACCCGTCCATGCCGACCAGATATCCCAACCCAATCTCGTTCCACCTGCCAGCACCCGGCCCATATCCCTCCAAACCCTTCCTATTTATATACCCATCCAAATGCCTCTTAAATGTTGTAATTGTACCAGCCTCCACCACTCCCTCCGGCAGATCATTCCATACACATACCACCCTCTGTGTGAAAAAGTTGCCCCTTAGGTCTGTTTTATATCTTTCCCCTCTCACCCTAAACCTATGCCCTCTAGTTCTGGACTCTCCGACCTCAGGGAAAAGATTTTGCCTATTTATCCTCTCCATGCCTCTAGTAATTTTGTAAACCTCTATAAGGTCACCCCTCAGCCTCCTTCCTTATGTCTTTTTAAAATCTTTCTTCTCTCACCTTAAAGATATGCCTCAGTCTTGAAATCTCCCACCTGAGCAAAAAGACACCTGCCATTCACCTGATCTATATTCCTCATGCTTTTATCGATCTTGATAAGGTCACCTCTCAACCTTGTACGCCCCAGTGAGAAATGTCCTCGTCACTCCGGACTCTTCCGATAACTCAAGGCCTGCTTTCTTTGCAACATCCTGGTAAATCTCTTCTCCAGCTAAATGATCTCCTTGCAATAACAGGGTTACAAGAACTGGACACAATAGAGGCCTCACCAGCATCCTGTCCAACCTGAACATAACATCCCAACTCTGATTATCAAAGGTCTGAGCAATGAAGGCAAGAGTGCTGAACCACCGTATATATATATATATATATAATATATATATGATGCAAATTTGGAAGAATTCTGTACCTGAATCCCTCGGTCTCTGTTCTACAGCACTACCCAAGGCCCTACTTTTAATTGTGTAAGTCTTCCCTTTGTTTGTTTTCCCAAAGTGCAACACCTCACACTTATCTTAAACTCCATCTGTCACTCTTCACCCCATTGACCCATTTGACTAAGATCTTTTTGTATTTTAAGATAACCTTCTTCACTGTTCAATATTCTATCAATTTTGGTATCAACCACAAACTTGCAAAACATGCTTTTTGTATTCTCATCAAAATTGTTCATATAAATGACTGACAAAAGTGGGCCCAGCACTGATCCCCGTGGAACACTGCTGGTCACAGGCCTCCAGAACAAAACCCTCTCTCCACCGTCACTCTCTGTCTTCTGCCTTGCAGCCAATTGTGCATCCACTTCCCAAGCTCACCCTGAATCCCATGGGATCTAACTTCACTAATTAGTCTACCATGCGGAGCCTTGTCAAAGGATTTACCAAAGTTGAAGTAAACAATGTTTACCCCTCTGCTCTCATCAATTTTCTTGTTTACATCTTCAAAAAACTCCAGCAACTTTGTGAGACACGATATCCCTCGCACAAAACCATGCTGACTATCCCGAATCATTCCTTGCCTCTCCAAATGCATATAAATCCGAAATTTCAGAACAACTTACTCACCACCGAAGTCAGACTCCCAGCTCTGAAGTTCCCAGGCTTCTCCTGACATTCCTTCTTGAACATGAGCCACTCTCCAGTCATTCAGCACCTGACTGTTATTTATGGACGATACAAATGATCCTGCAGGGGGCCCAGCAATTTCCTCTTCACTTCTGACAAAGTCCTGGGATTGAGTAGATCACGTCTCAGAGATTTATATTTATATTTTTGAAGACCTCTAACAATTCCTCTTCTGTAATACAAGCTGTTTTCAAAATGTCAAGGTTTATTTCTCAGAGTTCTCTAGCCTCCACTTCTTTCTCCACAGTAAATACTGACACAAAATATTCATTTGATATCTCTCCCATCTCCTGAGGGGTAGCATGACAGCTCAGTGGTTAGCACTGGCACCAGGGACCTGAGTTCAATTCCAGCCTCAGGCAGCTGGAGTTTGCATGTTCTCCCTGTGTGGTGAGGGTTTCCTCCCACAGTCCAAAGATGTGCAGGTTCGGTGAATTGGCCATGCTACGTTGCCCATAGTGTTAGGTGCATTAGTCAGTGGAAATGGGGTCTGGGTGGGTTACTCTTTCAAGGGTCAGTGTGGGTTTGTTGGGCCGAAGGGCCTGTTTCCACACTGTAACTAATGTAATCTAATCAAATGTGGAAACAGGCCCGACGGCCCAACAAGTCCACACTGACCCGCCAAAGCGCAACCCACCCAGACCCATTCACGTACATTTCCCCCTTCACCTAACACTACGGTCAATTTTAGCTTAGCCAATTCACCAAACCTGCACATTTTGTGGACTGTGGGAGGAAACCGGAGCACCCGGAGGAGACCCACGCAGACGCGGGGAGAATGTGCAAACTCCACACAGACAGTCGCCTGAGGCATAGAATTGAACCCGGGTCTCTGGCGCTGTGAGGCAGCAGTGCTAACCACTGTGCCACCATGCCGCCCACATTATAGGGAATCTAAAACACAAAGGCAATCTCTTTATTTTTTTAAGGAGACTTACACTCTATCTCTTGTTGCTGTCTTGGTCTTAATGTACTTACACAATCCCTTTGGATTATCCTTAACCTTATTTGCCGAGGTTATCCCATATCCTTTCTTTGACTTCCTGATCTCCCTCTTATGAATGGCCTGACACTCATTATACAGAGCAAGAGATCCATTTGGACCCAGTTGTTTATATTTAGTATATGATTCTTTTTTATCCCTGACTGGAACCTCCATTTCTTTATTCACCTGTTGTTCTCGAAAGCAGTACAGTTGAAACCGTTCTTTGTGAACGGTCTTTTCTGTCTCAGAAGAGATCACAGTGATCCAAGAATCTGAATCCCTGAACATTACTCCACCTCTTCAGTCATTGATTTGTCTCCTTTAACCTTTTGTTCCCTGATCTGAACTTGGCTCTCGGAGTAAACCAGAGATTACTACTTTTGAGTGTCTTTTTTTAAAACTTCGACCTAACCTTTGATATTACTTTGTAAAGCCTTAATCCTTTCCCTAACTATGTCATTCCCATCAATGTGTACAAAAACGTCCAGTATCTCACTCTTCCCTTTAACAGTATGTGTCAATTATTTTGCAATGTCCTTAATCCTAGCACCAAGAAAACAGTATAATATCCTAGATTCATGCTCACTGCTGCAGAACCTCCTGTCTGTGTCCTTGACAGGAGAATCACCGACAACAATTATTCTTTTAAATTTTGTCAAACCCCTTTGAACATAAGATTCATTCTAACAGCCCAAGATCTCTGTCCCTTCGAATTTCCTCTGAGAGATTATCCATTCAACAGTATGAGAGATTTCTGAACTACCTTCTTACCTTTCGTAACAGTCATCCTTCTATCTGACTGATCCTGCTGTGTTATCACCTCTCGAAATCTACTGGCCGTCTAACTCTGCGTCTCTTGTATGCCCTCAATGTCATTAAGTCTAAAAAGAAACAACTTACACTAACATCTTAACTCTAAAATAAACTACATTTCTTTATCCAAAGAGTTAATATTAAGCACAAGTGGTCCAGCAGACAGCTATCAATGTTCTGATTAAACATAAAATCCCACGTGTCAGCCTATCCAAGAGGTATTTAAACACAACTTGGTTTGAAGCAAAACATTCCTCAGCAATTTAAAAAAAAATTGCTTCAGTGAGTTTAAAAACATCTCTCTCATAATTTCATAGTGGAAAAAGACTGAACAGTCCACATGTGGGCCTGTCCAAAACTTCCATTGAGAAAACTCCATTTCATAAAAAATTGTGTCAGTTTGTTTTGCTTCTTTTGCATTTTTGACGAGAAAAGAGCTAAAAATGAATCAAATAAAAAGCTTATATTACTGAAATTTAATAAACGTAAGAAATCTGAAAGTAAATCTGGAAATAAATCTGAAACTCAGGAGCAGCTGCAAGATCCACACTCCTCTCGGTCAACTGTTTTTGATCATTTTATTTCTGAAGAAGTGTCACTGGACCCAAAACATTAACTCTACTTTCTCTCCACAGATGCCCCGATACCTGCTGGGTTTTTCCCGCAATTTCTGTTTTTGTCTCTGCCATCCTTACTTGGTCAGGTCTCCAGGACAGGGGTTGACAGTACATCAGTATTGAAGAAGGGTGTTCACTGTGTCAGGTCAGTGGAAGCGAGTGTGGGTCCTGGAGGTTGGGTCAGGGGCTGTGTGAGGAACAGCACTAGGTCCCAGGATATCTGTCCCTAGCCCTATCTACATGTGAATGCTGACCCAGTGAATTATATTTGGCAGCTGGGTAAGGAATCATCTATGATGCTGGGGACATCTTCTGGGTCAAGTTAGTTGGGAATGCTTCAGCCCCATCATTTGCACTGGTGAGCAGGGCTCCCCCTCATTGAGGATGGGGATATTTGTGGAGGCACATATTCCTGTGAGTTGCTTAATTGTCCTCAACCATTCGTAACTGCATGTGACAGATCTGCTGAGCTTATATCTGATGCACTGACAGTGGAATCACTTATACCCCAGAGCATCAATTGCGGTTTATGCTGTTTGACACGGAAGTAACCCTGTTTTATAGCTGACATCTCATTTTCAGGTTTGATGGTGCTGTTCCTGGCGTCCCCTCCTGCATTGTTCATTGAACCAGGATTGGTGTCCTGACTTGATGTTAATGGCTGAGTGGGGGAATATTACAGGCCATGGGTTTACAGGTTGTGTTACAGCCCAATTCTGCTGTACTGATGGCC
Organism: Chiloscyllium punctatum; assembly: GCF_047496795.1. NCBI lineage: Eukaryota > Metazoa > Chordata > Chondrichthyes > Orectolobiformes > Hemiscylliidae > Chiloscyllium > Chiloscyllium punctatum. The sequence continues at coordinate 10,160,768 of NC_092740.1, read as the reverse complement.
CACAGTGCATCAGGGATCCCAGAATTGATTTGCTCGATCTGTTCAAAGTCTGTCCTATTTAACACAGGGCTAGTGCCATACATGATGGGGATGTACCTCAATGTGATGATGGGACTTTGTCTCCATGGGACTGTGTGGTAGTTACTCCTCCCAATCCTATAATAGGCAGATAGACGGCTGAGGACAAGGTCAAGCTTTTCTCTCTTGTTGGTTCCCTCACCACCCGCCACAGACCCAGTCCAAGAGCTATGTCATTTCAGATTCCACCAGCTCAGGCAGTAGTAAAGCTGCTGAGTCTGTCTTGGTGTTGGACAGTGACGTCTCCCACCCAGAGTAAGTGCAAGTGTTGACCTCAGTGCTTCCTCCAATTGGTGATAAACATGATCAGAAGCCTGGGAGTGGGGGGATTGTGGCAGTGGATAGTCATCCAGAGATTCCCTTGCTCATGTTTGTCCTGATGCCATTGGACTTCATGATAATGTTTCGAGTTAAGAAAATTCAGCTTAGCAACTGCTGTCTGATTGGTTGAACTGTGCTGTTACAAAACTATACGTTCCTGGAGTGTCTGAAAGTGTAAAGTATCTCGAGCCGACAGAGAGAAAGCAGCCAGCTCTGCCTCTCCCCCATCACTGTCGAGAAAAGCAGAGAAACCACAAGTAATCTGGAAAGAAAAGTTCTGAGTTCACCTGATTGGCCATTGGATTTGAAGTATGCCCATCACTGTCCAGAACACAGCATCTCATTGCTGCGAAACAACACAAGGACTGTGAGAGAGAGCGATCCTTCCATCTTGTGGTCAGGACTTTTATTTTCAGCGTTCTGTTTAGCCTGTTACCCTGTCTACATTCTTTTTTCACTCATGGTAGAAATATAAATGATTTATCTTTTCTCTGTCTTAATTGTGATTGTGTGTTGTGTGTGTGTGTGTGTGTAGTTTTAACGGGGCGCAGTTCAGGAGCATTAATTAAAAATCATTTACTTTCACTGTTCTTATTACTGGAATTATTAATTAATGGAATTATTTTAACTGTTACTGAAGAATCCTGGTGTGGCTCACTTCTGTCCTGAGGAGCAGTCTGTCAGGCACTTTGGGTGTTAGGGTGATCCTACTGGGATTCTTGTCCATTTGTGTAGCTCCTGATAATGTGTCGAGCAGTAGGACATGTTCAGACAGAGCATGACTCATTGAGTTTTATGAAGGAGTGATGAAGATGATTGATGAATGGAGAGTGGTGGACATGGCCTCAATGGGCTTCAGCAAGGTCTTTGACAAGGTTCTGCATGATAGACTGGTTAACAAGGTTAGATCACATGGAATACAGGGGGAACTAGCCATTCATAGAACATAGAACATAGAAAAATACTGCGCAGTACAGGCCCTTTGGCCCTCGATGTTGCGCCGATCCAAGCCCACCTAACCTACACTCGCCCACTATCCTCCATATGCCTATCCAATGCCCGTTTAAATGCTCATAAAGAGGGAGAGTCCACCACTGCTATTGGCAGGGCATTCCATGAACTCACAACTCGCTGAGTAAAGAATCTACCCCTAACGTCTGTCCTATACCTACCACCCCTTAATTTAAAGCTATGCCCCCTCGTAATAGCTGAGTCCATACGTGGAAAAAGGTTCTCATGCTCAACCCTATCTAAACCCCGAATCATCTTGTACACCTCTATCAAGTCACCCCTAAACCTTCTTTTCTCCAATGAAAACAGCCCCAAGTGCCTCAGCCTTTCCTCATACGATCTTCCTTCCATACCAGGCAACATCCTGGTAAACCTCCTCTGCACCCGTTCCAGTGCCTCCACATCCTTCCTATATTTTGGCGACCAAAACTGCACACAGTACTCCAGATGCAGCCGCACCAGAGTCTTATACAACTGCAATATGACCTCAGGACTCCGGAACTCAATTCCTCTACCAATAAAAGCCAGTGCGCCATCTGCCTTCTTCACAGCACTATTTACCTGGGTGGCAACTTTCAGAGATCTATGTACATGGACACCAAAATCCCTCTGCTTATCCACACTAACAAGTATCCGACCATTAGCCCAGTATCCCATCTTTTTGTTACTCATACCAAAGTGTATCACCTCACACTTACCCGTATTGAACTCCATTTGCCACCTTTCTGCCCAGCTCTACAGCTTATCTATATCCCGCTGTAACCTGCCACATCCTTCCTCACTGTCAACAACTCCACCAACTTTCATATCATCCGCAAACTTGTTCACCCAACCTTCTAGCCCCTCCTCCAGGTCATTTATAAAAATGACAAACAGCAATGGTCCCAAAACAGATCCTCGCGGAACACCGCTAGTAACTGCACTCCAAGATGAACCTTTACCATCAACTACTACCCTCTGTCTTCTTCCAGCCAGCCAATTCCTAATCCAAACCTCCAACTCACCCTCAATGCCATACCTCCGTATTTTTTGCAGTAGCCTACCATGGGGAACCTTATCAAACGAATTGTGGTCACTGTCCCCAAAGTGCTCACCTACCTCCAATTCTAACACCTGGCCTGGTTCGTTACCCAGAACCAAATCCAGTATGGCCTCACCTCTTGTTGGCCTGTCTACATATTGTGTCAGGAAACCCTCCTGCACACATTGGACAAACACCGACCCATCTAACGAATTCGAGCTATAGCTTTCCCAGTCAATATCAGGAAAGTTAAAGTCCCCCATAACAACCACCCTATTACTTTCACTCTTCTCCTGAATCATCTTCGCAATCCTTTCTTCTACATCTCTTGGACTATGAGGAGGCCTGTAGAAAACTCCTAACAGGGTGACCTCACCTTTCCTATTCCTCACCTCAGCCCAAACTACCTCAGATGGTGAGTCTTCATCCATCGTCCTTTCCACCGCTGTAATACTATCTTTGACAAGCAATGCCACACCTCCCCCTCTTTTACCCCCACCTCTGAACCTACTAAAACATTTAAACCCTGGAACCTGCAACAGCCAATCCTGTCCCTGTTCTATCCATGTCTCCGTAATAGCCACAACATCGAAATCCCAGGTACCAACCCACGTTGCGAGTTCACCTACCTTATTTCGTATACTCCTTGCATTGGAGTTTACACACTTCAAGCCACTTTCCTGTTTACAGGCACCCTCCTTTGAGATTGATGCCATGTTCCTAACCTCCGTACACTCCAGGTCCTGCACTCTAAAGCTACAGTCTAGGTTCCCATGCCCCTGCAGAGTTTGTTTAAACCCCACCCCCCCAAGAGCACTAGCAAACCTCCCCCCAAAAGATACTGGTGCCCCTCAGGTTCAGGTGTAGACCATCCTGTTTATAGAGGTCCCATATTCCCCAGAAAGAACCCCAGTTATCCAGATACCGGAATCCCTCCCTCCTGCATCATCCCTGTAGCCACACATTTAACTGTTCTCTCTCCCTATTCTTTGACTCTCTAATACGTGGCACGGGTAACAAACCAGAGACAACAACTCTGTTTGTTCTAACTCTGAGCTTCCAACCTAGCTCCCTGAAAGCCTGCCTAACATCCTCAGCCCTCCTCCTACCTATGTCGTTGGTGCCAATGTGGACCACGACTTCGGGCTGCTCCCCCTCCCCCATAAGGACCCGGAAAACACGATCAGAGACATAACGTACCATTGCACCTAGGAGGCAACATACCAAACGTGAGTCTCTTTCGCCCCAACAAAACCGCCTATCTGTGCCCCGAACTATCAAGTCCCCAATAACTATTGCTCTGCTCTTCTCCACCCTTCCCTTCTGAGCAATGGGGACAGGCTTCGTGCCAGAGGCCTGAGCCCCATTGCGAACCCCTGGTAAGTCATCCCCCCCACAAGTATCCAAAACGGTATACTTGTTCTTGAGGGGAACGGCCGCAGGGGGTCCCTGCACTGGCTGCTTCCTCCCAGTCCCTCTCACTGTCACCCATCTGTCTGCAATCTTTGGAGTTACTACTTCCCTAAAGCTCTGAACTATGACCCCCTCTGCCTCCCGAATGATCCGAAGTTCATCCAACTCCAGCTCCAGTTCCCTAACAAGGTCTTGGAGGAGCTGGAGATTGGTGCACTTCCTGCAAGTGTAATCAATAGGGACGACCATGGCATCCCTCACCTCAAACATGTTGCAAGAGGAACATTGCACTGCCTTCACTGCCATCCCTCTCAAAGTAACCTTTTAAAAAAAAAACTAGGTCTAAAGAATAGAACAAGCAAAATGCAGCACTTACCTGCTTACCACAACGGGTCTTATTATTAGGTTAGAGGAGGAGGGCGGGCGGGAGACACTACCTCTGTAGTGCCTCGGGTTCCTCTCCTGCGCGATTTTATTCAAAAAAATACCTACCCAGGTAAGCTTGCACTACACCAGCTTCCGGGTCCTGGCTGCCCCTCTGGTCGTCGTCACTTCCTCCTGCTGCTTCCGCTCTTTCTGTGAAGAAAAAAAAACACCGCTGCCCGCTAACGGTAAGTAATTTTAAAACAAATTGTCTTACCTGAGCTGTAGCCTTCCGGGTTCATTTAAACTCAGCTGCTGCTCGCACTCAAAATCAGATACATGACTGGCTTGAAGATAGGACACAGAGTGTGGTGGCGCAGGATTGCTTTTTAGACTGGAGGCCTGTTCCCAGCGGTGTGCTGCAAGGATCGGGGCTGGATCCACTGCTTATTGTCATTTATATAAATGGCTTGGATGGGAATATCAGAGAAATGGTCAGTAAGTTTCCAGATGACACCAAAATTGGAGGTGGAGTTGACAGCAAAGAGGGTTATCTCAGTGTAGAATGGGACTTTGATCAGATGGGCCAATGGGCTGAGGAGTGGCAGATGGAGTTTAACTTAGATAAATTTGAGGTGTTGCATTTTGTTTAGGCAAATTAGGGCAGGATTTATACACTTACTGGTAAAGTACTGGGGAGTGTTGCCAAACAAAGAGACCTTGGAGTGCAGGTTCACAGTTCTTTGAAAGTGGAGTCAAAGGTTAGACTGGTTGATGAAGGGAGCATTTGGTAAACTCACCTTTATTGTTGAATGCACCGAGTATAGGAATGAGGAGGTCTTGTCATGGCTGTACAGGATGCTGGTTAGACACTTTTGGAATACTGCATTCATTTCTGCCCTCCCTGCTGTAGGAAAGATGCTGAGAAACTCAAAAGAGTTCAGAAAAGATATTCAGGATATCTGATGGACATGGACAAGTTGGACTGAAGGGTCTGGTTCTATGCTGCACATACCTATAACTTTCCTTTCACATTTTTACTGGTTTCATCCAACTTAGTGTCTCCCTTTGCCATTGATGTGGGAGTTTCAGAGTCTAATCTGTTGTTGTGGGACTGGAGTCACATGCAGGTCAGACAGGGTAAGGATGGTATTTCCCTTCTCTAAAGAACATCAGTGAACCAGATGGATTTTTTTCCAACAATTGATCATAGTTTCATGGTTCCCATTAGACTGGTGTTTAATTCCTGATGTAATAACTGAATTGAATTTCCAGCAGCTGCCATGGTGGGAACTGAAACTCTGTCCCCAGTGTATTGGATTGCTCATGAATTTACATTACTATTTGTTCACTACCTCTCATTATAGCTGTGAAACCTGTTCTCACTAAATAACACACTCAGAATAGAGTCTCCAAGTTTAAGTTCCACACACTGATATCTGTCCCAGTGCTGTGTTCATATCCTCTCTCTCCCTGTCTTTCCCCTCATAGTGGTTTCTGCTAAGGGTTAGAACATAGAACATAGAACATTACAGCGCAGTACAGGCCCTTCGGCCCTCGATATTGCTCCGACCAGTCATCCCAATCTGAAGCCCACCTAACCTACACTATTCCATGTACGTCCATATGTTTGTCCAATGACGACTTAAATGCACTTCAAGCTGGCGAATCTACTATCGTTGCAGGCAAAGCATTCCATACTCTTACTCCTCTCTGAGTGAAGAAACTACCTCTGATATCTGTCCTATATCTACCACCCCTCAATTTAAAGCTATGCCCCCTCGTGCTCGCCATCACCATACTTGGAAAAAGGTTCTCCCTGTCCACCTTTCGAACCCTCTGATTACCTTACGTCTCTCAATTAAGTCATCTCTCAACCTTCTTCTCTCTAATGTAAACAGCCTCAAGTCCCTCAGCCTTTCCTTGTAAGACCTTCCCTCCATACCTGGCAACATCCTGGTTAATCTCCTCTGCACCCTTTCCAAAGTCTCCACATCTTTCTTATAATGTAGTGACCAGAATTGTACACAACATTCCAAGTGCGGCCACACCAGAGTTTTGTACAGCTGTAGCATAACCTCATAGTTCCGGAACTCGATCCCTCTATTAATAAAAGCTAAAACACTGTATTCCTTCTTAACAAACCTGTCAACCTGGGTGGCAACTTTTAAGGATCTGTGTACCTGGACACTGAGATCTCTCTGCTCATCTACACTACCAAGAATCTTACCATTAGCCCAATACTTTGCATTCCGGTTACTCCGACCAAAGTGAATCACCTCACATTTGTCCTTATTAAACTCCATTTGCCATCTCTCAGCCGACCTCTGCAGCTTATCTATGTCTCTCTGTAATCTACAACATCCTTTGTCTCTATCCACAACTCCACCTTAGTGTCATCTGCGAATTTACTAACGCACTGTTCTACGCCCTCATCCAGCTCATTTGTAAAAATGATGAACAGCAGTGGACCCAACACCGACCCTTGCAGTACACCACTAATAACTGGACTCCAGGATGAACATTTCCCGTCAACCACTCCCCTCTGTCTTCTTTCACCAAGCCAATTGCTGATCCAAACTGCTTTATCTCCCACAATCCCATTCCTCTGCATTTTGTGCAATAGCCTACTGTGGGGAACCTTATCAAATGCTTTGCTGAAATCCATATATACCACATCAACCTGTTTACTCTCATCTACCTATTTGGACACCTTCACAAAGAACTCAATAAGCTTTGTGAGGTACGACCTACCCTTCACAAAACCGTGCTGACTATCCCTAATCAAATTCTTCTTTTCTAGATGATTATAAATCCTATCTCTTATAACCTTTTCCAACACCTTACCAACAACTGAAGTAAGGCACACTGGTCTATAATTACCAGGGTTGTCTCTTCTCCCCTTCTTGAACAGGGGAACCATATTTGCTATCCTCCAGTATTCTGGTACTATTTCTGTAGACAATGACGACTTAAAGATCAATGTCATAGTCTCGGCAATCTCCTCTCTGGCTTCCCAGAAGATCCCAGGATAAATCCCATCCAGCCCAGAGGACTTATCTATTTTCACACCTCTTCCTTGTGAACCTCAATCCCACCTAGTCTAGTAGCCTGGATCTCAGTATTCTCCTCGACAACATTGTCATTTTCTAGAGTGAATACTGTTTAAAAATATTCATTTAGTGCTTCCCCGTCTCCTCTGACTCCACACACAACTTCCCACTCCTGCCCTTGATTGGCCCTTGATTGGTCAATGACAATCGTGGATGGAGTGAGGGCTGAGGAAGGAGGCTCCGCTGTCTTACCCTGCAGCTTCACCCACCCTGACACTCACCTCACACTCACCGGCTCCGTCATATGGATTAAATCTGGCAAAGGTGCTATCTTTACCTGTACATATCCTGGTCCAGACCATTCCCAGGGTGAGCTGTGTGAGAATGTGAGACAGCGGGACGGTGGGAATCGTTCAGATTCGTGGGGAGTCTCACCAACAAAGATGTCTCAGTAACGATGGAGGGACTGAGCCAGGAGGATACTAGTTCCTATCAGTGTCGTGTGGAGCTCAATATTGATAGTTTTCAAACAAAGCCTCCACAAAGCTGGAAGTTGAAGGTAAGGAACAATGTTTGGATGGTGTCACTGTCCCGACAGCTCAATGGGAACAGGGTCCACCTGGACTGGGAGCACTCGGGTTGGCTCCTTCTCTTGGGTTCTCTCAGTTGGTCTCAGGCAGGATTCAGTGATAAGGAGAGAGAGATCGAGATGAGGCTGGGATTTATGGACCATTCCACCACTGTGTCTGAAACTTCCGAAAGTCTCCCATCAACTCCCCAGTTTGTTGTGTTCAAACTGGCTTCAGTGTTCTGAGGTAGGGACCAGAGAAAACATCACCAAGGAAGCAAGCTCCAAGATCCACCTGGTTCCATGTTCCCTATGGGCAATATGGAGTCAATGACAGGGATCTCAAGGATGGATCTGGATAAAGGAAGTCAGTGGTCAGAGTGCATCGGTTTTTGAAGATGTCAGGACATATTGAGAATGTGGTTGGAAAAGCAAATGGGATTTACAGGTTTCAGAAATGGAGGTGTTGAGAACTGAGGCAGGTAGCCCATAAGACATAGGAACAGAAGAAGGCCATTCAGCCCATTGAGTCTGTTCTACATTCAATGAGATCATGACTGAGATGATAACCGTCAATTCACCATTCTTGCTTTATCTTCACAATCCTCGATTCCATGAATGATTAAAATTTTATCTATCTCAGCCTTGGCTATACTTAATGACCCAACATTAACTGCTGTCTGTGGTAAAGTAATCCAAAGATTCACGACCGTCTCAGAGAAAACATTCCTCTCATCTGAAATGTGTAACCCCTCATTGTGAGCTGATGCCCTCTGTTCCTGACAAGGGGGACAACCACGCTGCATCCACCTTATCAAGCACCCGAAGCATGTTTAATGTCTCAGTTTGGTCACTCTTCATTCTTCTGTAATCCATCAAGCACAGGCTCAATCTTGTCAAACGCTGCCCATAAGACAGCCCCTTCCGACCTGGCATCAACTAATTGAATCTTCTCTGGACTGCCTCCAATGCCAGTTTCACTTTCCTTTGATAAGGGACCAAATCTATCCACAATATTCCAGCTGTGAGCTAACTAGTGTCTGGTAAAACCTCCCCACTTTAAAATTCTATACCATTTGAAATAAAGGTCAGCATTCCATTGACCTTCCCTACTCTATGCTGAATGTTTTTGTGAAACCTCCATATTCTTCTGTTCTGTAACTTTCTGCAGGCTTTCTCTGTTTCACGAATATTCAGCCTCTCTATTCTTTGTGCCAAATGTATAACCTTACATTTTCCACATTATATTCCAATTACCAAGTTTTTCCCACTTTTTTAACCTGTCGATATCTCTCTGCAACTTCTTTATTTCATCCTCATCACTTGCCTTCTCACCTACATTTTTGTCATCAGCAAACTTGGCTACAGTACATTCACTGACCTCATCCAAATCATTAATGTATATTATAGTAAATGTGGCCCCATCTCAGATCCTGTGATACACCACTAATTACAGTTTGCAGGCTGGATATCACTCCTGCCTTATCCCAACTCTCTGTTTTCTATCAGTTAGTCAATTCTCTATCCATGTTCATATACTACCACCAGCACCATAGAATCGAATCGCATTAAGGAGCTTAATGTGTTGCACGTTGTGAAATATCTTCTGAAAACATACAAAACATCCACCGATTCCCCTTTATTTATCCAGCTAGTCACCACTCAAAGAATTCAAGATAATTTCCTCTTTATGAAGTCATGTTGACTCTGCTTGATCATATTATACATTTCTAAATGTTCTGCCAAGACATCTTAATTTTGATCTCACATTTTCCCAATAACAGACATGAACTAATTGGTCTACAGAGTCATAGAGATGTACAGCACGAAATCAGACCCTTCAGTCCAACCCATCCATGCTGACCAGATTTCCTAAATTAATCTCGTCCCTTTTGCCAGTGCTTGGGCCATGTCTCTCTAAACCCTTCCTATTCATATACCTATCCAGATGCCTTTTAATTTTTGTAATTATACCAGCCTCCACCACTTCCTCTGGCATCTCATTCCATTCATGCACCACCTTCAGCGTGAAAAAGTTCCCCCTTATGTCCCTTTTAAATGTTTCCCCTCTCACCCTAAACTTATACCCTCTAGTTCTACACTTTCCCACACCAGGAAAAAGGCCTTGTCTATTTTCCTGATGAGATTGCCAGGACTATGCCGTGGAAATGCTTAATTTGCTTCAAACACAACACTTGGAGCAACATATCTGTGCTTTACTCACTGATGGAAAGTTATTGGTCTGAAATGTTAACTCTGTTTCTGACTCCACACAGGATGACAGACCTGCTGGGTTTCTCCAGCACTTTCTTTTTATTTCCAATTTTCTGCACCCACATTTTTTCACTTTCATTTTTGCCGATGTCTTTATCTCAAATTACGCCCCCAATTCTCCCTCTCCTTCTCCCAATTTGCAGGGCATTCCATCATGTATTGTACTCAGCTATCCACACAGTGACCTGCAGAAGTCTAACCAGATGCTTGTTCCTGTAGTTGATGTAAACCTTGTAGCAATGTGCCAGTAAACTATATCCAGCCTGCTGCCTGATGCAGTCCCTTCTTTTTTCCTGCCATCTTGAAAGGAAACATCCGCCATCCCCAATGAGACCACATTGCTTCAGAACTCCAAGCGATGGACACATTGGGTAACTTTGTTTTCTGTCTCCTTTCCTTGAAAAACAAGAGTGTTATTTTGGGAGAATTCCAATTCTCTGGAACTTTCCAAAGATTCTTGGAAGTTTAACACCTGTGCGTTTATTGTCTCTTCAATAACTTCCTTTAATACCCTAGATGCATCCTGTCAGGTCCAGGGGACTAATTGGTCTTTAACTCCATCCGTTTCCTTCGTGGTTTTTCTGTCATGATAGGTATTAGACATACAGACATGTACAGCATGGAAACAGACCCTTCAGCCCAACTCGTCCCCAGCAACCAGGTATTCTAATTAATCCAGTCTCATTTGACAGCACTTGGCCCTTATCCTTCTAAACCCTCCTATTCATACAGGCACCACCCTCTGCATGTAAAAGGTCCCATTTAAATCTTTCCTCTATCCCCTTAATCCTCTGCCCTCTAGTTTTGGACTCCCGTACCCTGGGGAAAAGACCTTGACTATTCACCCCATCCATGCCCCACATGATTTTATGAACTTCTAAAAGCTCAGCCCTCAGCCTCTGATGCACTCGGGGAAACAGCCCAAACCTATTCAGCTTCTCCCTATATTCAAACACTCCAACCCTGGCAACATCCTTCCATACACTTCCTGAACCTTTTTGAATTTCACAAAATCTTTCCGTTAGCAGGGAGACTAGAAGTGAATGCAGTATTTCGAAAGTGGCCGAGCCAGTTTCCTGTTGAGTATCCACATGACCTCCCAACTCTTATACTCAATGCACTGACCAAGAAAAGCAAGCGTACTAAACACCCTCTTCAGTAACCTGTCTACCTGTGACTCCACCTTCAAAGAACAAGACCTCATTGTTCAGCAACACTCCCCTGGACCTTACCACTAAGTGTAGAAGGCCTGCACTGATTTGCCCAACTATAAGGTAACATCTCACATTCTTCTAAATTAAACTGTATCTGCCATTCCTTGGCCCATCGTCCCATCTGATCAAAGTCCTGTTGTACTCTGGGATAACCTTCTTTGCTGTTCTGTATCCCACCGATTTTGGTGTCATCTGCAAACTTACTAAACATCGCTCCTGTATTCAAATCCAAATCATTGATATAATCGTGGAACATGAAGCTGTCTGTCCTGACCATCCCTGGGGTATGTTTCTGTAATAGCTGTGATATCCCAGTCTCATCTTCCCAACCATGCCCTGAGTTCATCTGCCTCACATCTCAGTCTGCTTACATTGAAATAAGTGCATGCTAATTGATCAGTTCGATCTTGTTCTCTACTTTGCACCTCCCTGTACTGACTACTTGACTTGTTCCTTTTCCCAAGTGCACCATCTCAGAATGATCCCTTTTCTCACTAACACCCTGTAACCCCCCACAACCCTCACCTTTCACCTCCATCCTGGTTGGCTCCAGTAAATCTCTCCTTCCTATCCAGCTACAACCCGTCTTTCTTATACAGGGCACTTCTATCCCAGAAGAGACTCTAATGATCTGAAAGTTTGTATTCTTCCCTATACCAGCTCCTCAGACAATCATTTATCTGCTTTATCCTCCTATTCCTATGATCACTTGCACGTGGTACCAGGAATAATCCAAATATTACTGTACTCAAGGACCTCCTATTTAGTCTCCTACCTATCTTACTATATTCTCTCCTCACAATCCAATCTTTTTCTCTTCCTATCTCATTGGTTCTAATGTGTACAACGACCTCCTGTTGGTCCCCCCACTCCCTTTAAGAATATTCTGCACCCTCTCCGAGACTGTCTTGACCTTGGCACTGAGGAGGCGAAACACCATTCTGATATCTCACTGCAGGCCACTGAAACGACTATCTGTGCCTCTGACTAGAAACTCACTTGGAACCTGACCTACCCCCGTTACAGTCGAGCCAGGCTCAGTCCCAGAAAGTTGGCTGTCCGTACTGCCTTCCTCTGAGAGCCCAACACTCCCTACAATTTCCAAAACAACATAATTGTAGCTATTGTCTTTATTCTTGTCCTTTTGCCCTTGAATAGTTATTAAGTTTGGGATGCTGTTCATGCCTTTTACTGTGAAAACTGCTAAAAATGATTAATTTAATTCCTCTCCCATTTCTTGGTTCCTGATGAGTATTTCCCAGCCCTTACTCTCGAAGGGGCCTATGGTCACTCTGGCCCTTTTCTTCCTTTTTAGATATTTGCTCTCTCACTCACTCTCACTCTCTCTCTCTCACTCTCTCTCTCTCACTCTCTCACTCTCACTCTCACTCCCTCTCTCTCTCTCTCATTCACACTCTCTCTCTCTCTCTCTCTCATGATTTTACTTGCAAGTTTACACTCAGAGAGTATTTTCTCTGACCTTATTACAACTCGATCATCTTTCGTTGGTTGTTAAAATTTCTTTGGTTTACCATGAGTATTTGTCACGTTATATGTTCCTTCTTTCAATCTGATAATATACTGAACTTCCCTGGTTAATCCTGATAGGCTTATCCACTTCCCAGAATGCTTCTCCTCACTGTATTGTCCCTTTGCTGTGGAGCCATGAAGTATTTTGTTACAAGTCTGCCATTGTTCCTCAGCTGTTTTTGCTGCTAAACTGCTTCTGCAGCCCACTCCAGCCAGTTCTGCTCTCATTCCCTTCGATAAGCTAAGCACAGTAGCTGCCAACACAAGGTCCTCTCCCTCAAACTGAATACTCAAATTTATCGTGTTATGGTGACAGATTCCAGGGTATCTTTCACTCTGGCATCAGTTATTAAACCTGAATCATGACACATCACCAAACCCAAACTAACCGGATCCCTGGTTGAATCCACATCACATTGTTCTCAGAGACTGCCTTCAATATGTCTCTGAATTCTTCCTCATGGCTCCCTTTGCTAATCTGACTATCCCAATGTGCATGAAGATTAAAGTCACCCATGATTAACGTACTGCCTCTGCTCCATGCCTTTACTATCTGCTGATTTATTCCCTTCCCCACTGTGACAATACTGCTCCTTTGACAAGGATATTCTGTCCTTGGTTTTTTGAGAGGGGTTGTAAACAGAGATGTTTTAGGGCCTATTTGATTATAGGTAACAGATACTGCCTCAGAAATAGGCCTTCAAATTAAAACAGAAAAGAATGATGCAATGAAAGGGAATGGCCAGTTATTCCAGCTCAGCTTTTTCTGGTTTGGTTTGGTTTAGCAAGCAGTCAGTTTTTTAAGGTTACTGGTCAAAGAAACAGTACCATGTTGATCCTCTCTCTCTCTCTCTCTCTCTGACATCTCTCCTGTGTGAACCAGTGTTTGATTGTAGCTTTTTTGCCAAGAGAGTGTTTATGGGGACATTTCAAGTATTTGGAACGGCATCATTAAGTTGCAATAGAGGCAGATGGGTTTTTAAATAGTTCTGGGATTCGAAATGTGTTTTTCTTTTGTTCATGTGTGAATAAATACTGTTTTGTTTAAAAGTGAGTGGTTGGGCAATCTGCATCTTTCCTGGATTATCCAATCGACATTTGCTTATAACAACTCCAAAAGTTAGGGTCTGGGCGAACTTCCTGAAATGTTTTGAGGGAATGTGGCCCGGTCCATGACACCCACCATATAGCTACTGCTATGGGTCCCATAGATTACTCCCACAACATCTTATTGCCATTTTTGTTCCTTATGGAAGGAACCATAAGGAAAGCTGATCCATACAATTATAGAATTAGACAGGATGGAAGAGGCCCTTGAGCCCATGCAGTCTACACCAACAAAAACATCGCTCTAAGTCTGCACCTGTCCAACTTCCCAGCATTTGGTCCATAGCCTTGTAGGTTACATAGAACACAGAACAGTACATCACAGTATAGGCCCTTCAGCCCACAATGTTGTGCTGACCATTTAGCTTAATCTTAGAAGAAATGCCCTCCACACCCTCAGTCTTCTGCCATCCTTGTGTTTGTCCAACAGTCGCTTGAATATCCCTAATGTTTCTGACTTTACTACCACTGCCTTCCACATATCCACCAGTCTGCATAAATAAAGTATCTCTGACATCTCCCCTATACCTTCCTCCAATCACCTTAAAATGATGGCCCTTGTGACAGCCATTTCTGCCTTGGGAAGAGTCTCTGGCTATCTACTCTATCTATGCCTCTCATTACCTTGTATACCTCTATCAAGTCACCTCTTTTCCTGCTTCTCTCCAGTGCAAACAGCCCTCACTCACTCAACCTCTCTTCATAAGACAAGTCATCCAATCCAGGGAGTATCCTGGCAAATCTCCTCTGCACCCTCTCGAAAGCATCTACATCCTTCCAGTCATGAGGCAACCCAGAACTGGACATAATATTCCAAGTGTGGTCTAACCAGGATTTTATAGAGCTGCAGCAAAACCTCGCGACTCTGAAACTCAATTCCCCCCATTAATGAAAACCAAAACACTATACGCCTTCTTCACAATGCTATCAACTTGGGTGGCAACATTGAGGGATCTATGTACATGGACCCCAAGATCCTCTGTTCCTCCACACTGTGAAGAATCTTGTCTTTACCCTTGTATTCTGCATTCAAAGTTGACCTTCCAAAATACTCCACTTCGCATTTATCCAGATTGAACTCCATCTGCCACTTCTCAGCCCAGACCTGCATCTGCCAATGGCTTGTTGTAGCCTCCAACAGCACGCTACACCCACTACAACACCACCGGCATCGGCAAACTTACTAACCAACCCTGATACCTCTTCATTCACGTCATTTATAAAAACTACAAAGAGCAGAGGCCCAAGAACAGATTCCTGTGGAACACCACTGGTCACTGACTTCTCGGTGGAATACTTTCCATCCACTCCCACTTCCTGTTTCATTCAGCAAGCCAGTTTTGTATCCAGACAGCCACATTTCCCTGTATCTCATACCTCCTAATTTTCTGAATTAATTGACTATCAAATGCCTTACTGAAATCCATAAACACCACATCCACTGCTCGACCTTCATCAACTTATCTCATCACATCCTCAAAGAACCCAATCAGGCTTGTGAGGCATCACCTGCCCCTCACAAAGCCACGGTGACAATCTTTAATGAATCTATGTTCTTCCAACATCAGCAGAGGGGCGTGTGGAGACAGTCATTGATCTCAGAATTTAACCTGATAGGCCCTTGAAGGAAGTGAACTGGCAGGGCTTGGGGGGGAATCGAGCAGATGGGTGGGTGTCACCTGATTGTTCCATGTGGAGCTAACCAGGACCCAATGGGTAAAATGACCTCCTTCTTGTTGTCAATCCAATGATTGGCATTGACTGACCACAAGATAGGGCAAGTATCTTCCAATCCCTCACTGAGTGAGCACATTGTGAACTTCAGGTCTCATTGGCCAAGAATATGTGAAGTGCCACCTCCCTACCTCTCATTGGCTGAGCATGTCAGAGTGTTGTTACCTTCTCATCCTGATTGGTTCAGACCCAGTTGGGGGCTGCTCATTGCTGAAGATTGAGAAGTGACTTTATTGAAACTTGGAAGATCCTGAGGAGTCTTGAGGGAGCAGATGCTGAGAGGATGTGGGTGAATCTGAAACTCATTTCACATTAGGATGGAGATGGAGAGACCCTCCCTCTTTCTGAGGATGATTAATTTAGAAAGGGGGTACAGCATGGAGCTAATTCCTCCCCCTGCCTCCCCATGCATCCCAACACCACCATCCCCCAAAACTCAAAGAAGTTTTCCCTGTTTGGTCTGCTGAGTATTTACAGTATTTTGATTTTATTTCAAATTTCCAACACCTGCAGTATTTTGCTTTTGTGTTTGAAATTTGACTTTTTAAACATTTAATGTAATTTGATGTGTTGATCCTTTTAGGTACATTCTGATGTCAGTATTGAAAGGCATTGACACACTCAGAACATTCAGTTCAATCCCCAAACGATCCAAAGTTAAGCTGACAATGAGATCATCTCCTCGAGCAGGAAGGTGCTGCAGACTAATGTGTCCCTCTTGGTTCCATTGAAAGTGTTCACACCTTCATCGTGAATAGTTCCATCAGTGCAAATACATTCCTTAAGTGTCCATCTGACTGTGTGAGGCATCACAGCCACGTGGGACCTATCCTAGCCCTGCATTCACACATGGGTTATAAAAGGAGGCTGGGTCCAGGAAATACCCTGTCGAATGTTTTAAAGTATCCATCTAACCTTATATTCTGTGTCACAGAATTAAGCAGTTGCCTCCTTCAGGAGTTGTTCTGATCTGCAATGCACTGCCTGAAAGGCCAATGGAAATAAATTTCATAGAGTGATCTTTCAGGTGATAATTCGGTAAGTATTTGGAGGGGAGCAAATTCCTGGTCTATGGGAAACAGCAGGTGAGAGCGTTGAACTGGTTTGCTCCATTGCAGAACATCCTGTTTGTACATTTAATCTCTTCCTCTGTAACCCTGCTACAAGTTTCACTGCAGCAACATGGAGGTATTCCTGAATAATGCTGTTCTTGCTGTTTTCCAGTGAAGAGGACTGAGCCCACCACTGTATATCTGCCGGTCATTCCAATGCTTCTCATCCTGCCCATCTGCTTCATAATCTTCATCAACTTCAGGAACAAAGGAGGTGGGTTCATGGACAATGAGGTTTGATAAAACAGTATGGTTCTGACATAACAAGAGGGAGGGGTGCACAGGAGATTCACCAGGATGTTGCCTGGGATGGAGCTTTCTTGTGAGTGATTTAACATTGAGGATGTTTCACAAGGAGATCCATTCAAACCCATTCTATTGAACTCTGATGGATCAATTCCCATTATCCTCCCATCACTGTTGAATCTCAATGCGCTAAAATGTCTTTTCATTCACTCCCATTTGATAGAATCACAACAAATCACATCTTTTGCATTCATTCCCACTTTGTACAGACTCTCAAACAGAACAGAAAGGAAGTTGCAGTTCACCACGATATTCTTGTGTGCTTTATTGTTCAAGTGGTTTTCGAGAGTTTGCTGGATAAAGGCATAGACATGGTGACTCAGATAGTCTGAGTAACAGAGCTATATTTGGGGAGGAATGGTAACATGGACTCCTCTTCTGGCCTGTGCAGTGAGTGCAATGTTCAGGCACTAGTCTGTTTTGGGACTGTCCTCATTACTTGTCTTTGCTCTGGCTGAACAAATTGAACAGGCAGGATGTCTTAGGAATATTGAAGGCCTCAGAATCCTGAGCTCAGTTATGTCAGTGCTGAAGACCTTGAGAAGTTTAAATTCTGATCCTTCTCTTCATAGCCTTTCCCTCCGTATCTCTGTCAGTTGTATTTTGGCTTCATAGAGAGAAGTTTTGATACAGGAGCAGGAATGTCTTGCTGTAATTGTATAAGATCTTGGAGAAACCACACCTGGAGTATTGGGTGAGGTTCTGGTCCCCTTATCTGAGGAAGGTGTTCTGGCATTGGACAGAGTACAATGAAGGTTTCTCAGACAGACTCCTGGGATTTCAGGGCTGATGTATGAAGAGAGATTGGATTGGTTAGGATGATATTCACTGGAGTTTGGAAGAATGAGGGGGATCTCAGGGAAATGTGTGAAATTTCAATAAAACCCGACAAGGTAAATGTAGGAAAGATGTTTCCGATGACCGGGGAGTCAAGAACCAATGGTCACTATCAAAGGATATAGGGTAGGCCATTCAGGATTGCCATGGAGAGCAATCCCTTTGGAGTTACTGTGATCCTGTGGAGTTCCCTGCCACAGAAAGCAGTTGAGGCCAAATCAAAAAATGTTTTTAAGAAGGAGTTAGAGTTCTTGAGGATAAAGGGATGAAAGTGTATGGGGGGAAACATTTCCAATTGTGGAGACAATGTGACAAATTTGTTCATAATTTTACAAAATATTTATGAATCTTTTTTCTCTTTAGGGTGTTCACAGCAAATCAAGAGAACGACACCTTTGAAAAGGTAAGATAGTCAGTGACTGACACGAGAGTAGTGGTGGAAATGCCCTGAGTTGGGAGTGTGGTGTTGGAAAAGCACAGCAGGTCAGGCAGCATCTGAGGAGCAGGAGAATCGATGTTTCGGGTAAAAGCCCTTCATCAGGAAGCCCTCACTTTCGCTGAGTAGAAATGCTCTCGTTCAGGTTTGTATTGAATATCTCCTTTTCATAGACAGAATGCAGCCTCCTGCCGATGAGCTCCCAATGTGGTTTTTCCTTCTTACAAGTTGCTCAAACACTCACTGGGAAAGTGAGAGGTAAATGACAGATAAATAATTTCTGAACAGAATTGGTCAATTTCTGGCTGTTTGTAAATCTCCAGCTCCAGGTTCATCTGTGATCTCTCGTCTGCAAATCAATCTACAATTCATCGTTGTGTAAAACGAAAGTGTTCCCCATTTTTCTCACAGTGGTCACTTTGAGTTGTAATGGCTGTTTTATGGAGGGAAAGATTGGAATGTAATCACTTGCAGTGAGTGCTGAGGATAAAAGGGACCTTTTTTGTGAATCCTACTTTTTCTCCCTTGCTCTCCGAGCAGCTGAATTTCCACTGGGTGGGAATGTGATTTCCTGATCATCCCCCACTTTCCAAGATTTCCATGTTCTGTAGCATCCTCCAAAGTTACAGGAGATGGGAAGCCCTTGCAGGAATTTTCACCTCATCTCCAACACCCTCCCTCCCTGCCTTGTAACCAGTTGCTCAAAGCTGACCCGTGGGTGCTTTGGTACATTCTGGTACCAAGGCAGAACTGTTTCTGATGGTGAATTCTTCAAGGGTGACATGGGTGATCTGTGTCTAAATCTGAACATTTTGTTTATTCATTTACCTGTCGTGAGTATTTCTGATTGGGCCAGCATTGACTACCTGTCTTCAGTTGCCCTTGAGAAGGTGGGGGTGAGCTGCCTTCATGAACTGTTCCAGTCGTTGTTCTGGAGGTAAGAGCCACAGAGCCCTTAGGGAGGGATTTCCAGGATTTTGATCCAGCAACAGTTCCCCACCACCTTCTCATGGACAACTAGGAGCAGCCAGACCGACCCATGACCTGTGAAAGGATAAGCAAAAAGATAGGATTCTTGTTACTGTGACCTGGGATTATGCCATTAGCTTCCTCTGAATATTAATGTACCTTGTATGTTTTTCAGGAATGATCCAGGGTCATCCAGCATTCCTGAGCCTAATCAGGCCCAGCAGCCGATGGCCCCAGGTACTGGTTGTACTCGAACTGACCAATCAGCATCCATTTCAGACACTGTAACATCGAGTATGTGAAGCATCAACACAGTGGACAGACATGCAGTGATAGAGTACCACCCTCACTGTACAGCCTGACCACTTTGGACTAACTTTCTTCCCATTCAATGTGACCCAGTGAAAAGCAGCATGTTTCCCATTGAGAGCATCACTCCTTTTCTTTTGGTTTCCTCACTTTTGGTTTGGAACTGAGATTTTAAAGTTGAGTATTAAAGTTTGAAAAGTAGGTTGTTTGACGAAAGATGAGAGGAGAAAAGGGAAACATTTGCTGTTGGAATATGGTCTGGAAAACTAAGGCAGGTTAATTCAAGGTCATTGTCATTGTCATCGGTGATTACTCACTCATGAGTGTTATCATCTCCTGAGGAAATTTGTGTCCCTTTTCATGGGTTCCGTTGGTCCTTGTGTGAATCCTGGAGCCACATCTCCAACCACATATTTGTTGGGTGTTTCC
Source organism: Chiloscyllium punctatum (assembly GCF_047496795.1). NCBI lineage: Eukaryota > Metazoa > Chordata > Chondrichthyes > Orectolobiformes > Hemiscylliidae > Chiloscyllium > Chiloscyllium punctatum. Next base: position 10,140,683 of record NC_092740.1, on the reverse strand, counting down.
CAGATGTGAAACAAAGAACAAAGAAAATTACAGCACAGGAACAGGCCCTTCAGCCCTCCAAGCCTGTACTGTTCCAGATCCTTTGTCTAAACCTGTCACCTATTTTCTAAGGATCTGTACCCCTCTGCTCTCTGCCCATTCATGTCTCTGTCTAGATGCATCTTAAATGTATTGTGCCCACCTCTACCACCTCCGCTGGCAACCCGTTCCAGTAGTTCACCACCAATCTGCGTAAAGAACCTTCCGCACATATCTCCCTTAATCTTAGAACATAGAGCATCAAACAGTACAGCACAGATCAGGCCCTTCGGCCCCTCAATGTTGTGCTGACCTGTAAAATATTCAAAGCCCATCCGCGTACACTACCACATCATTATCCATGTGCTTATCCAAGGATTGTTTAAATCTCCCTAATGTGGCTGAGTTGACTACATCAGCAGGTAGGGCATCCCACTGACCTGCTCAATGTCTATCCATGAATCAATGTCTTAGAGTCACAGAGATGTACAGCATGGAAACAGACCCTTTGGTCCAACCCGTCCATGCTGACCAGATATCCCAACCCAATCTAGTCCCACCTGCCAGTACCTGGCCATATCCCTCCAAACCCTTCCTATTCATATATCCATCCAAATGCCTCTTAAATGTTGCAGTTGTACCAGCCTTCACCACTTCCTCTGGCAGCTTATTCCATACACGTACCAGCCTCTGTGTGAAAAAGTTGCCCCTTCGGTCTCTGTTATATCTTTCCCCTCGCACCATAAAACTATGCCCTCTCGTTCTGGACTCCCTGACCCCAGGGAAAAGACTTTGTCTATTTATCCTATCCTTGCTCCTTATAATTTTGTAAACCTCTGTAAGGTCACCCCTCAGCCTCCGACATTCCAGGGAAAACAGCCCCAGCCTGTTCAGTCTGTCCCTGTACCTCAAATCTTCCAATGGTGGCAACATCCTTGTAGATCTTTACTGAACCCTTTCAAGTTTCACAACATACTTCTGATAGGAAGGTAACCAGAATTGCACGCTATATTCCAGCAGTGGCCTCACCAATGTCCTATACAGCTGCAACATGACCTCCCAACTCCAATACTCAATGCTCTGACCAATAAATGAGAGCATACCAAACACCTTCTTCACTATCCTATCTACCTCTGACTCCACTTTCAAGGAGCTGTGAACATGGACTCTCAGGTCTTTTTGTTCAGCAACACTCCCCAGGACCTTACCATTCAGTGTATAACTCCTGCTCAAATTTGCTTTCCCAAAATGCAGCACCTCGCATTTATTTGAATTAAACTCCATCTGCCACTTCTCAGCCCATTGGCCCATTTGGTCCAGATCCTGTTTTAACCTGAGGTCACCTTCTTCGCTGTCCACTACACCCCCAATTTTGGTGTCATCTGCAAACTTACTAACTGTACCTCTTATGCTCACATCCAAATCATTTATGTAAATGACAAAAAGTAGTGGACCTAGCACCGATCCTTGTGACACTCCACTGGTCACAGGCCTCCAGTCTGAAAAACAACCTTCCATCACCACCCTCTGTCTTCTACCTTTGAGCCAGTTCTGTATCCAATTGAGTATCTCTCCCTGTCTTCTATGAGATCTAAACTTGCTCACCAGTCTCCCATGGGGAACCTTGTCAAACGCCTTACTGAAGTCCATATAGATCACATCTACCACTCTGCCCTCATCAATCCTCTTTGTTACTTATTCAAAAAGCTCAATCAAGTTTGTGAGACATGATTTCCCACGCACAAAGCCATGTTGACTATCCTGAATAAGTCCTTGCCTTTCCAAATACATGTACATCCTGTCCCTCAGGATTCCCTCCAAGAACGTGCCCACCGCTGAGGTCAGGCTCACTGGTCTATAGTTCCCTGGCTTGTCTTTACTGCCCTTCTTAAACAATGGCACCATGTTTGACAATCTCCAGTCTTCCGGCACCTCACCTGTGACTATCAATATTACAAATATCTCAGCAAGAGGCCCAGCAATCACTTCTCTAACTTCCCACAGAGTTCTAGAGTACACCTGATAATGTCCTGGGGAGTTATCCACCTTTATGCATTTTCAAGACATCCAGCACTTCCTCCTCTGTAATCTGGACATTTTGCAAGGTGTCACCATCTATTTCCCTGCATTCTGTATCTTCCATGTCCTTTTTCACAGTAAATACTGCTGCAAAATACTCAATTAGTATCTCCCCTTTTTTCTGCGGCTCCACACAAAGGCCGCCTTGCTGATCTTTGAGGGGCCCTGTTCTCTCCCTAGTTACCCTTTTGTCAATAAAACTAATAACTGATTGTTTGCATATTGCTGTTTGTTGAGAAATGAAAACAGAAGAAAGAGACTGAAAGGAATAAATGTTTTTTAAAACTTAAATTGGAAGTTTACAAATTGTCTGGAACAATTTAAAATCTGCAAAATAAGACTCAGTGATTTTAATTACTGCCTTTCTCGGTCAGAGGGATTGAGGACCAACCTCATTAACATGATATAAATGTGAATGTTTCCATTTCTTCATGCTCCCTGAGTGATCCAGAAAACCATTATTAAAAACACCCTCCACACAGCTGGATATCCAGCACAATCTGCTCAAGGAATAAGCAATAAAAGCTGACCCACATCCTGATTGTAGGAAAAGCATCAATTGTTGTTTACTTGGATGATGTTGTAATACATAGTACAACGTGGAAAATTACAAAATTTTACAAATATTCCACAGCTCCAGTCAGCTGGGTTGGTGTTAAATCAGGGAACAAGTGAATTTGCGAAAGCCAAGATGATGTTGTGGGATGTTTGTGGGACAAGGACAGGTGTCACACAGAACAAGAAAAACAAAAGCTTTCATTGACTTTCACACAAAATGAGAGAAAATGAGGCATTTGGGCACGTGTGGATTTTATCAAAATTTCGACTTAAGTTGAGGACAATAGACGCACCCTTGATGTATTGATTGGAAGGAGGTCAGCTAGGTGGACCTTATAAAATATGAGTTCCCTGATTGGGGCTGTTAATCTGGTCTAATCAAGGAGCCCTGGCTGACAGACATATAAACAGGAGTGTCAAATATCCTGTTCATTCTGAAAGCTGGCTCTGAGGGAGGATCAGTGTGAAGGACTTTCCACAAAGGGTGACTTGGTGAGGGATTCCAGTCTCTGTGGAGTTATTTCAGTGGTGTTGAGAGAGAAGTATGCTCCTGCAAAAAAAACATCGCTTGTCACAGTCATCTTTGAGTTGGGGTAAACATTTCTGACATCATCCTGTTATTTCTGAAGATTGACTCATTTTATCCTACTGTCAAAGAGTAGACCCCAGGATGTGGAAAAAATGTGTTATTGATTCTGGCCAAATTCTTTCGGGGTGGTTGAAAAGCAATCAATAGTTCTCCTGACAGCTTGTGGAGCCACAGTTTGTTTTGTTCTGAGGAGAGTAACATTCCCTGAGGAATCAGAGACTAAAACCTTTCAAGAGTTTGTGGATTTAGTTAAGAGAAATTATGATCCCAAGTCTCCTCTAATTCTGAAATGGTCCTGGTTTGGCAATTCAAGAACCAGGGGAATCCATATCAGGATTTTTTACTGGGCTAAGACAACTGAAAGTGGCATGTGACTTTGGTTTAACCCTTAAGGAGGTGTTGAGAGGCCATTTGGTATTTGGGATTAATGATGTAACCATGCAAAAGCCCGACTGGACTTCAAAGTGCACAACAACTGGCTTTATCATGGAAAATGTAGCAAGTTGGGCAAGCGTGTTGCAAGGCGTCCTGATGGAAATGATCCCCCGCACCAGGCCGATTGAGCTTAGGGAACACTACTTGAGTGAAGGCAATTGCATAGCCTCACTCAGGGCATACCCTGAACAGAGGGACTCGAGATCAGCCCACAGTAAAACCCCAGAACAAAGCCAGACCTCAGCCAAACAATTAAAATTGTCTTCAGGATCCGGGCCAACAGGCCACTATAGTTGCTGCTGGTATTCGACTCGAAACAGAAAAAAAGTCCCACTGGACCGAAACTGGGTGAGAGAGCTCATAGTCCAGGAGAGTGCACACCTTGGGAAAATCCACCTACATCTGGTTTGGAACAGTTACGTTTATTGGTAACATCCAAATCAGAACCAATCAAAATAAACATCTGGTTAAACGGTCCCCCGCTTCTAATGGAGCCCGATACTGGTGTGGGTGTTTCAGTGATGACAGAACCACTGTTTAACATTATTCACTCTGGACTCCAACCCTTAAGTTTGTGCAAGACCTCACCTAGACTAACAAGTTACACTGGGTAACCTTTACAGATTCAGGGCCTCTTATGAGAACCAGTTGGTTCATTTGCCACTGACTATAGTATGCAGCAAGCTTGATGGGGCTAAAATTCACCGAGATTGGCTCAATATTCTCCAATTGGAAAATGGCTGCCTGAGTCCGAATGAAACACCTGACATTTTTCAGGAAGCTCTCGGGACTATCAGGGGAGACAAGGCCACTGTGCATGTTGACCTGGAAGTAATTCCAGAAGGCTGGAAGGCCCAGCCAGTGCCATTTGCCTCAAAGTGGAGGCAGAAATCAGATGGCTGGAAGGCAAGGAAGCATCAGACCAGTGCAGTTTACAGAATAGGCAGCCCCGGTCATACCAATTGTGAACCCCTTTGGTCAGTTTGCCATTTGTGGGTATTTTAAACAAATGGTAAACAGCTTTTCACAGCTGGATAAATACCCAATCCCTCACAGTGAGATATATTCACAAAGCTGGAAGGGGGCACTGTCCTTCATGAAGCTGAACATGACCCGTGAGTATTCGTAATTGCAGTTAGATGAGGATTCCCAGAAATATTCTACAATTAATACCCATAAAGGTTAGTACCAATACACGATACTGCCATTTGGAGTAACATTAGACTGGGTAGTTTCTCAATGGACAATGGAGAACATGTAACAAGTTCTCGCCACATGGTGGCATTTATCTCGATGACATGCAAATACCAGGGAAGATGAACAAGGAGCACTTAAAGAACTTGGACACAGTCCTTAGATGTTTCTCCCAGGTGACCATGTACCTTAGAAGGGAAAAATGTGAATTCCAGGAACCCCAAGGGACCTACTTGGGCTCCAGAGTCAACAAGACCAGGTCACACCCATTGGAAGATAAAGTGAGATCAAGCAATTGTGCCCTGGTGTCATCTGACTTCTGACCTTTTTCAGGGGATGAAGTTTGGTTGAGGAACCACAGGAATGGCTCTGCATGGGTAAGCTACATGGTCAACACGAGGTCAGGTCCTGTGATGTATAAAGTTCTGGTCAGTCCAATGGTCCTGAACAAGGACATGGACCATATGAAAGCTGCAAACTCACAAACAGTGCAGAAACAATCCATGCCCGGCTCCTTGGCAGTGTTTCTAATTGTTCAGGAACCCGTGCATTCTGCCTGTCCATCCAGCATGGGGCGGCACGGTGGCTCAGTGGTTAGCACTACTGCCTCACAGCACCAGGGTCCCAGGTTCGATTCCAGCCTCGGATGACTGTCTGTGTGGAGTTTGCACATTCTCCCCCTGTCTGCGTGGGTTTCGTCCGAGTGCTCCCGTTTCCTCCCACAGCCCAAAGATGTGCAAGTCAGATGAATTGGCCATGCTAAATTGTCCATAGTGTTAGGTGCATTAGTCAGAGGGAAATGGGTCTGGGTGGGTTACTCTTCGGAAGGTCGGTGTGGACTGGTCGGGCCGAAGGGCCTGTTTCCACACTGTAGGGAATCTAGCTTTGAAGATCCTTCGGAATATGAAATGGACACAGCGGATGTCGCTGCCTCAGTGCCTTTGATGCCTGGAGAGGAGAAAGAATTTCTTCCAAGACAATCCAGGCACAAGAGGTGAGCGGCTGGGTGTTCCACACCGCCCATATCGGGGGCAGAGTTGGAGGGACCTGACCCAGTGCTCAAACATTCCAGGAGGAGCTACGAAGAAAAGAACTGGCTTCTGTCCTCGGATTCAGGCGGGGAAGGATGGAGTGATTGTAACGAGGTCAGCCAGGTTCACCTTCTAGAATATCAGTTCCCCGACTGAGGCTGTTAATCTGGGCCAATCAAGGAGACCTGGCTGACTGAAAAAACAGGAATGTCAGAGGTTCTGTTCACTCTGAGAGCTGGCTCTGAGGGAGCTGGATCAGTGTCATGGATTGTCCACATGTAAATAAAGGGGGAGTTCATGATGGATACCAGCCTCTGGGGAGTTATTTCACTTGAATAATTTGTCACAAAAATGAATAAAGATGGAATAGTCTACAGAATGATGCCAGGCAGCCTTTGAAAAACAAAAAGTAATTTTAACAACTGAATCTGTATTAAATGCGTTGAAGTGTAATGGACCATTTCAATTCGTAGGAGATGTTAGTGATTTGGGGATTAGAGCAGCTCTCTTACAGGACGATGAGGCTGGAATGGAGAGGCCTATGGCCTATCTTTCAAAAACGTGGAACCAACATCAGAAATGCTGCTTGACTATAGAAAAGGAAGCATTGTGATCAGTTCTTCAACACGTTGAAGATTATGTTTGACATGGAAACACTGAGACTGTGTGTTTTTTCCTAATCATAATCTGCTTACTTTTGAACAAAAAAATAAAAACTAAGATTCCAAGGTTGTGCAGGTGGAGCTTAGATCTGCAGCTGTCTAGAAGTTGTACAAATTGTTGGGAAAGCAAAACTAATTGCTGATGCTTTATCCTGAATGTTCAGAGTGGTCTGGCAGGCTAAAAACTAAATATCCAAGGCTGGATTAAATATGTCCCAGGTTTATGTATGAGGCTAAAGAGGAAATAGTCAGGATGTTTGCAAAACATTTCACTTCTTCTCTGGCTACAGGAGAGGTATAGTTAGACTGGAGGGAAGCCAATGTGGTACCGCAATTCAAAAAGGGAGCAAGGGATAAACCAAGTAACTACAGTCCAGTCAGTCTCACCTCAGGAGGGGGGAATCAATTGGACACAATTTTCAGGGACACAATTAATCTACAGTTGGAGTGGGAGGGATGTATTAAAAACAGACAGCACGGTTTTGTTAAGGAGAGGGAGGCAGAAGACAAGAAAGTGTCGGCTGGTTCACCGGACCTCAGTCATTTGTGAGATTTTAGTTTCTATATTATCAAGAATAAGATTACAGAGCACTTGGAAATACATGATGAAATTCACCTGGGTCAACATGACTTTGTTAAGGTGAGGTCATATCTGGCAAATCTGTTAGAATTCTTAGAGATGGTAACAATTAAGTTAGACTAAGGACAGCCAGTGGATATGGTCTATTTGGGAGGTTGCAGAAGGACTTGGAGAGGATACAAGAGTGGGCAAAGAAGTGACAGATGGATGATAATGGGGAAATGTGAAGGGTTTTGTACTTTGTTTGGAAGAAAAGAGTTGTAGATTTTGGAGTCCTGGTTCAGGATTCACTTAAGGGTAGCATGCAGGTTCACTTGGCAGTTAGGAAGGCAAATGCAACATCAGCATTCATCTTGATAGAGCTGAATATAAGAGTCTGAGATGGTCAGAGGATATAGATGAGCTGATCTGATAGATTGAGCAGTTACAAATGGAATTCAATGTGGATATATATGAGATGATGCACTTGGGCAGGACAAACAAGGCAAGGGAAGGCATGATGAACAACAGCACCTTGAAAAGCACAGAGGATGAAAGGGACATTGGTACATATGTACTGGTCAGTTAAGTTAGCAGCACAGGGGGATAAAGTGGTTCAAAAGGCAGATGGAAGGTTTGCCTTTATTATTGTCACTTCTCAGTCAGTTCTGTCCTCGTATCTCTCTGAAACCTGGGTGTGCCTGCAGTGTTCTGTATCTCCCCTCACTCTGGAAAGTCACATGAGTTTCTGTGGGCTCTGTCCCACACGGAGCTCTGATGGGAATGTTTTGGTAGCTTCAGGTAAGCGACGTTATCCTGCCTTCATTTTTTTTAAAAAGGAAGTTATTCCTCCCTGATGAAGAAACCAAGGTGGAGGAAAAGGCTCATTGTGGTGAACAGCAACAGCTTTGGGAAATAAATACCAGGCAGCAGACGGGTCATCAAGGAGGAAGCAAATCCATGATTAACAAAATAGATTAGAAAGGTCAGTGTTAGAAAATACTTAATGTTTCCCTGTACCGAGACTGACAGGAGGACTGCAGAAAGACACACATAGAGACACCTCATCATCAATACTGCAGCATTTCACCCTTCTCACTCGCTTCCTCTTGTCCTCTTACAAAAAACTACAGAAGGTACTTGACTTCCTGTGCACTGCCAAAGGAATATTGATCAATCTTACATGAAAGGAACCAGAAAGGGAAGTCTGTGTACAGTCAGGAGCAGAGAGAGTGAAAAGACTGTTTTGAAAGTGAGGCACCAATCATAGCCACTCCAGAAAAGGAAATATTGCACCAGTTTCCAATAAATTTCTCAAAATCCTCAGTCCCAACATCAAATGCTCTGAGAACTGGGGAAGCACTGGGTTAAATACACAGTAAAGCTCCTCTGCACATTACTGCCAGCACGGTGGCTCAGTGGTTAGCACTGCTGCTTCACAGCACCAGGGACCTGATTCAATTCCACTCTTTGGCAACTGTACAAACCCTACAGAGACATTCTCCCTGTGTCAGCGTGGGTTTCCTCTGGGTGCTTTCATTTTCTCCTACAGTCCAAAGGTGTGCAGGTGAGGTGTATTCACCATGGGAAATGCAGGGATAAGGGAGGGGGTTGGATACAGGTGTGATGTCTTTCAGAAGGTCAGTGTCGACTTGATCGGCCAAATGCCGTGCTTCCACACTATAGGGATACTATGGTTCCATGAGACATTGTCCCTGTCAAACACTCCCAGGACAGGAGCACCCCTGGATCAGACAAAGGATAATATGGATCCCTCTTTATTGCTGAAGACAGAGGGACTGGAGACACAGACGCTGGCTGCTGTCCTGGACCTTCTGAACTGAACACACCTCGTGGAGCTAAGGACTGACGCAGGACCAGAGATCTCTGGTGAGTTCATCACCACTCCCATGTGTAAAAAGATGCACAGAGAGTCTGGGTTGTACTGACACTGCTGACATACACACAACAGAGGAACCTCAATTATCCGGCATTCAATTATCCGAATTTCGGATTATCCGAACAAGGTCGCAAAGACCTGATGCTTGGCTAAACTATGTCATCCACCATGAACAGAATCAATTAACAGAATGAAACACTCCCTGCCTGTGTCATTAGGATATTTATTTCTGATCCATTTAGAACCAAATGTAGAACTGAACAGAATGAGGGAGATTTGCAATATTTGTTGTGGCTGCTGAAGCCAGGGTGTGGTTTGCATGTTATTTCTACAGTCCCCACAATTGCCTTCTCAATGCTCCAAAGCTTGGGGGCTGTCTCTTGTATTTCTTTGGCTCGGTCCAAGCTGCACCAAGTTTTTTGGAGTATTTTTACCTGCCTCTGTCATTCCAGGAGGAAAACAGCCTGGGATGGAGCAGAAAGGGTCAAGACGGAGAGTGTGCTGCTGATTATTCGGTTCCTCATCCCTTATATGGAGACCATCCTGACTCTGACTGCCCCGAGCAGGGCCAGGACAGATCGGAGGCTGCACTCGGCTGAGTGTACCAGGGGCCCCTGAGAAAGGCTGTCTCCCTGACTCAACTGTGGATGGCTGACAACTGTAAGAAGCTTCCTGTGTCTGTGCTAAATGCTGAATGTGATTAGTGAGCATGAGATGGGCTGGAGGGCACCATCTTGGCCCACAATGACATTTTGAATTTAATTTTAAATTTGCTCTGAATTTTGTGACAATCCCCAAGTTATGGTTTGGCTCTTTATTTTTGTTAGTTGTTTCAGGACCACAACTCCAAAGAAATGTTTCAGTATCAACTTGCTGACCTCCAGTCCCCACATCTGTAGTGATTGGAACCAGGTTGATCTCACTGCCCACCAGGTCCTTGATTGGGATTGTTAACCCAGGCCAATCAGGAGAACCCTGGCTGACCTCGGAGATCAGAAGCTCTGAGCTGGTTGGCCACAGCCTGTGTACTGTGCACAGGGAACTGAAGGGTGACTCAGTAACGGGATCCCGGTCTGTCGGCAGTCATTTCCACATCATTAATTACTGACCTGCTCCTTGTGGCATCCCCCACATCCAATTCTATCCCAGTTTTACCAAGGGCTATTCCTGAACTAATTCACCACTCACCGGAAAACCACTGAAAGTCTGATATCCCTTGTGCCCACAACATCTTGTGGTCAGATGGGTCAGCCAAAATAATGAACTTATGATGGACAATAACAAACTTACCCTGGGATTTCCAAAAGATGGACAATGATTAAAGCATGCTGGGAAATCGAACCCAGCCTTGACTAAAGTGACTGTGCTAATCCACATGCTGCAGGATCCAGACAGGCTACAGCTGCTCACAGACGGTTTATAAACAAACCTGACAGCTACAGACCCTGCAATACACACCTGAAGTTGGACTTGAATGGGACAATGGAATGTCCACCCTCAGGACAATTGGGAGCAGGGAGTCATTCAATAGAAATGGAGGTGCCTAGTACCCTTATTTGGAGGAGGCTACATGCACCCAGCACCGACCATAATGGACACCTAAGGGCCACCCTGGCATCAATGTGCCAACACCTGGTTGGGTCTGATTGATCAGGGCAATCAAACCTGGTCAATCCATTGGCAGATCGTCAAGACCCTCCCAAAAGGGCGGGATGGCTCTGAAGGATTAGAATCATCACAAAACCCCACTCAGAGCGGTAACCCGAGAATAACCACTGAAAGAGAAGACACCTCCAAGGCCATCGGAAGAAGAAGAAGACATCACCGTGTGGAGCACCGTTCCAGTGGGATGGGATACGGTCACACCAGGTTAAGCTAAAACATAGGATAGTTTGTTGTGGATTTTTTGTTAGTTTATGGTATACTTTATTGTTCTAATATTAATTGAGTTCAACAACCAAATATTTTTGTCTCGTAGGGTTAACTTCCAGTTCTTTTGCTGAATATAAGATTTTAAACACACTGTGTGGCAGGTATAACAAATTGGCACCCCAGATGGGACTTCGATATGTCGTGCCTTTGTTGCTCTGAAATCGAATCCTGTCCAACCTGACCCTCCGTGCGATTTTGCCTGAGCCAGTTGTTAAGAGGACAGCTGTCCCACACCAAGGTCAGGAGTCCCAAGTGAATCAATCCGAATAGAAAGGTCAAAACTGAACTGTTCTTGAAAAGGTCAAGACAACAGGTTTTTACTTCTAGTCCAGCAAACAACTGTTTCTGTGTGTGTTTGGGGTAGGTCAGGTAAAACACCGAAAAGTCGGGAGAGACCCAGTGATATTCGGAGCAGGAAAGTTACAACAGTGGTACCCTCAGTCCATTCCACCCCCGATACTCTTTCTGTTTAATTGAAATGGCAAAGAAAGGGGTCAGAGCAGAGGATTGTCCCGTATGGGAAACAAAACTGAGACAGTACGTCAATGACAAAATGCAGCCGATTTGGGCAGAATGATGTAATGTTAAGATGGAACCAGAATCCCTCGGGCAGAAGTATTGGGATGGTCTTAGAAAAGCTCAAGGGAATCAGGTTTCCAGACTTAGTAGATCACAGTGATCATGTGCTGCTTAGGGCAGTTATTAGGGACAGAGCAGGAGTTAAAAATTGTCTGTAAGGAGCTAGAGGACGCTGCACGTGGAGCAATTTCAGCCCCAGTGTGAGCGAGGATATAGGATACTCAGCACGCAGTGTTGGAGAAAGAAGTAAACCAATGGAAGAGCAAATGTCTGGATTTACAAGCTGCAGTTAAAGTATGAGACCAGGCAGACACAAGAACGTAAGAACTCGGAGCAGGAGTAGGCTATCTGGCCCCTCGGGCCTGCTCCACCTTTCAATAAGATCATGGCTGATCTATTCATGGCCTCAGCTCCACTTACCCACCCTCTCACTGTGACCCTTAATTCCTTTATTGTTCCAAAAAAAATCTCTTCACTTTCAAAGTATTGATGAAGTCATGTCAACCACTTCACTGAGCAGGGGGTTCCCACAGATTCACAGCCCTCTGGGTAAAGATGTTCCTTCTCAATTCGGTCCTAAATCTGCTCCCCCTAATCTTGAGGCTCTGCTCTCTTGTCCTAGTTTCACCCACCAGTGGAAACATCCTCTCTATTTCTATCAGATCTATTTCCTTCATAATTTTTTAGATGTTTCTGTAAAAACCCTCCTTGCTCGTCTCAATTCTAACGAATATAATCTCAGTCTACTCAGTCTCTCCTCATAAACCAACCCCCTCAACTCCAGAATCAACTCAGTGAACCTCCTCTGTACGCCCTCGAGTGCCAGTGCATCCTTCCTCAAGTAAGGAGACCAAAACTGCACGCAGTACTCCAAGTATGGCCTCACCAGCACCTTGTACAGCTGTAACATTACCTCCTTGCTTTTAATCTCAATCCCTTTAGTAATGAAGGACAAAATTCCATTTGCCTTGCTAATTACCTGTTTTACCTGCAGACTAACCTTCTGTGATTCATGTACAAGGACTCCCAGGTCCCTCTGCATAGCAGCATGCTGCAAATTCTCATCATTCAAATAATACTCCTTTTTACCGTAACTCTTCCCAAAACGGGATCACTTCACATTTATTAACATTGTATTCCACCTGCCAGACCTTTGCCCACTCACTTAAGTATCTCTGCAAAGTTTCACAGTCCTCTGCAAACTTTGCTCTGCCACACATCTTTGTCTCATCTGAAAACTTGGACACACGACACGTGGCCCCCAACTCCAAGTGAAGAAGCAGGCAGCTGCAGATCATATCAAGTGTCTGCAGGAAATTGAAGGGCTTTTGCCCGAAACATTGATTTCGAAGCTACTTGGATGCTACCTGAACTGCTGTGCTCTTCCAGCACCACTAATCCAGAATCTGGTTTCCAGCATCTGCAGTCATTGTTTTTACCTAATTAAAATCACAGCTTTCCATTCGAAATGAGATAATGTGCTCGTACGGAGAGGTTAGAGAAGGAAAAGAACAAAGGATAGACTGGGATGAGCTCAGGGAAGACGGTCAACAGTGTACCAGGAGCACAGAGGTTTGGGGTCCATCCCCACCTTCCCAGAGGAGTCTCCTCCTTCAATGCCCCTGGGAACACTCCCGGTCACACTGAACCCGATAACAATTGAAAGGCAGTTCGGGGACCCGAAGGACCTGCCCCCAATCACATACATCACCCCATTTACCGCTGCACAGTCTGCAGAGATCAGGGCAGCATGGTGGCTCAGTGGATAGCACTGCTGCCTCATAGCACCAGGGACCTGGGTTCGATTCTAGCCTCAGGCAACTGTCTGTGTGGAGTTGGCACATTCTCCCCGTGTCTGCCTGGGTTTGCTCCGGCTTCCTCCTGCAATCCAAAGATGTGCAGGTTAGCTGAATTAGCCATGCTACATTGCCCATAGTGGTCAGGGATGTGTAGGTTGGGTGTATATTGGGATGGGGTAAATATTTGGAAGGGGAATGGGTTTGATTGGTTTACTGTTTGGACTGTCAGTGTGGACTTACTCAGCTGAAGGGTCTGTTTCCACATTGTACAAAGAACAAAGAAAATTTACAGCCCAGGAACAGGCCCTTCAGCCCTCCACGTCTGGAGAGATCCTACTCTATGGGTGGCACAGTGGCTCAGTGTTTAGCACTGCTGTCTCTCAGCACCAGGATCCCAGGTTCGATTCCAGTCTTGGGTGACTGTCTGTGTGCAGTTTGCACATTCTCCCTGTGTCTGCGTGGGTTCCCTCCGGGTGCTCTGATTTCCTCCCACAGTCCAAAGATGTGCAGGCCAGGTGAATTGACTTTGCTCAATTGTCTATAGTGTTAGGTGCATTAGTCAGAGGGAAATGGGTTGGGTTGGGTTACTCTTTGCAGGGTCGGTGTGGACTGGTTGGCCCAAAGAGCTTGTTTCCACACTGTAGGGAATCGAATCTAATTCTAAAGATGGCAAAAAATATTCCTGAATTTGAACCATCCACTGATCCTTTTACATTCTATAAGAAGGTCAGGCAGCAGAACATTTTACAGGGTCTGGACGAGAGGCAGGAGGTGAAACTTATTGTAATGTGTTTGAGCCAGTCAGCACACCCCATGATCCCAGCCCCAGCAAATGTAGGAGACAGAGCCCTTGTCAACATGAAAAAACCTATCCTGACATTGATCGGTTATAATAGAGGGGACCTCGTCGACGGATTGGATAAGGGTAGGCAAAAGAAAGGGACACACCCAATTGTCTTTGCCGGTTGCTTTGGTTACACATCACAGGGGTTTCTGGAGAGTTAGACAGGGGTCAGTTATCCGAGGCTGACTCAGCCAAGTGGGTGAGGACTTTAGTTTCCCAGGGCACTGAGGAGAGCAGGAAGGTGTGTGTGAACTTCAATGCTGCAGAGGCGAGACACAGTGAGGCATGGGTTCTGAGGAGAATGTCCTGGGTGTGGGAGATTAACCAACCCCGTACCCTCAATGCCAACCTTTGAGGCATCCGCACGACGGTGTCAGGCTTCTGCCTCCCTGATATAGGTCTGTGACACGAAGTGGGATGGTGCAGATTGGCCACTAGTCAACAGCGAGGTAGGAGGTCGCCCTGTCAAATTCCTTTGGGATACCGGAGATTCCGACACAACCCTGAACACCTCGAGATTTAAAAATATACCCTGGCGGACAACAGGGACTATTGCTTTAAATGGATTGACTAGTCATGTACAGGAGGGGTACGTTACTGAATCGATAGAATTTAAACTGGGTGATATTACATGCCAGTGTCCTGCTATTTTAATCAACCTGGGGGGCGGTGGGGGTGGGCGGGGGGGGGGAACCACATACTTGGCATTGATTATCTGATGAGGTGTAATTTCAGATTTGACCCAGTGAATGCCTGTATAGGGAAGTTACCTCCAGCCATTAACATCCCATCCATCATCTAAACATGTCCTTATGCTAATCGAGTCAGTACAACAGGAAAGTTCTGGTTTAATCCTCTGACAACGACCAAGGATCTGGCTGTGGGAGAGATAGCTACAAAACGCAAAGGCATATTGGCCCAGCACAAACATGACTGTGAGCATATCCCTGGACAGGTGATAATTGAGGGGCCCAACCCTGAAACCACAAAAACTGGTTTCCCCAGACAGGCAGAGGGGGAGGTGGCCAAGGTGATTGACAGTCTGTTACATCAAGGAATACTGGGACCTGTAGCCTCCACTAATAATGTTCCCATTTGGCCAATCAGTAAACCAGATGGGTTTAACCATTGATTACAGACAGCTTCATAAAGTCAAACCCCCCCCCCCCTTCACTGCACCAACAGTCACCACAATAATGAAGAAAGTCCCACAAGTGACGTACTTCACAGGACTTGATATCAGTCATGGTTTCTGGTCCATATCCTTAAATAGGTCCTGCCAGGACAAATTCACTTTGATCTTCCAGGAACAGTCGTACACCTGGATATTTCTATCCCAAGGATTTCATAGCTTGCACTCGATTTTTCACAGATGGTTGGCCAAGGGACGAGGGATGTTTTCCCGGCCTGACTGCCTCATACAATATGTCGAGTTTAGATCAGAGTGGTGCTGGAAAAGCACAGCAGGTCAGGCAGCAGCTGAGCAGCAGGAAAGTTGACATTTCGGGCAAAAGCCCTTCATCGGCTCTATTCCTGATGAAGGGCTTTTGCCCGAATCGTCGATTTTCCTACTCCTCGGATGCTGCCTGACCTGCTGCGCTTTTCTATCACCACTCTGATCTAAACTCTAGTTTCCAGCATCTGCAGGCCTCACTTTTGCCTCATACAATATGTAGACGACCGACTTGTGTAAACAGAGACAAAGAAGGAGCACATTCAGCTCCGAGGTGAATTACTCGATCTATTACACAGGCTAGGATGCAAAATTAATCTGAAAAAGACACAAATTCTACAGTCTAGGGTCACATCCTTGAGAATGATAATCACCCACAGGAAAAGGGAAATAGACCAAAAGTGATTAGAGACCGTAGAACGACTCCCACTCCCCCGAGATGGTCATGGACTTTGATCCTTCCTTGGGTTAGTGGGATAGTGCAGGAACCACATTGATGGGTTCACCATCAAAGCAGCCCCAGTCTCAGATTTACTGATAAAGAACGCTGCCTGGAATTGGAAACCTCAACACACAGAGGAGTAACTGAGTTAAAACACGCCCACACAACAACACCCGCCTGACTAGTTCCCAACCCTGATTTACCATGCGTCCTCGAAGCCGCAGCCACAGACCAGACGATAGCTGCTGCTCCACTGCAAGAGTGACACGGTAGGCAAGGACCAGGAGCTTATGCCTCCAGGGTCCTACAGCCTGTGGAGCAAGGGCTTTCCATGTGGGAATGGCACCACCACACAGTCTTTTGGGCAGGCCAATACTTTGACTACATTATTGGTTTAAACCCACTGACCATACTGACTGAACATACACCAATCTAGCTCCTGCTAGACAGTCCAATCAAAGATGGCTCAGTGAGACAGATTCGAGACACACGATGGACTCCACTGCTTCAGAGTTGGGACATTACGGTCAAACGTACCAAGGTGCCCAGCTTCTTAGCTGATGGCCTGAATTATGGAGGAGACCCACATGACTGCCAAATCACAGCCTCAAAACACCCCACCGGCCCTTTTATGACCCAAACAGCAGGGAAAACGATTAGGGATGAGACAAGGGAATAACCAAGCAGACACAGCCATCGGAATTTATGTAGGTGGAGCCTCCACGGGACAGGATGGCATGTGGATCACCGGCTGTGGGATATACATGACCAACACTCAGGGACAGCTATTGGTTCAATTAGCCTGAAAATTACCCAGACAGCTCAGTGCCCAGGCTGTGGAACTAGCAGCTGTGGCTTATGTAGTTAGCCACTCCAACCTGGTCCTCCACCCACAGATATATTTTCCAACAACATGTGTGTGTGCAACAGCCTCACTGAATTCTTACCACTCTGGGAAGCAAAGGGTTAATTTCTGCCAATGGGAAATGACTACCAACAGCCCCCTTTATTTCAGTACGGACTGCAGTCTGCCCGTGGAAGGCAATACAGTATAATTAAAGTTAAACACCACCACAAGACATCCCCAGAAGGTAACTACAGAGCAGGTGAATTCTCCAAAAAATGTTGCTCATGTTGGAACATTGTGGTAGTTACCTATAGGTGAGCAGGCCAATGCAGTCACTGTAAATCAGACTAACGTAGAAGACCTTAGACAAGAGCAGCATCGTGATGACCCGTTAAAACAGATTGTGGCAGGGATTTATCCAGATGCCTAAGCCTGGTGGAAAGATTCCCTGCAAGTACGTGATGGGTTAGTCCAAAAGGCAGGATTCTATGTAATCCTGACTCAGGACAGGAACCACATTATTGACCAATTCCATGATGGGCATGGGCACCAGGGAATAGAGGCTGTGACAGAACACTTGAAGAACTGTGTTGGCACACACGTCCAGTGGAAGGGCCCTGGACAAACCTCCAAGTTGACTCCATAGGTGCCCTGCCTCCATTTGAAAACAGACACACCTCCATCCATGACATCATCGACACTTTTACAAAATGGATCGATGCATTTCCCATTGGGACAAACACAGTGAGAACAACAGCCCAGATCCTCACACAACAGGTGTTCACGAGATGGGGTTTACCCTGCAGTATCGAGTCAGATCAGGGAACCCCATTTCACCAGCCGAGTAATGCAAAATGTGATGACCATGTTTGGTATCAAACAGGAATTCCACATCACTTACCACCCCCAATCCAATGGGATCACAGACAGAATGAACCGCAGACTGAAAGGGATGATGAGGAAAACAGTGCAACAGAATAACAAAGCCTGGGAGACAGTGCTTCCATTTGTCCTCATGGTGAGGAGATACCACCCCCCTCACCCCCACCCCCCCCCCAACAATGGATGACAGGCTGACCCATGAAAGGGTTGTCTACCTGTTCGGACTTGACCTATCAGAGCCTGCCCTCACTGCCCTCCCCCACAAAAAGCCGGACAGCACCTCCCCACAATAGCAAAGGCACTTAGCTGGCAGTAGCCGTCCAGTTAGGTACGAGAAAGAAACTAAGTAAGGTTTACTTCAATCACAAAGTTAACCGTGTCGAGAACCCCACAGGATAGCAAGTAATGCTCCAGGTCTATGAGCCAAATTCCTTCCTTTCCCCTAAATATTCCAATCCACTTATGGTGGTGGATTAAGCTAGCCCCTCAGTGTATAAGATTCTACTAGCTACGGGTAAAACTAGCTGGTACCACAGAAACCAGTAAAAAGCCTTTGGCACACAACACAGCCACTCTCACCACCTTAGTATATGGAAGGCAGATGACACAGTTTCAGACCAAATAACAAGACCAAGGACATCCCATAACACATCCTCAGGGCACCCACCCCTGATGGAAATGATACACTTCCATCACTGTCACCGGCAGCAGATTCCACATCCAAGGGACCCCCAACCAGTTTAAATGACCCAATAGGAGAGTGTCCAACAGATTGGCATCACACACTACTCAGTGACAACACGGACATGTCACAGATTCCCAAGAACCCCCTGACAGATCGGCAAACTGAACATTCTTGACTCAGTATAACTCAGACACTTAACGGTATCCCCGCACCATGGACATGAGACTCACTCAGAACAGACTCACTCAGACTGTCAGGCAGCAGTTCCTGATGACTCCAAAAGGGGGAGTGACAGTAAACCAACAAGGAAACCCAGAGCAGACGAGTTCAGACTCCCAGACGGTAATTCCAGATGTCTCCAATAGGGGGTGTGGCACGGCCCATGTCTGGGAACTGACAGAATGCCAGATGAAACAAAACTGACGCAAACTCCCAGGTGGCAATTCCCCATTTCTCCAATAGGGGGACTGACAACACACCAATAGGAGAACAGAGAGGATTTGACACAGACACCCCAGTGACAGAGGATTCAGACTCGCTGTTTGGTGTCTCTTTGACAAACTCACTGATTCAGTGATCCAAGTGATGAAACAGCTCCTGACAGCCACTCAAGGGAAGGTGCAACTGTTTCTGGTGATCAAAACTCTCATGCAGCTCACACCTCTTCCTGCTTTATTCCTCTGCACACTGAGGAATTTAACCAAGTTATAATTCTTCAATTTTCTGCTCATTGGATAGAATCTCCAAGTCAGATTCTTCATGGTACCTTCACTTTCATCTTCATTTCTATGACCCACATTTAAAGTGGTCTCTGTCAGTCAGGCCAGCTTCATTTTGGTTGATATTTCAATGGTTGATCTCTTGCAATCCCCGACACATTCACTCGTCTTTGAAACATTGGTCTTCATGACCACCTCGTCTCAGATTTTGTTTTTCTCCTAACCACATCATGGTCAGGTCATTTAAACAGTCCTAACCTCTACCGCTAGAAACCAAGGTTGGAGCCTAATAGGCCTTTAAACCCAATCTAACATTCCACCTGGGATTCACATTACCATGTTTTGTTTTTGTTTTAAAAAAAGTGGGGGAGGGTTAGATCATATACATCCTGAGCATATCCATTGTATTGTGTCAAAACAGTTCAGCTATTAAACAAGGATAACAACAGATCTCTCCCCAGGGTAACCACAGACCGCAAGCAAGAGCTATTTCATCACATCAAACAATCCAGGATGCATTTATCAATTCATTGCCGCTTTCAGTGGTTGGGATAGTTTGTTTGTTTTTATCGTAAAGTACTTAAACTGACCCATTAAGGCAAGCACTTGAGAAGTCTTTGTTCAGTTAAGTAGATTAGACCAGTGTAGACATCCTGTGATTACCCTCCTGCTGTGCACTCTGTGCGGTAGGGTACTTGAAACTGACCCTTTAAGGTCAGTCCCCAATGTCTCTGCTTCCACCACCACAACTGGCAATGCATTCCATACATTCACAACTCTCTGCGTAAAGAACCGGCCTCTGACGTCTCCTTTATACCTTCCTCCTAATATCTTCAAACTATGACTTCTCGTACCAGTCAATCCTGCCCTGGGGAAAAGACTCTGGCTATTGCCTCTGTCTATTCCTCTCATTATTTTGTACGCCTTGATCAGGACTCCTCTCTCCCTCCTTTTCTCCAGAGAGAAAAGTCCAAACTTATTCAACCTTTCTTCATAAGGCAAGCTCTCAGTCCAGGCAGCATCCTGGCAAACCTTCTTTGCACCCTCTCCAAACCCTCTGTATCTTTACTATAGTAGGGCGACCAGAACTGGACACAATATTCCAAGTGTGGTCTATTACATATGGATGGATACTATTATGCCTCACTGAGGTAGCGTTTTGGAAATCAAGTTGCATTATTCCCTGAGTTGTCACAAAAGTTAGTTTCTCCTGAGTTTTAGACTAAAGATGACAGAAAGCACAGACTAGGTTTC
This sequence comes from Chiloscyllium punctatum, assembly GCF_047496795.1. Taxonomy (NCBI): domain Eukaryota; kingdom Metazoa; phylum Chordata; class Chondrichthyes; order Orectolobiformes; family Hemiscylliidae; genus Chiloscyllium; species Chiloscyllium punctatum. The sequence continues at coordinate 10,120,222 of NC_092740.1, read as the reverse complement.
TGGACTTCACAAGGATTACGATTTATCACACATAAATAGACTCTAATTCCACAGAAAAATGATGGACCATTGAGCTATAACACCATTAGTTCAAACTCTAAGATGCTCATGAACCAAGTCCCCTAAAAAGCAAGCACATATTGTACCCACACACACATACACACACAGACACACACACACAGACATACATACACACATACACGTACACATGCACACACACACACACACACACAGATACACACAGTCATGCACGTGCACACACAGACACACACACAGAAACTAAACATCAATCTTTGAGTGGAAGGAACAGAAAGAAAACAGTTTTGTCGATCCCTGTTCGCGGGATTCACTGAGATGGTTCTTGTGCTGATCAGAATGCTGCTTCCCCAGATGCTGTCACTGGTTTACTAGAGATACAGTCTGTGGTTTATAAAAGGTCTGACTTACTCATTAAAGGTCAGAACTTTCTGCAGCTGCTGAAGGAAAAGACAATCAGCTGGTTATCCTCAGATTTAAAGTCGCTTTTCCTGCCAGGAACAGAGCTGATGATGAACAGGTCCTCAGATGGTGGAGGTCGGATGGCTTCTCCCTGTCATGTTCATATCCACAAACTGTTCAATTACCTGGGAACCAATCACATCGTCATTGGCAGCAAGATGGTCTTTGTCATTGATATTGGGCTTTAGTACAAAGACCAATCAGATATTTGTTTCTGGCTGAATCACCATTGGTACATGGGCATGTCTCCAGTACGTCTGCACCTTCTTCTGCTGCTGTCTGACCCAGCAGCTGTGTAAACAATACTTACAATGAGCGTCAGGTTACTTGCTTTCAAAAGTGTGCAGTATCCCTTAAACAATCCTTGGTTTTCAACAATTCTGATGTGTTTCAGTCCACAATTAAAAATACACTAAGATAAAAAGGCACAAATTTTTTAAAAAATTTAAAAAACACTTTTGAAGAATAATAATGCCAAGTTTCTGAGCTGATAAGTTCCATGATGTTCCTTGAATTTGATCTGAGAAACAATGCAACCTCAGTTACACAGGTTCAGTTCTTATTCGCTCCTAATGAGTCTTCACCACAGCTGCATAGGTTACATCCGCTAGAAAGAGACAGAAATCAGAGCTGATGATCATTATCAATTCAGTTTGAAGGGAAATACAGGAAAGGGGCATATTTACCCAAATATCAGTCCCATCACTATCAGAGTAGTTACAGGAAAGGGAAATATTTACTCCATCAGTTGTACATTTTCCCCCTCATTCACTTTATGACGCTCACAAATACATTGGGAGAGACAAGCTTTTTGAGAGACAGTCAAGTATCATCCAATGGGATAATGGAGAGACTGTTTACTTTCTGATTGGTGGAGTAAAGGAACACCCTAATAAAGATGAACAGACCGATGGGCCAATGACAACAGCATCATGGTGAGGGATTGGGGCTTTAAGGTCATGTGATCAAATCTCCATAATGTCGCCAACCAAAGTTGGGGTCTCAAATAACAAGGAAATGGATCACCCAGGCCCAACTAGCACTGTCCCACACATCGGAGAATGTGCTTCAGGGATTGGGAAAGGAGAAAGGATTAGAATTAGGATTCTGAAAGGACAAAACTGACTCACTCTCTTCTGAATCAGCAACCCGGAGAGTCTTGCCACCTTGAAATGAAAGAGAATAGTCTGTTAGTGAGGAGGATGTATTTTAAATGTTTAGAATTACCACTATGTGGGAAAAAAGTATGTGGCTGATTACCTTTTCTGTTGCTGTCAAACACGATGCTGGCATAGGTACAGGAATCAGGCTGAGCTGTAATACAAACAGTATTCACTCTGAAACTGCCTTACTGCATCAGCTTTCTGACTCTAGAATCAAAGAATCATACAGAATCCTGGATTCACATCACAGCTTGACCATTGGAAAATGTTCAATGAACTGCATGAGAATCAGACATCAAACCATATTCGGAGTCATTTGGACAGGTGGTGTTCCAACACGCATGTCTTAAGGAGCGACTTAAAAGGGGGAAAGAGAGTTGGAGAGGTTTGGACAGGGATTCTCACAGTCTTGGAGATTGAAAATTAGGCCCCAGTGATGTTACTATTACAGTCCGGTGAAACCACCACCACACATCTCTCTCTAATGAGTGTAGATTAGAGTGGTGCTGGAAAAGCACAGCAGGTCAGGCAGCATCTGAGGAGCAGGAAAATCGACATTTCGGGCAAAAGCCCTTCATCACTCTAATCTCGACTCTGATCTCCAGAACCTGCAGTCCTCACGTTTGCCGAGCTTTTCCTCTCTAATGAGAGAACAGCCCGATGCCCTCTGGGACTATGGTGAGTTTACATTTACAGGAAGGGATATGGAGGGGCCAGATTTGGAAATATTGTGAGTATATGAGGATGACAGACCCAATGCCGTGGAAGAATTTGAACCTGAGAAGGATAATCTTTAATTTTATTTCTTTTTCAATTCAGGAGCCGTTCTGGGCACCACACCTTGGGAAGGATATTCTGACCTGAGAAAGAGTGTGGTGCAGAATGATGACATCAGGTCTCACAGAGTTAAATTACAAGGTGTGGGATCACAAGTTATGTTTGTATCCTGTTGCACTGGAAGGTTTGGGATGATTTGATTGAAGTTCTCAACAAAAGAAGAGCATAAACGATCTTTCCACATTCTCCAAGTCGGGAAGTCTCAGATGCCTTCCCATGGAGGTTCCTGATTCCATGATTCCCAACCCTATCCCAGGGTTTCCAATTTTCCCACAGTCCCATGGTTCAGGTTATAAAACCCTGCACCCAGCACTCTGAGCCAATCCCCTCCATTGCAGAGGGAAACACATCCTGCTCCTCCACAATGTACACCCAGTCGGTCCATGATTTTAAAGAATCACGGTTCACAGTGTCCCAGAGATATTGTGGATCACAGTTTACATGAGGGAACTTATTGGGAGTTAAATTCAAAGTGTGCCCCTTGCTAAGCCATACCTTTTATGCTACCCCTTCCAGAACCCACTTACCATCCCCTCACCATGCTAAGATGTGGCACTTTGATGCCCATTGCCAGGTATTTCAAGTGAGTCATACTTTCCTGGAGATATTGTCCAAACACATTGATTAGAGATATTATTACACACTTGAGGATCAAGTGGGACTTCACGGAGGCCTCCTGGCTTTGAAGGAGGAACATTACCACTGTACCACAAGACCCCTAATGGTCTTAATCATAGAGTCATAGAGATCTGGAGCACAGTAAAAGGCCCTTTGGCCCATTGAGTCCATGCTGGTCAAAACCAACCATCTTGGTAAAAATAATGACTGCAGATGCTGGAAACCAGATTCTGGATTAGTGGTGCTGGAAGAGCACAGCAGTTCAGGCAGCATCCAAAGGAATTCCTGATGAAGGGCTTTTGCCCGAAATGTCGATTTTGCTGCACTTTGGATGCTGCCTGAACTGCTGTGCTCTTCCAGCACCACTAATCCAAAACCAACCATCTACCCATTCCAATTCGATTATCGAGCAGTTGCCCCAATGCCTTATACATCGACAATGCAAGTGCACACCTAAACAAGTCTTTAACATTATGAGTGTTTCATGTCTTTGTCACCCTTAAAAGCAATGACTTCCATTTTCCCGCCATCCTCCGAGTGAAAAGGTTTCCCTCACATCTCCGATAAACCTCTAACATTCATCAAAGATCCTCAGACATCACCTTCCCAACCCACGACCATCTCCAGCTAAACGTTCAGTGGCAGCAGATAAAGGGGAACACCATCACCTGCAAATTCCCCTCCAAGGCACTCACCATCCCGGCTCGGAAATATATCATCACTCCTTCACTCTTGTTCGGTCAAAATCCTGGAATTCACTCCCTCAAGGCATTATGGGTCTACATCCAGCACATGGACTGTAACGGTTTAAGAAGGCAGCCCATCGCCATCTTCTCAAGAGGTCAACAAGGGATGGGCAATGAATGCTGGCCAGCCAGTGATATGCATGTTTCATGAATGAATAAAAACAATTGCCCTGCCCCGTACATTAAATTAATGCCCCATGGTCACTGACCACTCTATCACGGGGAAACCATTTTCATTTCAACCGTATTTATGTCCCTCATAATTTCACGCATCTCAATCATGTCTCCTCTCAATCTCCTCCTCCCTGGAGAAAACAATCTATCCAAATTCTCTTCAGAATTGAAACTCTCCAGCCCAGGTAACATCCTGGCAAATCTGCTCTGTACCATAATGTGGATTCCTGAACTTCACACAATTCTTTAGCTGTGACCTAACCAATTTTGCGTACAGTTCCAGCATACCCTCACTGCTCTGAATTAAACTCTGTGCTTCAACTAATAAAGGGAAGTATACCATAGGGTTTTTTATCCATGTTATCCACCTGTCCCGATACATTAAGGGACTGGTGTACATGCACACCAAGGTCGCTCTGATCCTTGGTGTTTCCCAGGGTCCTATTGCTCATTATATCTTCCCTTCCCTTTTCCGTCCTGCCCAAGTGTATCACCTCACACTTATCCATGTTGGATACTGTTTGCTACTGATCAGTCTAACTGACCAACCCACGTACATCCTCTTGTTGTCTAAGGCTATCCTCCTCAATATTTACTACCCCAACTATTTGTTTATCATCTGGGACCATATTGATCAACCCTCTTCATTCAAGTCTAAATCATTTACGACAAACTGCAAATATCAAGGGCCCCAACAGTGACCCCTGTGGGATCCCCCAGGACACCCACTTCCAGTCACAAAAATGCCCCTCGACCATCATCCTCTGTTTCCTGCCAATCAGCAAATTGTGCATCCAATTTACCCCAAATTTCCTTGGATCCCATGGGCTCTCACCTTTGCTATCGTTCTCCCATGTGGAACCTGATCAAAAGTTTTGCCGAAGTCCAAGGAGACACAAGAACATAAGAAATAGGAGCAGGAGAGGGTTATCTGACCCCTCAAGGAGAATGTGAGGACTGTGAATGCTGGAGAGTCAGAGTTTAACAGTGTGGCACTGGAAAAGCACAGAAGCTCAGGCAACATCTGAGGAGCAGGAGGGTCGATGTTTTGGGCACGAGCCGTTCATCAACCTGACCTGCCACACATTTTGACACAGAGTTGAGACTGACTAGCTTGATGTTTCCTGGTTTATCCCTTGTTCCCTTCTTGAGGTACCAGACTGGCTGTCCTCCTGTCCTCCAGCACCTCTCCTGCAGACGGAGAGGAATGGAAAATTATTTCCAAAGCCCCTGCTATTATCTCCCCTGCCTCACTCAACAACCTGAGATACATTTCATCCTGCCCTGGAGATTTATCTACTTTTTGCTGCCCATACCACTCAGCAGTTCCTCTCTATGTTAATTTCTTTCATCTTGTCACAGACGATCTCCCCGATTTCTACACCAAAATCATCCCTCTCACGCCTGAACACCAACATAAAGTTGTCAATTACAGCCTGACGTACATCCTCTGGGTTCAAGTTTCAATTACAATCATGATCTTTGTTGTCTTTTTACCATGAATATTCCTTTCAATATTTTGGATGCTTCTTTATATTAACTGTCAGTATACTTTCATATTTCCTTTTAGCACTCCGAATCTACACTTTAATTTCCCACTTGCACATTTTATAATCCTCCAGAAATTGCTGCTGTTCTGAATTCTCAGTACCTGCCATAAGCCTCCCTTTTCCCTTCATCCAATGCTGTGTATTCCTCAGTATTCAAGGTTCACTGGATTTATTGGTCCCACCCTTTAGCCCTGGACTCTCCTTATTTCCTTCTTCAATGCATCCCATTGCATACCTGGTCTGGCCTACATGTGACTCCAGTCCCACAAAAGGACACTGGTGTAAGGTACAGAAATTGTTGAAGAATGAGAGGGGCTGTCAGTGAGCAGATTTATACAGGGCTACAAGGTGCCACATGTTCAAAGAGGAAGCCAATGTCATCAGGAAGTGATGGAAAGCAGCAGCCAGTCTCAAAGATTGCACTGCAGCAAGTCTGCATTTAGAAACATTGTACAGGATGATTTTCCATTTATTTTGGTAAATGGAGGGTAGAGAAACAGATATTTTAATAGAAAGAAACAGAGATTTGCCTCCTCTGACTCATCGAGGTGAGGAAGCACATTGTTGGGAGCTTGTACAGAATCCTTGGATTCTGTTTAATCACAGGACATGTGCCAGAGCACTGGAGAAGAGCCAACATTGTCCCTTTGTTTGAGGGCAACAGGGATAATACAGGAACTTACAGGCTGGTGAGCTTTACGTCCGTGGTAGGGAAAATATTGGAGTAGATTCTTAATGACTGGCTTTACTCAATTTGAAAAAATATCTTCTTATTAACACGAGGCAACATGGTTTTGTGCAGGAAGGTCATGTCACAGAAACTTGTTTCAGCCTTTTGAGCAAGTTTCATGATTGACAACAACAGGGTGATAGATATTGTCCACATGGACTTTCATAAGGCCTTTGACAAAGGTTTTCATGGCAGGCTGATAGTGAAATTGAAGTCACATGGATCTGCGGAGAGGTGGTAAGATGGACGCAGAATTGGCTTAGTCATAGAAGACAGAGAGTAGTGGTGGAAGGGTGTTTTTCTGACTGGAAATCTGTGACCATTGGTGATCCACAGGAGTCAGTGTTGGGACCCCTGTTAGTTCACAACATTTATAAATATTTTGGAGAATATTGTAAGTGGTATGATTAGTAAGTTTGCAATGACACAAAGATGGAGGGAGCTTTGGATAGTGAAGAAGATTGCCAGAGGATACAGCAGGACATATAAAGGTTGTAGACTTGGGCACAGAAATGGCTGCTGAAATTTAATTTGGAGAGACATGTGGTGATGCGTAAGGTCTAATGCAAGAGGGAAGTATACAGTAAATGGTACAACCCTTGGAAGCATTGAAGAGATCTCGTGTTGTTTACTCACTCCTGGTTCAGTCCTTCCCTCACTCCTGCGACAGGCCTTCCCTCACTCCTGGTTCAGGCCTTCCTTCACTCCTGGTTCAGGCCTTCCCTCACTCCTGGTTCAGTCCTTCCCTCACTCCTGGTTCAGGCCTTCCTTCACTCCTGGTTCAGTCCTTCCCTCACTCCTGGTTCAGTCCTTCCCTCACTCCTGGTTCAGTCCTTCCCTCACTCCTGGTTCAGGCCTTCCCTCACTCCTGGTTCAGTCCTTCCCTCACTCCTGGTTCAGTCCTTCCCTCACTCCTGGTTCAGGCCTTCCCTCACTCCTGGTTCAGGCCTTCCTTCACTCCTGGTTCAGGCCTTCCCTCACTCCTGGTTCAGTCCTTCCCTCACTCCTGGTTCAGGCCTTCCTTCACTCCTGATTCAGGCCTTCCCTCACTCCTGGTTCAGGCCTTCCTTCACTCCTGGTTCAGGCCTTCCCTCACTCCTGGTTCAGGCCTTCCCTCACTCCTGGTTCAGTCCTTCCTTCACTCCTCGTGTGGACCTCCCTTCATTCCTGACATCTCACTGCAATTATATCGATCTTTGGTGAGATCCCATCTGGAATGTGGTGAACGGATCGGATTTCCATATCAACAAAAGGATTCACTTGTTACCGAGTGAGTGTCATACACTGGCTTGAACCAGGGAATACAGTCTCAGAATGAGGGATAGGTGGGTGGAACTGAGATAAGGGGGAATTTATTGTTTCGAAGCAGTTAATCTTGGGAATTCTCTCATCAGAGAGCTGTGGAAGCTTAACCATTGAGTATATTCATGAATGAGATTGATAGATTTCCCGGCATTAAAAACATTGAGGGGTAAGGGGATAGTGCAGGAAAGTGGTGATGAACTACAAGCTCAGACATGATCCTCTTGAATGGTGGAGCATCTTGTCCTTAGTGGGGAACATCCTGATACACATTCTCCCGACTCTCCGACTTCCTGTGGCTGTGGGAATCCTCCCAAAGACACACTACAGCTTTAAACCTTCCAATGGAATCTCCAACGTGGCCTTTGTTGTCAGACAAATCCAAGTAAAATGTCAAACACAACACCAGGAACTCTGTATTGCATTTCCCAACCTGATCACAGCAGATGACTCAGTAAATCACTTGATGAATCATACTCTTAAAATTTGGAATGTCCAGAAACTTCTTCCAAATTCTGCAACTGCTTTGGGATGACTTGACATCTTCAGGAACGGATGTCTTCAAGGAACAGGACCAGAGTAAAGCAACGCTGTGTGATAGCTCCATATTATCTATAATCTACCAAACAGCAGCTTTGACCTCTGGTGTCAGGATTAAACACGGCCCAGATAGAAATCTCTTCAACCTCAGTCTCATCCATGCCAATAATAAAATGACCACAACAGACTCACATAAGATGCAGTATGCACTGATAACATCACTGTTGTTTTCACATTCTGCACCCGACTAGCAAGCCACCCTTGGTCTCTTCAATGCTGCAAACAAGGGACTTGGCCAATGCTTGAGTGTTGCCAAACCAAACCACAAATCACTGGTCAGTTCAATATTCTACCTCTTGTATATGCTAAGACTCCGGGATACATTTAGCACTCTCGATAGCTTGGGAGGCACCTCCCTCAAAACGGTGCCCAGGGCTGACATCACTGACTCTGCCCATCATTGCCAGTCTCAGTCCAGCCCATAGGTGACCACGAGGGCACTCTGCCTCTCGATGCCCATTGGGAAAGTGATCCAACACTGGATCAGCTGAGACAGCTCAACCTTCCAGAAACGATGGCAGTGACTGTTTGACAACAAAGTTCTCCACAAGGCAGCAAAAAGTCCTTGCTTTCATCATCAGTCCGTGTAAATGTTGGGAGACCCACAATGCCACTGGGGAGGGAATTCCAGGATTGTGACCCAGTGACAGTGAGTGAACGACAATATATTTCCATGTCAGTACAGAGTGGGTGGCTTGGAAGGGAACTTGGAGGTGGTGATGATCCCATGTAACTGCAGTAAGGAACAGGAATGTCGTGACTGCATCCTCACGGTCAGGAAACTGAACAGTGTTTGGACACATTCCCTGTTCTTCCGAAGAAACAACAAAAGCTTTTGCCTCTGTATTTTTGAATCATTTCATTGTTTGTGTGTGTGTTTGGGGCTTCTTCAATTCATTAACCAACTACTGCAGCTTGTGAACATTTGGTCATCTTGCAGGATGTTTTATAACGTTTCAATTCACAATCACCTTGTTAAATACAAATGGTTCTGAGACTCCGAGGTCATTAAGGGGTGGAACAGTGACACAGTGGTTAGCACTGCTGCCTCACAGCGCCAGGGACCCAGGTTCAATTCCCACCTCGGGCAACTGTCTGTGTGGAGTTTGCACATTCTCCCTGTGTCTGCGTGGGTTTCCTCCAGGTGCTCCAATGTCCTCCCACAGTCTAAAGATGTGCAGGTTAGGTGAATTGGCCATGCTAAATTGCCTGTAGTGTTTGGTGAAGGGGTAAATGTAGGGGAATGGGTTTGGGTGAGTTGCTCTTTGGAGGGTCGGTGTGGACTTGTTGGGCCGAAGGGCCTGTTTCCACACTGTAGGGAATCTAATCTAATCAATGAGATCCACCGGGCCCACATTTCAATTATATCACCAGCGCTGCACACTTCCCTCGCGTCTGAAATAAAACCACAGACCACAGCGCTCTGCTTCCTGGCCCAAAGCCAATTTCCAAACCACACAACCAGCAACTTTGAATCTCACCAGCTTCAACTGAAAGAAGATATGTCCATCGTACTTCACAGCAGGAGCAAGCCCTATGGCCCATCGAGTTGTCTCCACAATTCATTAAGACCATAACTGATCTGGTTCTGTCTCAGTTCCGCTCTCCTACCTTGTCCCCACTACTCTCGATAAGGCCAAAGGCTGGTAGTCAGACAGCATGTGTTAGCACCGAGGCTATAGGGATGAGAGGGAGTGATGGGACGGAATGGGGTCATTCGTTGACACAAACAGTGAATGAGTTTCATCCTTTATGTTTTGAATCCACCCAGGATCACAGCTCTCTCCATGATGTCCATCACTCTTCAAACAGCTGCCCTCACCACATCCTGAGTCCCACACTCAGTGCTATGTGCCATCATATACACAGTCTTGACCCCTCTCTCTCCATCAGCACCCCTTCACACTGTCTCAAAACTGTCCTGACCCCCAGTTCAACTTAATTCTCCAGCTCATTCACCCGATACCATGTACCCCCACCCCTCTGGAACCTTCCTCCACCCACTCTCCCACTTGTCTCTCCCCATTCTCCTCCCTCCACCTCTTGTTGGACATTCACTATCCCGTCTCCGATACTGAGTACAGAACATTCAGCAAAGGTCTCAGTTTTAATCACTTTGCACTCCCACCTCACCAAAGTTCAGACATGACATAATGTTGATCTCTTCTTCCGTTGCCTTTGCCTCTGTGCCCATTTCTTTGGAACGGAGACCTCTGTCCATCCCACAGACCCCTTCACCCACCTCCAACTCTCTTCCTCCACCTCGACCCCTCCCTCTGGCCTTTAATCCGCACTTGACCTGTTCATTGAGAACTGACACTGGTCTTTGTATTTCTCTGACCTCCTCCATTCACTCCCATCTCCCACTGAACTGAATACTCTCAGGCTGTTCTGTCCACAACAGTCACTCATCTCATCTCAGATCGAGACAAAAGCTCAAAACCACCAAGGTGCAGCCATTTCCCTGTTCTGTTGCTGTCAATCTTGGCACAGAGTCTGGAATTGTCCTGATCTGTAACACAAACAGGAATGATAAGGGGATATTTTTGGTCGGTTTGTTGTTAGGTATCAACAACAGCTCAGTGGACACCACATACCCCTTGGGGTTAGAAGGTTGTGGGTTCAATTCCCCATTCCAGTGGCTACAACGTAAGATCAATGCTGAGACTTCGGAGCAGTTCGAATGGAGTGCTACAATGTCTAAAGTGTTATCTTGTGGCTGAGATGTTAAAGGTTGCAGTGGTCTGCTCTCTCAGGTGGTTGTGAACAATTCCAAATGCGTTACTTCAATGAAGAACAGAGGAGCTCTCTACTGTGTCCTTGTCACTCATCCCTCAACCCAGATCATTGTGTCCTCAACATCACTCAACCCTCAGAATACATCATGAAAATACACAGGCTAACTGATTGAGCACAGGGCTGTTTGGGGGACATTACTCTTCACAAACTGGTTGTTGCATTTCTCATTACCAGAATGAAAATAAATGCATTTACGCCTAACTTTTCATGATCTCAGGGGACTGAATAACCCCTTACAGCAGATGAAGCTCTATTTTTATATTTGCAGTCAACTAATTTCTTACTGCAAGCTGCCACAAACCACAATGTGATCATGATGTCATCATCTGGTTAAAGCACTGAACAGGAGAGTTGGATTAGCTTGTATTGATCACAGAGTACAGACATTGGGCAGGGCAGACACACTAAACACAGGGAAAAAGGAGAGAATTATGTGAATGGAGAACCACTGCAGAATTCTAACATGATGTGGGAATCAGGACACAAAGGTAGGTACACTCTTACACCATGGAATCAGGAAGGTTAATAAAATGCTATCCTTGAATAAAAGAGGAATTGGATATAAACGTAAACATGTTATTTTAGATATACAAGGCAGTTCTGAGATAACATCTCAAATGCTGTACATAATGAAGGATATTGGTGCTGGCTCAAAGGAGGTTTCTGAGATTGAGAAGCAGGTTGTCTCATGAGGAGAGGGAGGACAGGCTGGGTTTGTTTCCCCTGGAGTTTAGAATAATGAGGGACTGTGAGAATGTAAACTTCAGAACTTTGATAATGATTCAGAGTTTGAATGAATCAACAATGATTTTTTCTGAAATGCAGTGGTACTGAGATGAAAGGGACAAGGAGAAACTGTAATCAAGGAATTAAAAGCAACATGTTAATTAGCCGTCCCTGAGAAGAAGGAGTCAACGCAACATCAAGGATCTGTTCCTGGGAGACAGGAGAGAGTTAACACTGAATGTAACAAGGAACAAGGGAGCTACTCCTGATAAGAAGGCAAGCTACAGACTTAATGACTCAAGAAGAGTCATCAATGTTGTGGTCGAACAGATTGAAATGATCATCAATAATCTCACACCGGACATTTTGCCTGTCCATCGAGAACTGCTAACATTACCTGAGTCATTTTAATTTTTCTGCCCTCCTCCATTCACCCCTATGTCCCCTAAACTGACTGGTCTCAGGCTGTTGTGTCCACAACAGTCACAAGGTTCATCTGATCCAGGCTCTCCACACCACCCCCACAGCCTCCAAGCTCAGATTCCCACAATCCTGACTTGCCCACTTCCACCTTCTTCCCAAAATCTATAGCTCTACTGCCCAGGCAGACCGAGTGTTCCTGCTTCTTCCTGCCTGAGGGAACTTATCTCTTCTGCCCTTGACTCAATTTTTCCTCCCTTCGTCCATTCCTTCCCAACTACATCTGTGATTCTTTTGCCACTTTATGTCAGTGTCAGAATTACTGGTTAGTGAGCTCCAGCCACCTCCCCTTCACTGGTGTGGCCACCGATACCCACCTGGGCCCCAGTTATGCCTCTCTCATTGTGGGGCAAGTGGAACATTCCTCATTCCAGGCCTCCTCATGCCACTCCCACAACTCTTTCTCCTGTATGTCGATGACATCATCAGTGCTGCTTCCCTCTGTCATCCAGAATTGGAATATTTGATCAATTATGGGCGGCACGGTGGCACAGTGGTTAGCACTGCTGCCTCACAGTGCCAGAGACCCGGGTTCAATTCAGGCGACTGACTGTGTGGAGTTTGCACATTCTCCCCGTGTCTGCGTGGGTTTCCTCCAGGTGCTCCGGTTTCCTCCCGCAGACCAAAGATATGCAGGTCAGGTGTAATTGGCCAAGCTAAATTGCCCTTAGTGTAAGGTAAAGGTGTAAATGTAGGGGAATGGGTGGGTTGCGCTTCGGCGGGTCGGTGTGGACTTGTTGGGCCGAAGGGCCTGTTTCCGCACTGTAAGTAATCTAATCTAATCTAATCAATTTCACTTCCAATATCCACCCAACTCTCACCTTTACCTGATCTCTGACTCCTCCCTTCCCTTCCTTGACATCTCTGTTTCTATTTCTGGGGATAGGCCGGCCACCAATATTCATGACAATCTCAGACTCCCACAGTTACCTTGACTCCCCATCCTCACACCCTGCTTCCTGGAAAGACTCTGTTCTATTCTCCCAGTTTCTCCAAGCCCACCACATCTGTCTGATGGGGCCACATTCTGCACAGGGGACCTCCGAAATGTCAAGCTTTATCCTCAACCAAGGATTCTCCATCACCATGGTTGACAAGGCCCTCAGCCGTGTCCAATCCATCTCCTGCATTTCTGCCCTCATCACTTCCCTTCCCTTCCCTTGCCCTCATCTATCATCGCACCAGCATCCATATCCAGAGGATCATTAACCACCATTTCCACAGCACTCCAGCGGTGCTCAGTGCAAGTTGGAAGAACAGCATCTCATTCTCCACATGGGCACCCTGCAGCTTCCTGGCCTCAGTATTGAGTTCTAAATAATTTTACAGCCAGAATGAGGTGTTTTATCCATCCTCACACCTCAGGCCCTGCCGTGACATGAGTTGTTTTCAGCACAGCCAAACCATTTTCACCAACTTATTGTCCCCACTACCAGCTTTTCATTCTCCCTGGCATCCTTTTGATGATCTGACTTCCATTCACTCTCTCTGGGCTCCATCTCCACCTATCTGCTCACTCCTTTTCCCCTCCCCCACCACCTGTCTTTACCATAGATACCACTTTTCCCCAGCTACAGGCAGTTCTGAAGAAGGATTTGAAAGTTTAACTCTGGTTTCTCTCCACAGATGCTGCCAGACCTGCTGAGTTTCTCCAGCATTTTCTATTGATTTATATTGGAAGGTTTCCCGAACAAGAGGAGGAGGCTATTCAGCCCATTGTATATGTGTTGATTGATAAAGAGCTCTCTAGAACACCCCACTGCCCAGCTCCTGGTCCATAGCCCTGGAGACTCATGTTCTTCAAATCCTTATCCAAGTGAGTTTTAAATGTCGGAGTCAAAAAGGTTGGTGCTGGAAAAGCACAGCCAGTCAGGCAGCATCCGAGGAGCAGAAGACTCATTCCTGATGAAGAGTTTATACTTGAAACATCGACTCTCCTGCCTCTCGGATGCTGCCGAACTAGCTGTGCTTTTCCAGCACCACACATTTTGACTCTGATTTCCAGCATCTGCAGTCCACACTTTCTCCTGGGTTTTAGATGTGTTGATGGTTCCTGTCTCTCTAAACATAGAATACAGAACATGGAACAGTACAGTGCAGGAACATGGCCTTTGGTCCACCATGTCAGTGCAAACCATGATGCCATTCTAAACTAATCCCATTTCCCAGCACAAGGTCCATCCCTCTCTGTTCCTGTTGTTCATGGGCCTGTCTAAATGGCTCTTAAATGTTGCTAACGTATCTGCTTCTATCACCTCCCCTGGTAGCCTGTTCCAGACGTCTACCATTCTCTTTGTTAAAAGCTATCCTCACAAATCACCCTCAAAATTTTCCTCATTCACCTTAAATTTATGCCGCTTGTATATGACATCTCCACTCTTTGAAAGAAAACTGACTGTCCCCCCTATCCCTGCCTCTCATAAATTTATGTATTTCTGTTAGGTCTCCCCTCACCCTCCAATACTCTTGCAAAAATAAATCCAGGTTTGACCAAGTTCTCCTGATAGTTAACACACACCAAATCAGGGAACATCCTGCTCAATCTCTTCTGCACCTTTGTTTTGTGCACAAGTACCCCTATGTCCCTTCATGTTGTAGCTTTCTTCCATTTCTTTTCTCCAGACCTGCTGAGTTTGTCTGTTTGTTTCTCAATCATGACTCCTACAGACATGTCCAAACTTTGATAGAACCTGAACACTGAGGGAACTGGTTCTGAGTGGCACTCGGAACAGCATCGCAGTCACAAAACTACCCGCTCACAATAACTCAATGTCTCCTGCTTTGGATCAATCTCTCCACTTTCCCCTGGATCCCATGAACCTTTGATTTTGTGACCAGTCTGCCTTGTGGAACTTCACCAAACACCTTGCTAACATCCGCATTGATGGTCAATATCAAACACCCAATCAACCATCCTTCAATACTCCTTAAAAATTTGATCATGTTTATCAGACCCGACCACCCTTCAACAATCGTCTTCTGAGGGAATGGTACTGGGTCAGACTCGCATCATGAAGACCTCATCAGGGGAGAATTCAAGGTCAGTTAAAACTGAACTGGGAGTTCTCATTTGGGATGATTCTCTGACGGTGACCAGGCACGAATTCTATGAGTTGACCAGTTTCCCACTGCAGCTTCAAACATCAACACTGCAACTCCTCCTCAGGAAACCAGACCCCCAGTGAAATCAGCTCTTAAAGATATGGGGGAGTGGGAGTGATCTCAAACGATACACTTTCTCAATATAGAAACAAATGTTGACTCACGGCCTTCTGACAGACTGTTTGTGAATCTCTTGCCACCTTTAACAAAGACAAAATGTTCTCTTAGTTTGATTATAGAATCTGATTATCAATTAGACAATTGCTCAAAACCTTTAAGGTGCAGCCATTTACCTGTTCTGTTGCTGTCAATCTCAGCATAGAGGATGGAACCGTCCTGATCTGGAACACAAACAGGAATGATAAGGGACCATGCATCGACAGGCTTGTCCTTAAATATCAGCAATGGCTCAGTGGACACCACATCATTCTCTGAGTTAGAGATGTGATTGGAGCAGGTGAAATATTGGACTTGCAGCATGGGTTGGTACCTGGGACTTCGATGTTGTGCTTAAACATGTGGTGCTGGAAAAGCGCAGCAGGTCAGGCAGCATCAAAGGAACAGGAGAATCGATGTTTCGGGCATAAGCCCCTCTTCAGGAATCAAACATCCTGAACAAGGGTTAAGCCCGAAACGTCGATTCTCCTGTTCCTTTGATGCTGCCTGACCTGCTGTGCTTTTCCAGCAACACATTTTTAAGCTCTGATCTCCAGCATCTGCAGTCCTCACTTCCTCCTACTTCGATGTTGTGGCCATTTTGGAGATATAGGTAGAGTAGGGACAGAAATGGTTGTTGCAGTTCCAGGATTTAGATGTTTCAGTAAGAACAGGGAAGACGGTAAGGTGGGGAGAGGGGTGTGTGGTGGCATTGTTAGTCAAGGACAGTATTATGATTGCTGAAAGGACATTTGAGGACTCATCTACTGAGGTAGTATGGGCTGAGGTTAGAAACAGGAAAGTTGATGTCACCCTGTCAGGAGTTTTCTATAGGCCTCCAAATAGTTCCAGAGATGTAGAGGAAAGGATAGCAAAGATGATTCTGGACAGGAGCAAGAGTGACACAGTAGTTGTTATGGGGGTCTTTAACTTTCCATATATTGACTAGGAATACTATAGTTCAAGTACTTTAGATGGGTCAGTTGTTGTCCAATGTGTGCAGGAGGATTTCCTGACACAGTACACAGACAGGCCAACAAGGGATGAGGCCACTTCAGATTTGGTAAATTTGGTAATGAACCTGGCCAGGTGTACAATTTGGAGGTAGGTGAGCACTTTCGTGATAGTGACCACAAATTGGTTACGTTTATTTTAGCAATGGAAAGGGATGGGTATATATTGCAGGACAAGATTTATGAGCTGGAGGAAAGGCAACTACGATGTGATTAGGCAAGATTTAGGATGCATGGGATGGGCAAGGAAACTGGAGGGGATGGGCACAATTGAAATGTGCAGCTTATACAAGGCACAGTTACTGTAGGTTCTTGATACACATGTATCTGTCAGGCAGGGAGGAAGTTGCTGAGTGCGGGAGCCATGGTTTACTCAGGAAGTTGAATCTCTTGTCAAGAGGAAGAAGAAAGCTTTTGTTCGGTTGAGATGTGAAGGCTCAGTTAGGGTGCTTGAGAGTGACAAGTTAGCCAGGAAAGACCTAAAGAGAGAGCAAAGAGGAACTAGGAGGGGACATAAGACATCATTGTCAGATAGGATCAAGGAAAACCCTCAGGCTTTCCATAAGGATATCAGGAATAAAAGAATGACAAGAGTAAGAGTAGGGCCAATCAAGGATAGTAGTGGGAAATTGTACATCGAGTCAGAGGCGATAGGGGAAGCGGTAAATGAATATTTTTCCTCAGTATTCACACAAGATAAAGATAATGTTGTCGAGGAAAATACTGAGATACAGGCCACTAAATGAGATGGGATTGATGGTCACAAGGAGGAGGTGTTAGCAATTCGAGAAAGTGTGAAAATAGATAAGTCGGATAGGATTTACCATGGGTTCTCTGGAAAGCCAGGGAGGAGATTGATGAGCCTTTCACTTTGATCTTTATGTTGTCGTTGTCAACAGGAATGGTGCCAGAATACTGGAGGAGGGAAAATGTTGTTCCTTTGTTCAAGAAGGGGAGTAGAGACAACCCTGGTAATCATAGACCAGTGAGTAACGAGGGTAACGTGTTGCAAAAGGTTATAAGAGATAAGATTTCTAATCATCTGGAAAGGAATAAGTTGATTAGGGATAGTCAACACGGATTTGTGGAGGGTAGGTCGTGCCTCACAAACCTTATTGAGTTCTTTGAGAAGGTGATCAAACAGGTGGATGGGGGGGAAAGCTGTTGATTTGATGTATATGGATTTCAATAAGGCATTTGATAAGGTTGCCCATGGTAGGCTACTGCACAAAATACAAAGGCATGGGATTGAGGGTGATTTAGTTGTTTGGATCAGAAATTGGCTATGTGAAAGGACACAGAGGGTGGTAGTTGCTGGGAGATGTTTATCCGGGAGTTCAATTACTAGTGGTGTACGCAAGGATCTGTTTTGGGTCATGTTTGTGGATGACCCGGGTGAGGGCTTTGATGGATGGGTTAGTAAATTTGCAGATGACACTCAGGTTGGTGGAGTTGTGGATCATGTTGAAGGATGTTGTCGGTTAAAGAGAGACATAGATAAACTGCAGAGCTGGGCTGAGAGGTGGCAAATGGAGTTTAATGTGGAAAAGTGTGAGGTGATTCACTTTGGAAGGAGTAACAGGAGTACAGAGTACTGGACTAATTGTAAGATTCTTGGTAGTGTAGATGAGCAGAGAGTTCTCGGTGTCCATGCACATAGATCTCTGAAAGTTGCTACCCAGGTTGATAGAGTTGCGAAGAAGGCATACGATGTGTTAGCTTGTATTCGTGAAGGGATTGAGTTTTCGAATCATGAGGTCATGCTGCAGCTCTACAAAACTCTGGTGTGGCTGCACTTGGAGTATTGAATGCAGATCTGGTCAGCGTATTACAGGAAGGATGTGGAAGCTTTGGAAAGGGTGCAGAGGAGATTTTGAGGATGTTGCCTGGTCTGGAGGGAAGGTCTTGCAAGGAAAGGCTGAGGGTCTTGAGGCTGTTTCCATAAGAAAGAAGAAGGCTGAGAGCTGACTTAATTGAAACATAAAATAATCAGAGGGTTAGATAGAGTGGACAGTGAGAGCCTTATTCCTCAGATGGTGATGGCTAGCACGAAAGGGCATAGCTTTAAATTGAGGGGGGAACGATATCGGACAGATGTCAGAGGCAGCTTATTTACTTAGAGAGTCGTATAAGAGTGGTACACACTGCCTGCAACAACAGTAGACTTGCCAACTTGAAGAGCATTTAATGGTCATTGGATAAACATATGGATGAAAATGGAATAGTGTTTGATGGGCTTCAGATTGGTTTCACAGTTCGGTACAACATCGAGCTGCCAAAGGGCCTGTGCTGCACTGTAATGTTCTATGTTCAATGTTGGACGCTGGTGGAGAGTTGAGGTGAGGTGGGGGGGAACATTGGAGGATGCAGGGATTGAGAAGAGAGTGAGAACAAATTCAGTAGTTTTCATATCCTTGCAAGGCACGTGGGACTCACAGGCAAGGCCAGCGTTTGTTGCCCATCCCTGAACACCCTTGAAGTGAGATGCTTGCTTGGCCATTTCAGAGGGCAGCAGGTCAGAGTCAGACACATTGCATTCAATCTCTCCTAAAAGGACAACTGAGGTTTGAAATGGGGATCTGAAGTCACCTGTCGGGCAGATTGGGTAAAGATGGTACATTTGCTTCCCTGAAGGAGACTGGCAAACCAGAACTTTTTTTTAAGACAACAACTAATGTTAATTCAGATGGTCACCATCACAGAGATGAGTTTACAATTCCAGATTTAATAATTAAATGTAAATTTTACAAGTTGCCATGGTGAAAATTGTACCCCTCTCCTCAGAGCATGAACCCGACCCTCAGGTTCCCCACAGCAGCCCAGCTACTGGGAGTCATTTGAGACGTGTGACACCCAACTGGACTGTTTTCCTTGAGCCATACCGAAGCAGCAGACAGACTGGCCGTGAACAGCTCGAGGCAGCAAGGACCGGGCCGAGCCAGTTACTCAGCCAGATGATTCAGGGAATCGGAAATGGTTATTGTCCAAGGATCCATCCAGGGTCAGTGACTGAGGAGAAGATTTCCATCTCCATTGCCCGGACAATAATCCAGAGTCTGGTCAGCTCCCTTAATGGAAACCCATAGCTTTTCATTCATTTACATTGAATGGTCTGAAAGTTAAAAGGTTCATCTATCAAAGACGTCAATCTGTGCAATAAGTGTGAAGGGTTAAGGTTAGGGGTAGGGATAGTTTTCAAGTGATGCAGACTCAATGGGCCAAAGTGCTTTATTCGGTGCTGGAGAACGGTTAACTCAATGTAACATTCTGTCCCTGAATATCTCTCCAGGATTCACACTCTCTCCATTAGAGTCTCTGAAATGGACAATGATCGGTCAGTTAGAGTACAGACAGTACCTGGAGCAGTGAGCTGCTGGGCCTGATCAGTCCCGGGAATGCTGGATGAACCTGGATCATTCCTGAAAAATACACAAGGAAGATGAATATTCCGAGGAATCTAAATGCATTCTGCCAGGTCACAGAAAGGAACATTCTGACTGTACATCAATCTCTTGCTTTGGTTACACAGAGAACAGATTCCAAAGATTGATAAACACAGTTAATGGAATGAACTTTGCCAGAAATCACAGATACTCAGATGTAGACACAATCAGAAAAGCCACCGTTGAATAAATTGTCATGAGAAACAGTTTTGCCTTGGCATCAGAATATGGCTGGCACCCAGGGAACCCAAGGTGTAGTCAGCAGCTGTAACACAGGGAGGGCTGTGCAGACACTGTCAGGAATCACAGTGACAGATCATTCCAGGCAGCTCTGGCTCAGCTTGGAGCAACTAGTCACAGGGCAGGGAGGGAGGGTGTTGGAGATGAGGGGAAAGTGCTTGCAGAGGCTTCCCATCTGCTGTAACTTTGGAGGGTGTTAAAGGGCATGGAAATCTTGGAAAGTGGGGGATGATCAGAAAGCACATTCCCATCCAATAGAAATTCAGCTGCTCGGAGAGCAAGGGAGAAAATAGTAGGATTCACAAAAACATCCTTTTTATCCTCAGCACTCGCTGCAAGTGATAATAGTTTAATCTTTCCCACCATATACATTCAATACAACTCAAAGTATCCACTGTGATAAAAAAGAGCAACATTTCAGTTTTGATTGAGGATAAATTGCTGGTTAATTTGGAGACGGTGAATCAGGAGCTAGAGTTTTACAATTGCTGGAAATTGCTGCTCAGAAATCATCAATCTGTCATTTACCTCAGTCCATTGATCACTTTTCAACTCTGAGTGTTCGACCAGCTTTTTAAAAGGGCAAACCACATTAGCAGCTCATCAGCAGGGACCTGCATTCTGTCTGTGAGCAAGAGATATTCAGGATTCTGGGTAATCCAAGATGGAGGACGGGAAACATTTCAACTTGTAAGAGCTGCTCCTTTTTTGAGGTATTTTAGGTGCTGGAGGTGATTTCCTCAAATCGCAGGAGCAGCAATTACTGTTTTATATGCTGTTGAATTGTTTTGGAACTTTGGAAAAAAAGTCAAAACAACATCAGTTTTAAAAGGGAGAAGAACAGACAAAGGAAGCACATGGTGAGGACGGTGCAGGAGAGAGAGAGAGAGAGAGAGAGAGAGAGAGAGAACCTGCACAGTTACTGCCTTTGCTGCTTTTGAATTCATGTGTCGCTGGACATCGGATGCATTTGGGAAAATTAACAAACAGTGAATTTCACAACTAATCTTGGAGGAACCAGTTTGGGCGAAGTTCACAGCACAGAATCAGATAAGTTAATTGTTGTTTTATGTCTGTCCAAGAGAAAGGCTGTATGAGTGAGTACAGTGGGTTCTTTCTTGATTATATGTTTTTGGAGATAAGTCTCTTGATTAAACTTAAAATATATGCCACAGATATTAATTTAACTTTTGACTTTTTTTCCAAATGCTACAGGAAGGATAGAAAGGGAGGCAAAAGAGGAGGGAGAGTGGCATTTTTGATAAGGGATAGCATTACAGCTGTGCTGAGGGAGGATATTCCCAGAAATACAAACAGGGATGTGATTTGGATGGAACTGAGAAATAAGAAAGGGATGATCACCTTATTGGGACTGTATTATAGACCCCCCAATAGTCAGAGGGAAATTGAGAAATAAACATGTAAGGACATCTCAGCTATCTGTAAGAATGATAAGGTAGTTATTGTCGGGGATTTTAACTTTTCAAACATTGACTGGGACTGCCATAGTGTTAAGGGTTTAGATGGAGAGGAATTTCTTAAGTGTGTACCCACCTCACATCCACCAAATTAAAAGACATTTTGGACCGGTACATGGTTCGGAAAGGGTGAGAGAGATATGGGTCAAACACAGGAAAATGGGGCTGGTTCAGTTTAGGAAAACTTACTGGAATGGACATGTTAGGCTCAAGCTGAAAAATCTGTTGCTGGAAAAGTGCAGCAACACAGTTTTTAGCTCTGATCTCCAGCATCTGCAGTCCTCACTTTCTCCATGTTAGGCTAAAGGGCTGTTTCTGTGCTGTATGACTCTGTGACTCTAAGTACCAATTAATTTTGTCCTAGATCATTGCATTTAATGTTCTTCTTTTCTATAATTACCCTCACAGTGAAAGGGGTTGATGATGGGGTAAATGCTCCCCTCAGAGTAATTACCCTCACACTGAAGGGAAGAATGTTTGGGTAAATGTTTCCCTCATAGTAATTACCTTCACACTGAAGGGAAGGATGTTGGGTAAATGTTTCCCTCAGAGTAATTACCCTCACACTGAAGGGAAGAATGTCGGGGTAAATGTTTCCCTCACAGTAATTACTCTCACACTGAAGGGAAGGATGTTGGGTAAATGTTTCCCTTTCCTGCATTTCTCCTCACACTGAACAGGTTGGAAAGGGAAGGCACAGGAGCAGATAACGGTAAGTGACGATAATTGTTCTTCAACATATTTTATATCTTGTTCCATTTTGTGATGAATCTGAATGTTAAAAGTAATCCTCCTCAATAACAGACAATTTTCCTTCAGTTCAAGCAGCAAGACTCTCTGAGTTGCTTATTCAGACGTGAGTGAATCAGTCTTTCCTTTCAACACCAGTTCTAATTTCCTCTCCCTTTCTCCCTGACACTCTATCTGCTCCCAGGCTCCAGAATCCCACTCTCCATGTACTGGATAGAACCAGTTGGGGCTGTGCGATATAGCTCCTTGTTCCTGGCATCTCTAATGCTGTTCAGTCAGATCATTGGGGTTTGATCCCATGACTTCCAAGCCCCAACTCCTCATCCCAGTGCTCTAGCATTGGTCTGCCAACCTGCCCATCTTCATTGGGGTGTTGGTTTTCTGCACCAATCAGAAGGCAAACAGATTCTCCCCTATCCTATTAGATGGTACTTGACCGTCGGTCAACAGTTTGTCTCTCCCAGTATGTTTATCCTGGTCAGGAAAACAATGAGGGAAAAGAGGATGTGAGGACATCATGGTAAATTGGTTGGATGGTTAATCCAGAGAACCAGGAAATGTTCTGGGGAACTGGATTTTAATCATCCCACAGGGGATGGTGGAATTTATATACAAAACAATCTGGAATTAAGAGTCTAATAGTGACTACAAACTCATTCCCACTTGTGAGGAAATACCCATCTGGGTCAGTAATGTCCTTATGGACAGTAAATGTCATCCTTACAGGGACAGCCCTCCATGTGACTCCTGATGAATTCCTGGTGAAAGGCTTTTTCCTGCTTTTCAGATACTGCCTGACCTGCTGTGATTTTCCAGCACCACTCTAATCTTGACTCTAATCTCCAGTATCTGCAGTACCCACTTCTGTCGACATGTAACTCCAGACCCACCGCGGTATGGTTTGGTTGCTCTCTGGGCAACTATGGATGGGCAATAAATGCTGGCCTGGCCAGTGATACACTCATTCTATCAATGAATAAAATAAATGTACAATTGTTGAGGTAAATGTTCCCCTTTCAGGTAATTCCCCTCAAACTGAAATTATAATTCTGAGCTGCTCTGATTTCTGTTTATTACAGACTTTCAAAAAACATTATTACAGATATCACCGACCTGGAGAAGGAAGAGCAAGGATCAGCATTCTGATCAGCACAAGAATCATCTCAGCAGGTCTTGTGAACAGAGAACCATTGAAACTGTTTTATGTGGTTCCCCCTCCCCAAAAACCAGAGCTTAGTTTGTGTGTGTGTGTCTGTGTGTGTGTGTCTGTGTGTGTGTGTGTGTGTGTGTGTCTGTGTGTGTGTGTGTGTGTGTGTGTGTGTGTCTGTGTGTGTGTCTGTGTGTATCTGCGTGTGGGTGTGTGCGTGTGCCTGTGTGTATGTTGGTGTGTGTGTGTGTCTGTGTGCTTGTGTATGTGTGTATGTGTGTGTGTCTGTGTGGGGGTGTGCGTATGCATGTGTCTGTTGATGTGTTTGTGTGTGGGTGTGTCTGTGTGTGTGGGTGTGTGTGTGTGTCTGTGTCAGTGTGTGTGGGTGTGTGTGTGTTTCTGTGTGTGTGTGTGTGTGTGTGTGTCTGTGTGTCTGTGTGTGTGTGGGTGTGTGTGGGTGTGTCTGTGGGTGTGTTTGTGTGTATATTGGTGTGTCTGTGTGTCTGTGGGTGTGTGTCTGTGTGTGTGGGTCTGTGTCTGTAAGCCAGGGGATTACTCCAGTTTAACTGGAGAGTGTAGGAGCGCATGTCACAAGCAGCAACAGCCACACCTAAAACTGAGGTGTTAGTCTGGAGAAGTGACCATACAGGTGTACTTGTGTACCAAACAGGACAAGCAGCAAATGGTAGGCGGAGCTAAGCGATCCCACAACCAATGGATTTCCATGTAGGAAGCTGACCAGGCTCTTTAAATTATTATCTGAGCGATGGAGGTGGAAATCCACCTTTAAATTATTATCTGAGCGATGGAGGTGGAAATCCACCTTTAAATTATTATCTGAGCGATGGAGATGGAAATCCACCTTTAAATTATTATCTGAGCGATGGAGATGGAAATCTTCTCCTCAGTCACTGACCCTGGATGGATTCTTGGACAATAACCATTTCCGATTCCCTGAATCATCTGGCTGAGTAACTGGCTCGGCCCGGTCCTTGATGCCTCGAGCTGTTCACGGCCAGTCTGTCTGCTGCTTCGGTATGGGTCAAGGAAAACAGTCCAGTTGGGTGTCACAAGTCTCAAATGACTCCCAGTAGCTGGGCTGCTGTGGGGAGCCTGAGGGTTGGGTTCATGCTCTGGGGAGAGGGGTACAATTTTCACCATGGCAACTTGTAAAATTTACATTTAATTATTAAATCTGGAATTGTAAACTCATCTGAATTAACATCAATTGTTGTTTAAAGATAGAAACTGTTTCACTAATGTCCTTCAGGGAAGCAAATCGACCATCTTCACCCAATCTCCCCGACAGGTGACTTCAGATCCCCATTTCAAACCTCAGTTGTCCTTTTAGGAGCGATTGAATGCAATGTGTCTGACTCTGACCTGCTGCCCTCTGAAATGGCCAAGCAAGCATCTCACTTCAAGGGTGTTCAGGGATGGGCAACAAACGCTGGGCCTTGCCTGTGAGTCCCACATGCCTTGCAAGGATATGAAAACTACCTAATCTGTTCTCACCGTCTTCTCACTCCCTGCACCCTCTAATATTTGCTCCTGCCTCACCTCAACTCTCTCCTATCGTTCAATATCCTTCCTGCTCCAATCACATCTTTCATGAATGTTTTGGACAGTCTGTGTGCTCCTACCCAGAATGAAACACATGACCAGAAGAAATTGGGGCTGAGGTAGACCATTCAGCCCCTCAAGCCTGCTCCAACATTCAGGAAGATCTTGGCTGATTTGTTTGTGCTTCATATTCCACGTTTTCACCTCGATTCCCTGGATTCACAAGAATCTGTCCATCACTACCTTTAAAAATATTCCATGACCCTACCTCCACGGCTTCCTGAGGCAAAGAATTCCAACATCACACAACTGTCTGAGAAAACTGGACACCAACATTGGTGGTGGAGTGGACAGTGAAGAAGGTTATCTCAGAGTATAATGGGAACTTGATCAGTGGAATGATGGGCCGAGGAACGGCAGATGGAGTTTAATCGAGACAAATGTGAGGTGTTACATTTTGGAAAGGCAAATCAGGGTAGAACATACACACTTAATGGTTAGGTTCTGGGGAGTGTTGCCAAGCAAAGTGACTTTAGAGTGCAGACTCACAGTTCCCGAGTGATGGAGTTGCAAGTCGAGCTGGTTAGTGATGAAGGTATTTGGTATGCTTTCCATTATTGGGCAGTGCATTAGGGAGAGGAGTTGGGATGTCATACTGTGGCTATATAGTGCACTGATTTGGCCAATTTTATCATGCTGCATTCAGTTCAGGTCTCCCTGCTATAGGAAGGATATAGGGTAACTTGAAGGGGTTCAGAAAAGATTTACAAGGTTGTTGTCAGGGATGGAGGGTTTGAGGTTTCGTAAGAGACTGAGGAGGCCGGGGCTGTTTTCCCTGGACTGTTCAAAGCTGAGGGGTGATCTGAGAGAAGTTAAAATCATGAAGGGCATGGATAGAGCTCCAGCATAGTGGACTTCAAAACTAAAGGGCATAATTTTAAAGTGAGAGGGGAAAGATTTAAAAGGGGTAACCTTTTCCCACACAGGGGATTGCGTGTATGTGATGAGCTGCCAGAGGAAGTGATGGAGGCTGGTACAATTGCAATATTTGAAAGGCATCTAGATGGGTATATGAATCGGAAGGGTTTAGCAGGATATGGATCAAATGCTGGCAGATGGGACCAGATTAATTTAGGATATCTGGCTGGTATGGAAGTGTTGGACTGAAGGGTCTATGGCCATGTTGTACATCTCTATGACTCTAAAAAACATTTACGATATTATACATTTCAATCAAGTGATCCCTGTTGTGTGTAAATTACTACAAGCTTCGTTTAATTTGGATACATTTTAAGAAATCTTTGAGACAATTTAATATTGAACCACCTTCTCAAAGTTTATTGCATATAGCAATAAAATAAGACTCTTAAAAAACAAGTTAAGCCTCACGATTCAACTTAGCTAGTCCCTGATTTTTGGTGGAATTTAGTCTACGATTCGAACCAATAGCGTCTGTCTCTGGATATCCAAGGTCCAAACCTTTTGCTGAATTGTTCTCAGAGGTTCTGCTACTGAAAAATTCTGAAGATGAAGTCTTACAGGATTTTAGTTCATGTGGAGTTTCTGATGTGACATTATTGAGTATCCGTTAGATCCTTTCATCCACAAAATCCATGAGTGATCAAGTCTGTAACTTGCCTTCTTATCAGGAGTAGCTTCCTTGTTCCTTGAAACATTTGGTGTTAACTATCTCCTGTCTCCAGGAACAACATGTTGATGTTGCTTTGACTCTTTCTTCCTGGGGATGAATAATTATCATGTTGCTTTTAACTCCTTGATAATAGTTCCTCCTTGTCTCTTTCATCTCAGGACCAGTTTATTCCAGAGAAAGTCATGGTTTATTCTTTCAACCCCTGAACAGTTATTAAAGTTTGAAGTTTACAGTCTCACAGTCCCTCATTATTCTAAACTCCAGGGGAAACAAACCCAGCCTGTCCTCCCTCTCCTCATGAGACAACCTGCTTCTCAATCTCAGAAACCTCCTTTGATCCAGCACCAATATCCTTCATTATGTACAGCATTTGAGATATGGTCACAGAAATACTCTGTATAACTGAAACAAAACATTGATACACTTATATCCAATTCCTCCTTTATTCTAGGATACAATGCTGTAAACCTCCCTGATGACATGGTGCAAGTAAGGACTGCAGGACTTGATTCTCCTGCTCCTCGGATGCTGCCTGACCTGCTGTGCTTTTCCAGCATCAGACTCTTGACTCTGATTACAATGGTGCATCTGTTGACTAACCTTTTGTGACCTATCTCCCACCACACCTCAGAATTCTGCAGTCCTTCTTATTTGAATAATTCTCTACTTTTCCCCGTGTTTAGTGTGTCTGCCCTGCCCAGTGTCTGTACTCTGTGATCAATACAGGCGAATCCAACTCTCCTGTTCAATCCTTTCACCAGATTATGGCAACATTATCACATTGTCTGTGACACCTTGCAGTAATGAATTAGTTGCCTACCAATATAAAAATAATGATGCAGAGATGCCGGTGTTGGTCTGGGGTGTACAAAGTTAAAAATCACACAACACCAGGTTATAGTCCAACAGGTTTAATTGGAAGCACACTAGCTTTCGGAGCGACGCTCTTAATCACCTGTCCAAAGAAATGGGCACAGAGGCAAAGGCAACGGTAGAAGAGATCAACATCATGTCGTGTCTGAACGTTGGTGAGGTGGGAGTGCAAAGTGATTAAAACTGAGACCTTTGCTGAATTCAGAACACACACAAACAATGAAATGATTCAAAAATACAGAGGCAAAAGCTTTTGAAGTTTGTGTCTTGGAAGAACAGGGAATGTGTCCAAATCCTGTTCAGTTTCCTGACCGTGAGGATGCAGTCACTGCATTCCTGTTCGTTACTGCAGTTACATGGGATCACCACCAGCTCCAAGTTCCCTTCCAAGCTAAACACTCTGTCTATTCTCTCCATGTCTCCCATAATGGTGTAAACATCGACCAGGTTCCCCCTCAGCCTCTGACTTTCAAGTGTAAATAAACCAAGGTTATCCAATCTCTCCTTATAGCTCAGGGACCCAGAAGATGCAGGTCAGGCTGTAAGTGAGTGCTTTATGTTGGTGTTCAGCAGGGAGAGGGATGATTTTGGTGTAGAAATCAGGGAGATAGTCTGTGAAATTGTGAAAGAAATTAACATAGACAGAGAGGAGCAGCTGAGTGGCATGGGTGGCTGAAAAGTCAGTAAATCTCCAGGGCAGCATGAAATATATCTCAGGTTATTGAGTGAGGCAGGGGAGAAAATAGCAGGGTCTTTGGAAATAATTATCCATTCCTCTCCGGCTGCAGGAGAGGTGCTGGAGGACTGGAGGACAGGCAGTCTGGTACCATTGTTCAAGAAGGGAGCAAGGGATAAACCAGGAAACTTCAGGCTAGTCAGTCTAAATTCTGTGTCAAAACGTGTGGCAGGTCAGGCTGATGAAGGACTTATGTCTAAAACGTTGACCCTCCTGCTCCTCAGATGTTGCCTGAGCTGCTGTGCTTTTCCAGTGCCACACTGTTAAACTCTGACTCTCCAGCATGTGCAGTCCTCACTTTCTCTCAGTCTATACTCAGTGGGGTGGAAACTGTTCGAAGTAATTCTGAGGGACAGAATGGATCTGCATTTGGAGAGACAGGGATCAATCATGAACATGGATTTGTTCAGGAGAAGTCATGTCTTAACAACTTCCCTGAATTTTTTTGAAGAGGTGACCAGGTATGTAGATGAGGAGAATGAATTTGATGTTGTCTTTTGAATGCAAAGACAGATAGATTTTTGAACAGTAAAGGAATTAAAGGTTATGGTGAGTGTGCAATAAATGAAGCTGAGTCCATGAAAGGATCAGCCATGATCTTATTGAATGATGAACCAGGCTCGGGGGGTCAGATAGCCCTCTCCTGCTCCTATTCCTTATGTTCTTGTGTCTTCTTGGACTTCGGCAAGACTTTTGATCAGGTTCCACATGGGAGAACGACAGAAAAGGTGAGAGCCCATGGGATCCAAGGAAATTTGGTAAATTGGATGAACAATTTGCTGACTGGCAGGAAACAGAGGGTGATGGTCGAGGGGCATTTTTGTGACAGGAAGTGTGTGTCCTGGGGAATCCCACAGGGGTCACTGTTGGGGCCCTTGCTATTTGCGGTTTGTCGTAAATGATTTAGACTTGAATGAAGAGGGGTTGATTAATATGGTCCCAGATGATAAACAAATAGTTGTGGTAGTAAATATTGAGGAGGATAGCCTTAGACAACAAGAGGATCTATACGGGCTGGTCAGATAGACTGATCAGGAGCAAACAGTATCCAACATGGATAAGTGTGAGGTGATACACTTGGGCAGGACGGAAAAGGGAAGGGAAGATATAATGAGCAATAGGACCCTGGGAAACACCAAGGATCAGAGCGACCTTGGTGTGCATGTACACCAGTCCCTTAATGTATCGGGACAGGTGGATAACGTGGATAAAAAACCCTATGGGATACTTCCCTTTATTAGTTGAAGCATAGAGTTTAATTCAGAGCAGTGAGGTTATGTTGGAACTGGATAAAAAATTGATTAGGTCACAGCTAAAGAATTGTGTGAAGTTCAGGAATCCACATTATGGGAGGGATCTGGAAATGGTACAGAGCAGATTTGCCAGGATGTTACCTGGGCTGGAGAGTTTCAATTCTGAAGAGAATTTGGATAGATTGTTTTCTCCAGGGAGGAGGAGATTGAGAGGAGACATGACTGAGATGTGTAAAATTATGAGGGACATAAATCCAGTTGAAATGAAAATGGTTTCCCCATGATGGAGTGGTTAGTGACCATGGGACATTAATTTAACGTTTGTGGGGCAGGGTGTTTGTTTTTATTCATTCATGAAACATGCATATCACTGGCTGGCCAGCATTCATTGCCCATTCCTTGTTGATCTCTTGAGAAGATGGCAATGAGCTGCCTTCTTGAACCATGATTTGGATGTACCAGTGTTGGACTGGGGTGGAAAAAGTTAAAAAACACACAGCACCAGGTTATAGCCCAACGTTATTTGGAAGCACTTGCTTTCGGAGAACTGCACCTTCGTCAGATGACTGTGGAGTACAAGATTGTTAGACGCAGAAGTGTTCTCTGACTGTCAGGAGGGTTCCCTCCTAGTCGGAGAGCACTTCAGCGTTCTGGAACACTCGACCTTGGATCTTCGGGTGACCATCCTTCAAGGCAGACTTCGGGACAGGCAACATCACAAAGTAGCCAAGCGGAGGCTGATTGCCAAGTTTGGTTCCCATGGGGATGGCCTCAGTCAGGACCAATAAACACCCACATGCATGTGCATGCACACACAAACACACACACACACACACACACACACACACACACACACACACAGACACACACACACACGCGTCTTGACCTATACACTCACACAGATCCTCTCTCATACAGAAGCTCTCTCTCATATGCTCACACTTACACACACCCCCACTTGCACCCTCACACAGACTTGTACCCCTTTACAGTCACACACATACGCATAAACACACTCTCTCACAACACATTCATACCTCCCACATGCAAACACCCACATGCACACGCACACACACATACACACATCTGTGTGGTGAATTTGTACTTGCAAAATTACATTTTATTTTGCTCAAAAACTGGATGAATCCATGTAAGATTCTGTAAATGCTTTTTTTAGAAATAGACTCAGTGTGAACATTGGGCACAGGCAGCCTCACACAGGAAACCTCAAACCTTCAAAGCATTATCTGAGCTGGCATCTGAAATGGCATCTGTTGTTAAAGTTCACTTGAGAATGTAAATTGGAAAGAAATGTTCTGAGCTTCACAGACGAAAGAACTGAAACCAACATGATCGTTCTAAAAAATGAGACGTGACAAACAATTCAGGTCTTTCTCAATATAATTTCAGTTGTATCACAAAGTAAACATTTGCTATAAATTCAGTGTCTTACGATCTGCTACTCCACAACCACCTGATGAAGGAACAGCGCTCCGAAAGCTAGTGCTTCCCAATAAACCTCTCGGACTCTAACCTGGTGTTGTGTGATTTTTACTTCTTGAACCACTGCAGTCCACGTGCTGGATGTAGACCCATAATGCCTTTAGGAAGTGAATTCCAGGATTTTGACCGAACAAGAGTGAAGGAGTGATGCTATATTTCCGAGCCACGATGGTGAGTGTCTTGGAGGGGAATTTACAGGTGATGGTGTTTCCATTTATCATCTGACACTGAACGTTTCACTGGAGATGGTAACGGGTTGGGAAGGTGCTGTCTGAGGATCTTTGATGAATGTTAGAAGTGCATCAATGAGGCGAAGGAAACCTTTTCACTCGGAGGATGGTGGGAATCTGTAAGTCATTGCTTGTAAGGGTGACACAGACAGAAACTCTCTGTTTAAGAAGTGTTTAGATGTGCACTTGTGATGTCGATGTATTAGGCAATGGGGCAAGGGCTGGATAATCGAATTGGAATAGGTGATGGTTGGTTTTGACCAGCATGGGCTCAATGGGCCAAAGGGCCTTTTACTGTGCTCTAGATCTCTACAACTCTATGATTAAGAGCATTAGGGGTTCTTGTGGTAGAGTGGTAATGTCCCTGCTTCAAAGCCAGGAGGTCTAGATGGAGTCCCACATGATCCAGAGGTGTGTAATAATATCTCTAATAATTGCGTTTGGAAAATACCTCCAGGAAAGTATTATTCACTTGAAATACCTGGGAAGGGGTGTCAAAGTGCCACATCTTAGCATGGTGAGGGGATGGTAAGTGGGTTCTGGAAGGGAGAGCATAAAAGGTATGCCTTAGTAAGGGGCACACTTTGAATTTAACTCCCAATAAGTTCCCTCATGTAAACTGTGATCCACAATATCTCTGAGACACTGTGAACCGTGATTCTTTAAAATCATGGACCGACTGGGTGTACATTGTGGAGGAGCAGGATGTGTTTCCCTCTGCAATGGAGGGGATTGGCTCAGAGTGCTGGGTGCAGGGTTTTATAACCTGAACTATGGGACTGTGGGAAAATTGGAAACCCTGGGATAGGGTTGGGAATCATGGAATGAGGAAACTCATGGGAAGGCATCTGAGACTTCCTGACTTGGAGAATGTGGAAAGATCGTTTATGTTCTTCTTTTCTAGAGAATTTCAAACAAATCATCGTGAATTGAAAAAGGTATAAAATTAAAAATTATCCTTCTCAGGTTCAAATTCTTCCACGGCATTGGGTCTGTCATCCTCATATACTCACAATATTTCCAAATCTGGCCCCTCCATATCCCTTCCTGTAAATGTAAACTCACCATAGTCCCAGAGGGCATTGGGCTGTTCTCTCATTAGAGAGGAAAAGCTAGGCAAACGTGAGGACTGCAGGTTCTGGAGATCAGAGTCTAGATTAGAGTGATGAAGGGCTTTTGCCCAAAATGTTGATTTTCCTGCTCCTCGGATGCTGCCTGAATGCTGTGCTTTTCCAGCACCACTCTGATCTACACTCATTAGAGAGAGATGTGTGGTGGTGGATTCACCAGACTGTAATAGTAACATCACTGGGGTCTAATATTCAATCTCCAAGACTGTGAGAATCCCTGTCCAAACCTCTCTAACTCTCTTTCCCCCTTTTAAGTCACTCCTTAAGACATACGTGTTGGAACACCACCTGTCCAAATAACTCCGAATATGGTTTGATGTCTGATTCTCATGCAGTTCATTGAACATTTTCCAATGGTAAAGCTGTGATGTGAATCCAGGATTCTGTACGATTCTTTGATTCTAGAGTCAGAAAGCTGATGCAGTAAGGCAGTTTCAGAGTGAATACTGTTTGTATTACAGCTCAGCCTGATTTCTGGACCTATGCCAGCATCGTGTTTGACAGCAACAGAAAAGGTAACCAGCTACATACTTTTTTCCACATAGTGGTATTTCTAAACATTTAAAATACATCCTCCTCACTGACAGACTATTCTCTTTCATTTCAAGGTGGCAAGACTCTCCGGGTTGCTGATGCAGAAGAGAGTGAGTCAGGTTTGTCGTTTCAGAATCCTAATTCTAATCCTTTCTCATTTCCCAATCCCTAAAGTCCGTTCTCCCACGTGTGGGACAGTGCTAGTTTGGCCTGTTATTCGAGATCCCAACTCTGGGTGGCTGGTTTATGGAGATTTAATCACATGACCTTAAAGCCCCATTCCCTCCCCACCATCCTGTTGTCATTGGTCGATCAACCTGTCCATCTTTCTTGTGGTGTTATTTTACTGCACCAATCAGAAAGCAAACAGACTCTCTGTACCCTATTACATAATACTTAACTGTCTCTCAATATGTTTGTCTCTCCCAATGTGTTTATGAGTGTCAGAAAAAGAATGAGGAGAAAAATGTTCAACTGATGAAGTAAATTTTTCCTTTTTCCCAATTACTCTGACACTGACGGGACTGATGTAATTACTGTAATGACTCTCAAACTAAAATTATAATTATAATGAGTTCGATTTCTGTATTTTTCTAGTGGATGTAACCTATGCAGCTGTGGTGAACACACATTAGGAGTGAATAAGTACTGACCCTGTGTAACTGAGATTGCATTGTTTCCCAGATCAAATTCAAGGAACTTCATGGGATTCACCAGCTTGTAAACATGACATCATTATGCTTCCAAAGGAATTTTTTTTTTGTTCTGTGCCTTTTTATCTTGGTGTACTTTTAATTGTGGACTGAAACACATAAGAATTGTTTGAAAGCCAAGGATTGTTTATGGGTTACTGCATGTTTTTGAAAGCAAGTAACCTGACACTCATTGTGAGTACTGTTTACACAGCTGCTGGGTCAGACAGTAGCAGAAGAAGGTGCAGATGAGCTGGAGACAAAGGGTGTGTGCAAATGGAGATTCAGCTGGCAACAAGTATCTGATTGGTCTGTGGACGAATGACCAGTAATCACTGACAAAGATCTTCTTGCTGCCAAATACTTTGTGATTGGTTCCAGGTAACTAAAAAGTTTGTGGATATGAACAAGACAGCGAGAAGCCATCAGACCTCCACCATCTGAGGAACTGTTCATCATCAGCTCCATTTCCTGCAGTAAAAGCTACTTTAAATTGAAGGAAAACAACCGATCTTCCTTTACTCCAGTAGTTACAGTAAGCTCTGACCTTTAATGGATAAGTATGACCTTTTATAAGCCACCCTGTATACATTGTAAACCAATGGCAGCATCCAGAGAAGGAAGACAAACAATGAACTTTTTGATCTATCATGAGAATCATTTCGACAGATCCTGTGTACAGGACCACTGAAACTGCCTTGTGCACATGCACATTTAAAGTGGGGTTTATGAGCATCTTAGAGTTTTTATAAGTAGTTGTTAATAGTTTGTTATTATTTCTCTGGAATTAGAGTGAATTTATTTGTAATAAATACTCATCCTTGTAAGAACAGAAACCTGGTCTGTGTTTTCTGTCAACTTGGATCAAAAACTCCAAGTCAGTTGGAGAATTTTGTGAACTTCTAAATAAACTTCCCCATTTTGGATGACCCCAGGAAGAGTGAGGCTTGATTTCCAAACTGCTACCTCAGTGAGGTGTAACGATCTCCATCTATATGTAATATGGGATTGACGCATGTGTGTGGTGTATCGATTCGTTCTATATACATTTTCTGTATCTCTATCAATGTCTTTCCCTTGATGTGGGTCAGCTTTTATTGCTTATTCCTTGAGAAGATTGTGCTGGATATCCAGCTGTGTGGAGGGTGTTTTTAATAATGGTTTTCTGGATCACTCAGGGAACATGAAGAAATGGAAACATTCACATTTATATCATGTTAATGAGGTTGATCCTCAATCCCTCTGACCTAGAAAGGCAGGAATTAAAATCACTGAGTCTTATTTTGCAGATTTTAAATTGTTCCAGACAATTTGTAAACTTCCAATTTAAGTTTAAAAAAACATTTATTACTTTCAATCTCTTTCTTCTGTTTTCATTTCTCAACAAACAGCAATATGCAAACAACCAGTTATTAGTTTTATTGACAAAAGGGTAACGAGGGAGAGAACAGGGCCCCTCAAAGATCAGCAAGGCGGCCTTTGTGTGGAGCCGCAGAAAAAAGGGGAGATACTAATTGAGTATTTTACTATGAAAAAGGACATGGAAGATATAGAATGTAGGGAAATAGATGGTGACACCTTGCAAAATGTTCAGATTACAGAGGAGGAAGTGCTGGATGTCTTGAAAATGCATAAAGGGGGATAACTCCCAAGGACATTATCAGGTGTACTCGAGAACTCTGTGGGAAGCTGGAGAAGTGATTGCTGGGCCTCTTGCTGAGATATTTGCATCATTGATAGTCACAGGTGAGGTGCCGGAAGACTGGAGATTGGCAAACATGGTGCCACTGTTTAAGAAGGGCGGTAAGGACAAGCCAGGGAACTATAGACCAGTGAGATTGACCTCAGTGGTGGGCACGTTCTTGGAGGGAATCCTGAGGGACAGGATGGACATGTATTTGGAAAGGCAAAGACTGATTCGGAAGAGTCAACATGGCTTTGTGCGTGGGAAATCATGTCTCACAAACTTGATTGAGCTTTTTGAATAAGTAACAAAGAGGATTGATGAGGGCAGAGCGGTAGATGTGATCTATAGGGACTTCAGTAAGGTGTTCGACAAGGTTCCCCATGGGAGACTGGTGAGCAAGGTTAGATCTCATGGAAGACAGGGAGAGATACTCAATTGGAAACAGAACTGGCTCAAAGGTAGAAGACAGAGGGTGGTGATGGAAGGTTGTTTTTCAGACTGGAGGCCTGTGACCAGTGGAGTGTCACAAGGATCGGTGCTGGGTCCTCTACTTTTTGTCATTTACATAAATGATTTGGATGTGAGCATAAGAGGTACAGTTAGTAAGTTTGCAGATGACACCAAAATTGGAGGTGCAGTGGACAGCGAAGAAGGTGACCTCAGATTACAACAGGATCTGGACCAAATGGGCCAATGGGCTGAGAAGTGGCAGATGGAGTTTAATTCAAATAAATGCGAGGTGCTGCATTTTGGGAAAGCAAATCTGAGCAGGAGTTATGTACTTATTGGAAAGTCCTGGGAGTGTTGCTGAACAAAAAGACCTTAGAGTCCAGGTTCACAGCTCCTTGAAAGTGGAGTCAGAGGTAGATAGGATAGTGAAGAAGGTGTTTGGTATGCTTTCATTTATTGGTCAGAGCATTGAGTATTGGAGTTGGGAGGTCATGTTGCAGCTGTATAGGACACTGGTGAGGCCACTGTTGGAATATTGCGTTCAATTCTGTTTACCTTCCTATTGGAAAGATGTTGTGAAACTTGAATGGGTTCAGAAAACATTTACAAGGATGTTGCCACGATTGGAAGATTTGAGCTACAGGGACAGACTGAACAGGCTGGGGCTGTTTTCCCTGGAACGTCTGAGGCTGAGGGGTGACCTTACAGAGGTTTACAAAATTATAAGGAGCTTGGATAGGATAAATAGACAAAGTCTTTTCCTTGGAGTCGGGGAGTCCAGAACGAGAGGGCATAGTTTCAGGGTGAGAGGGGATAGATATAACAGAGACCTAAGGGGCAACTTTTTCACACAGAGGTTGGAACGTGTATGGAATGAGCTGCCAGAGGAAGTAGTGAAGGCTGGTACAACTGCAACATTTAAGAGGCATTAGGATGGATATATGAATAGGAAGGGTTTGGAGGGATATGGCCGGGTGCTGGCAGGTGGGACTAGATTGGGTTGGGATATCTGGTCGGCATGGACGGGTTAGACCAAAGGGTCGGTTTCTATGCTGTACATCTCTATGCCTCTATGACTCCAAATGGAATCAGACACAGCCCGAGATAGAGTCGAGGACAATGGCAGAACAGAACTGAAAAGATAAACCCAGTGGGTTCCAGACCAGTCTGTGTTTGAGAAAAATAAAACCTTAATTAAAGATATGATAGAGGACAGTTGGAATAGGGAGGGAACTGAATCAGAACAGGAAGCTTGGTGGCTGGGTAAAAGAAAGAGAAAGCGACCAATGAGTTAATCAGCTTTGTGGGTCTGTTTAAGCAGAACACAAAAGATGAACAGAATTAAACTGAAATAGCTGCAGTGTTCATAAGTGAAAAAGTGACAGAGGAAGACTGAATTTCTGCAGAGCTGGTTCACTGAACCTTGGAGAAGGGTTAACTCTTTGTGGTTTGGTTTGAATGCACAAGTGTTGTTTGCAAAATGTTGTCTTGTGCAATTTATGTGTTTTGTTTCTTGCAACTTTAGATCTGGGGATATGTTGAAGTTAGTTTGCATTTTGGAAATGTTGGGTGATTTAGAAGTGTGATATGTGCCATATGTGAGCCAGTCTGGTTAATATAATGTCCATTTAAGAAACTATCAGTGGTTGTGCATGGCAGAAGTCTGCGACAAAATGTTGATTTAAGAAGTTGTTTCGTCAGGCTTGGTAAAAGCTTTTGGAATTGGCTCCGTGCTGTGTTTGGACTTGGGTAAAATTTTCATTCCAGAAATTACCAATATTTGGGATTGCAGTTTCTTGCCAGAATGAACTTCCAAACACTGTTCTAACACATGAGTGAATCTTTAATTCCAGATGATAAGATTTGCTCATTGTAAAGGTACTTTGGTGTGAGACAATCCAAAAAAAATATGAAATGTGGAATCTTGGAAATGCAATTCTCTTATATCAAAATTCTGATGGTCTGTTGTAAAATCTGATAAAGCTGATAAAATAATTAGGAAAGGCAAATTTAACAAATGAAGTGGGTTTTTTCCTAAAGTATAACATTTATTTTGTAGGAGGAGGAATGACGGATGATTTAATTACCTGCAAGAGCTTATGCCCCCGTCCCCTTTTTCCATCGTTGAAAACTAATTAACCCATTCTGCTTCTCATGGAATGGATGGATACTTCCTTTAGAAATTTGAATCCATGGATGATGTTATTTTATTGCTACTGGGTGAAGGGACCTGTAAATAGAGACTGGAGGATAAAAATATTAAGAAATTAACACAAGTTAAGAGAGTACTCAATTGGGCTAGGAAGGCAGAAAATCATCAAGGAGCTTGCACACAATGGCCGAGTGGTATTATCGCTGGGCAAAATGGGCTTTGGGGAGGGAATCTGCTCAACACCAACATTGTCAGTGCAGTCTCAATCAACGGGTGGGAATCAGATTACTTCCCAGTCAGATCTGGAGTCAGGCAGGGCTGTCCTCTCTCTCCTGCCTTGTTTGTGCGCTGCATAGAGACATTTGCCGAGTCCATCAGGAAGGATGCGAGCCTGAGAGGGGGAACTATTCCTGGCAGTGGGGGCCTGCAGGTTAAGGCCTCCCTATACATGGATGATGTCACCGTTTTCTGCTCGGATCCGCTGTCCGTGCACAGACTCATGTGCTTACGTGACCAGTTTGAACGGGCCTCGGGGGCCAAGGAAAACCGAGGCAAGAGTGAGGCCATGCTCTTCGGGAACTGGGCTGACCAATCCTCAATCCCCTTCACCGTCAGGACCGACCACCTGAAGGTGCTGGGTATTTTGTTCGGGGGGAGTGGGTCGTGCACCAAGACTTGGGAGGAGCGTGTCAGTAAAGTGAGGCAGAAACTGGGCAGATGGAAGCTATGGTCGCTCTCCATCGCAGGAAAAAACCTGATCATCAGGTGTGAGGCACTGTCATTGCTGTTGTACGTGGCACAGGTCTGGCCTATTCCCAGAACCTGTGCCGCTGCAGTCACCTGGGCCATCTTCCAGTTTATATGGAGTTCAAAGATGGACCGTGTCCGAAGGGACTCGCTGTACAAAGATCTGGGCAACGGGGGAAAAAATACACCCAATACCACCCTCACCCTGATGGCCACCTTTGTGTGTGGCTGCATTAAGCTGTGCGTGGATCCCCAGTACGCAAACAACAAGTGTCACTATGTACTGAGATTCTACCTGTCCCCGGTGTTGTGAAGGATGGGCCTGGCCTCGCTGCCGCGGAACGCTCCGAGTAGTTGGACCGTTCCGTATCACCTGTCCTTCATGGAGACATTTATGAAGAAAAATACCTTTGACCACAAGTCCATCGGGAAGTGGTCAGCACGTAGTGTCCTTGAGACCCTTCGGGAAAAAGAGAGGGCAGATCCTGTTGAGCAGTTCCCTGAGCAGACTGTCAAAGCCATTTGGCAGAATGCCTCATCGCCAGAACTTTCCTACAAGCACCAAGACATGGCTTGGCTGGTGGTGAGAAGGGTTCTGCCTGTGAGATCCTTTATGCACGCCCGGACTCTCAGCCACACCGCACACTGCCCTCGAAGCGGCTGCGGGGGGCACGAGACTGTTACACACCTCCTACTGGAATGTGCCTACACAGAAGATGTCTGGAGAGGAATGCAGTGGTGTTTGTCGAGGTTCGTCCCGAGCAGCGCCGTGACGTGGGACTCCGTGCTCTACGGTCTGTTCCCCGGGACTCACACCGAGATGAACATTAACTGTGCCTGGAGGATCATCAACTCGGTGAAGGTCACTCTCTGGGAAGTCCAAAACCTGTTGATCTTCCAGCTGAAGGAGTTGACCCCGACTGAGTGTTGCAGACTGGCACATTCCAAGGTCCAGGACTACGTGTTGAGGGATGTGCTGAAGCTTGGGGCAGCTGCCACCAAGGCGCGGTGGGGAAAGACCACCGTGTAACATCTGCCTGCCTAAGAAGAACAGGGGGCCTATGCATTCATTTGGGCCTCAGCGGATTATATGGACATATAATTGATAAACATACAGACCTGTATATAAAAATGATAAATTCGGATCTCTGTATGTAAATGTTTACATATGTATGGCACGACCAACTGTACAGACCATCAAATTATTTTATGAATAAAGTATATTTTTGAAATAAAAAATAAGTTAATTCAAACACCCAGGTAAGGTTCTGGGTGCTCGGGTTTGAATCCCACCGTGGCAGACAGTGCGGTTTGAATTCAATAAATATCTGGAATCAAGATTCTAATGAGGACCATGAAACCAATGTTGGTTGTTGGAAAACCCCATCTGGGTCATAATGTCCTTGAGGGAAGGGAACAGCCATCCTTACCTGGTCTGGCCTACATGTAACCCCAGACCCAATGCGGTTGACTCTTAACTGCCCTCTGGGCAATTAGGGACGGGCAATCAATGCTGGCCCTGTCAGTGATGCTATCATTCCCTGCATGAATAAAAAAGAGAAGTTGTTACAGGGAATACACACAGACAGGGAGCCTGCCTGAAGCAGCTGAAGGAAAGAGTGTGATTTGTGTGCAATAACTTCACCAAGAACTGCCACAATAAGAAATGTGAGAATAGTGGAGAACTAGGACACAACAGAGAGAACTGCTGGTTCCCCAGGGGAGGCAGGCCCGGACAGGGACCAAGGCAGAATCAGGGAAACACCCAGCCGGTTGCCAATGGCAACAGCAGTGAGAGGACTGTCATACAATTTACAGCAAGAGAGCTGCAGAAACTAATCGTGAACAAGTGATGGCTTGTGGTGCTCGGACAAATAGAAGGGGATAACCAGATGTATATAAGCACGCTGTTAGGGGGCCGGCCGTGCAGTATGTTCATAGGCACTGGAGCCTCTATCTGTATTACAGATTT
Organism: Chiloscyllium punctatum; assembly: GCF_047496795.1. Classification (NCBI taxonomy): domain Eukaryota; kingdom Metazoa; phylum Chordata; class Chondrichthyes; order Orectolobiformes; family Hemiscylliidae; genus Chiloscyllium; species Chiloscyllium punctatum. Next base: position 10,079,497 of record NC_092740.1, on the reverse strand, counting down.
GGATTTACCATTATCAAATAAAAATTTAAAAGTACAGGGAGGGAGTAGTGGGATTCAACCAACCACTCTCAGCCACCTGCTTGATATTAAAATAGCTGATTGTGTAATTAATTCTCGTATTTATGTGCGTAAAAATACTGAAGGTGGTGTCCTGGGGATGGATTTATTGGAATAACTTGGAGCCATAATTGATGTGCGAGAAGCCAAAATGGGCTCACCAGTTTAAATTTGGAAAGACAAGGATTGCCTGCCTCCTTAAGAGTATCCGTGCTGTCACAATAGAGTGGGAATGGGATTCCGAGAACCCCTACCACAAATTGGTGATGATGTGTCCCAAATTATGAGTAACCCCCAAAACCCAGTGAGGGAGATTGGGCATAACACCGACTGAAATTCCTGGGAATGTACATCCATCTGAAAGACAGTACCCCATCAGACCTGAAGCTGTTGAGGCAATTAAAGAGATTGTGAACGGTTTGGAGAAACAGGGAATAATAAAAGAAACTTGTTCCACCACAAACTCCCAAAATTGGCCAGTGAAGGATCATACAGAATAACGACTGACTACAGCAGTCTAAAGAAATATGCAGATAAACTGGGGCCTGGTGATGCAGATCCCAACACGATAATAAACAATATAGGGTCAGAAACCAAGCCCTTTATAATCCTAGACATAGCAAACGGGTTCTGGACTCTGCCTCTCGACCCCAAACACCAATATACATTTCCCTTTCCCACAGGTGACTGACAGTACACCTGGACAAGAGGACCACAAGGGCTCTTCATTAGCTCTGCAATGGCTGATGTAATCGCAAAAGGTCCCAAAACAGAGTGTGTAAGATTATAACAGGTTGACGAGATGCTGATTGCTTCTACTACTGAGGGAAACCACTACAAGACAGAAAACGTTAAAAACCATTGGAGCTTCTGGATTAAAAATAAAACCAAAGAAAGCCCAGCTCAGCAAACGGGAAGTGTATTACATGGGACAAAGTTAAAAATCACACAACACCAGGTTAGAGTCCAACAGGTTTATTTGGAAGTACGAGCTTCCGGAGCGCTGCTCCTTCATCAGGGAGCTGTGGAGCAGGATCAGAAGGCACAGAATTTATAGCAAAAGATCACAGTGTCATGCAACTGAAACGATAGATTGATCAAACCGAGATTGGTGTTAAGTCTTTCACCTTTTAGAATGGGTTACGGTTTTAGGCTCATTATGATGTAAATCCCAGAACTTCTCTCAAAGGAAAGGGGTGAGTATAAGTACTTACCCTTCGACACCAGTGACCTTTTAGAGTGAGAGCAGCAGCGGAGGTAAGGCAAACCAGGAAGGCTCCAGCTAAGGTAAAGGAGATGTTTAACATTACTTACCGGGAGTCACCAGCGGTGTTTATCCTCCACAGTCGGTGTGGGAGCAGCGGGGGAAGTGACCCAGACCAGAGGGGCTGTCGGGAAGGAAAGTAAGTGACCATATATATTAGCAAGGCGGCTTGCTCCTCCTGCAGAACGTGGCAGGTGAGAGACATGACACATGTCTCCGCTGGCTCCATCTGTGGGAAGTGCACCCAACTCCAGCTCATTGAAAATTGTGTTAGGGATTTGGAGCTGGAGCTGGATGAACTGTGGATCATTCGGGAGGCTGAGGGGGGGAATTGAGAGGAGTTACCGGCAGTTGGTCACTCCTGAGGCTCAGGATAAGGATAGATGGGTTACAGTCAGGGGGAGGAAAGGAGACAGACAGACAGTGCAGAGATCCCCTGTGGACATTCCCCTCAGCAATAAGTATATCGTTTTGGATACTGCTGGGGGGGTGACCTACCAGAGGAAAGCCATAGTGGTCAGTTCTCTGGCACTGAGCCTGACACTGTGGCCCAGAAGGGAAGGGGGGCAGAATAGGAAAGTGCTCGTGGGAGGAGACTCGATTGTTAGGAGAATTGACAGGAGATTGTGTGGTCAGGATCGGGATTCCCGGAAGGTATGTTGCCTCCCTGGTGCTAGGGTCTGGGATGTCTCCGATCGGGTGTATAAGATTCTGAAAGGGGAGGGTGAACAGCCAGAAATCGTGTTATATATTGGCACCAATGATATAGCCAGGAAAAGGATAGAGGATATAAAAAGTGATTTCAGGGAGTTAGGGTGGAAGCTGCAGAGCAGGACGAACAGAGTAGTGTTCTCAGGTTTACTACCGGTGTCACGAGTTGGAGAGGTGAGGAACAGGGAGCTGGCACAGCTTAACCCATGGCTTCACAGCTGGTTTAGGAGGGAGGGCTTCAGATATGTAGATAATTGGGATGGCTTCTGGGGAAGGTGGGACCTGTGAATGTAGGACGGGTTGCACCTGAGCTGGAAGGGAACCAATGTCCTGGGTGGAAGGTTTGTTCGAGTGGTTCAGGAGGGTTTAAACTAGTATGGCAGGGGGGGTGGGAACCTGAGCTATATCCCGGTGGTGAGAGTTGATGGAGATGAGGCAATAGCAAGAGGTAGCGCAGCCAGTGGGAAGGAATTTCCTGGGAAAGAAACAAGGGATTCATTAAAGTATGTTTGCTTTAATGCCAGGAGTATCAGGAACAAAAGTGATGAGCTTAGAGCATGGATCAGTACCTGGTGCTATGATGTTGTGGCCATAACAGAGATGTGGGTTTCTCAGGGGCAGGAATGGTTGCTGGAAGTTCCAGGGTTTAGAACATTTAAAAAGAATAGGGAGGGGGGAGAAAGAGGAGGGGGTGTGGCACTGCTAACCAGAGAGGGTATCACAGCTACAGAAGTTACCATTGTCGAGGACGGTCTGCCTACTGAGTCAGTATGGGTGGAAATTAGGAACAGTAAGGGAGCAGTCACCTCATTAGGGGTTTACTACAGGCCCCCCAATAGCAGCAAGGAGATTAAAGAAAGCATAGGTCGGCAGATTTTGGAAAAGTGTGAATGTTGTAATGGTGTTGTTGTAATGGTGACTTTAACTTTCCCAATATTGATTGGAACCTCCTTTGAGCAGATGGTTTGAAAGTTGTTGTTTTTGTAATGAGTGTTCAGGAGGGTTTCCTAACTCAGTACATTGACAGGCCGACAAGGGGAGAGGCCATTTTGGATTTGGTGCACGGCAATGAGCTGAAGCAGGTGTCAGATCTTGCGGTGGGAGAGCATTTTGGTGATAGTGACCACAACTGCCTCACATTCTACATAGCTGTGGAGAAGAAGAGAAGCAGGAACAATGGGAGGATATCTAATTGGGGAAATGGAAACTATGATGCTATCAGGTGTGAGTTGTGGAGCATGGACTGGGAGCAATTGTCCCATGGAAAGGGCACTATAGACTGTGGAGACTATTTCAGGAACAGTTGTTGCAAGTGATGCATAGATGTGTTCCTCTGAGACAGGCAAGAAGGGCTAAGATAAAGGAACCTTGGATGACGAGAGCGGAGGCGCTTCTCATCAAAAGAAAGAAGGCAGCTTACATAAGATGGAGGAAGTAAGGGTCTTGCTCAGCTCTAGAGGATTACATTCTGGATTAGTGATGCTGGAAGAGCACAGCAGTTCAGGCAGCATCCAAGGAGCTTCAAAATCGACGTTTCGTGCAAAAGCCTCGTTGATTTTTACCTCGACAGGATTACAGGCAGGCGAGGAAGGAGCTCAAAAATGGTCTGAGGAGAGCCAGGAGTGGGCACGAGAAAGGCTTGGCAGGAAGGATTAGGGAGAATCCAAAGACATTTTACACGTCTGTGAGGAATAAGAGAATTATCAAAGAAAGAGTAGGGCCGATCAGGCTTAGCATAGGGAACTTGTGTATAGAGTCTGAGGAGATAGGGGAGGCCCTAAATGACTTTTATGCTTCTGTCTTTACTAAAGAAAAGGACCTTGTAGTGAATGAAATCATTGAGGAGCAGGTAAGCATGCTGGAACAGATAGAGATCAAGGAAGCTGATGTGCTGCAAATTTTGACAAACATTAAGATTGCCAAGTCACCAGGGCCAGACCAGATTTGTCCTCAGCTGCTTTGGGAAGCGAGAAATGCGATTGCTTCGCTGCTTGCAAAGATCTTTGCATCCCCGCTCTCCACCAGAGTCATACCTGAGGACTGCAGACAGGCAAATGTCTTTCCTCTCTTCAAGAAAGGAACAGAGAAATCCCCGGCAATTATACACCAGTCAGTCTCATGTCTGCGAGGGTTTGAAGGGGATAGGATTTATGACCATCTGGAAAAGCATGGTTTGATTAAATGCAGTCAGCACGGCTTTGTGAGGGCAGGTCATGCCTCAAAAAACTTATTGAGTTCTTTGAGGATGTTACGAGACAAGTTGATGAGGGTCGAGTGGTAGATGTGGTGTATATGGACTTCAGTAAGGCATTTGGTAAGGTTCCCCATGGTAGGCTCGTTCAGAAGATCAGGAGAAAGGGGATACAGGGAAATTTAGCTGTCTGAATACAGAATTGGCTGGTAGTGGAAGGAAAGTATTCTTCCTGGAGGTGAGTGGTGTTCCACAGGGCTCTGTTCTTGGGCCTCTACTCTTTGTAATTTTTATTGATGACTTGGATGAGGAGATTGAAGGATGGATTAGCAAGTTTGCAGATGACACAAAGTTTGGAGGTGTCGTTGACAGTATAGTAGACTGTTGTAGGCTGCAGCGGGACATTGACAAAATTCAGAGATGGGCTGAGAGGTGGCAGATGGAGTTCAACCTGGATAAATGCGAGGTGATGCATTTTGGAAGGTCGAACTTGAAAGTTGAGTACAGGATTAAGGATAGGATTCTTGGCAGTGTGGACGAACAGTGGGATCTTGGTGTGGAGGTACATAGATCCCTGAAAATTGCCACCCAAGTGGACAGGGTTGTTAAGAAAGCATATGGTGTTTTGGCTTTCATTAACAGGGGGATTGAGTTTAAGAGCCGTGAGATCTTGTTGCAGCTCTATAAAACTTAGGTTAGACTGCACTTTGAATACTGTGTCCAGTTCTGGTTGCCCTATTATAGGAAAGAGGGTTCAGAGGAGGTTTACCAGAATGCTGCCTGGAATGGAGGGCTTATCTTACAAAGATAGGTTGACTGAGCTCGGACTGTTTTCATTGGAAAAAAGAAGGAAGAGAGAGGACCGAATTGAGGTGTACAAGATAATGAGAGGCATAGGTGGAGTTGATAGCCAGAGACTTTTTCCCAGGGCAGAAATTGTTAACACGAAGGATTATAGTTTTAAGCTGTTTGGCGGAAAGTACAGAGGGGATGTCAGATGCAGGTTATTTATGCAGAGAGTTGTGAGAGCATGGAATGTGTTGCCAGCAGCAGTTGTGGAAACGAGGTCATTGGGGATATTTAAGAGACTGCTGGACATGCATATGGTCACAGAAATTTGAGGGTTTATACATTAGGTTTACCTTACATGAGGATCAATGGTTGGCAAAACATTGTGGGCTGAAGGGCCTGTTCTGTGCTGTACTGTTGAAAAAAAATAAATCACATTCTTGAGATAACTTACAGTTTTAGTGTAAAAAGTGACATCTTAGTTCAGTCAATGCATTAATGGTATGAGGTTAGAGTCTGTCTGTATTCCAATCTTGAGTCAGACTGGTTCTATTTCCAAAGTAGGAATTTATAAAATGTTACATTGATTGGCTGCCTGCATTGACTGCCTGCAGGTTGTGGACGTTTTGACAAAATGGAATGTCCCTGCACTTTTGCAAATTCACATTCACCCAATATCAATGTGAGTGAGCATGTGAGGGACAGAGAGAGGGTGTGTATGTGTGTTAGTGAGGGAGCGAGAGAGTGTGAGTGTTTGCACTTGAGTGTGTATGTATGGATGTGAATGTGAGTGCTTGAGGGTGTGTGTTTGCGTGTGTGCGTACTTGGTAGTGTGTGTGTGTGTGAGTGTGACGGTGCATAAGCCTGTGAGAGGTTTTGTGCTTGGGTGTGAGTGTGGGGAGTGTATGTGTGTGTGTCTGAGAGAGAGCGGGTGTATGAGAAAGGGTCCTTTGGTCGTCTCCCTGCACTAACTGGTTTTTACTTGAATAAACATTGGCCACGTGCCTGAATCCTGTCTGCCTCCTGAGTCTTTGTATCCATTCGGGGGGACAATGTCAAGGTGCTTTCCTTCTGGTTACTTTCAATGTTAAAAAGTAGAAGGAGTTTTACTCTGGATCCAACCCCGAGCTGTGGCTGTCCTGGGAGTGTTTGATGGAGACGGTGTTGAAAGAGTTTTACTCTGTCTCTAACACTGTCCTGCCCCAGCTCGCAGAGTGTTTGATGCTGACGCTGTTGATTTTGAGATTTGTGTTGGAAGCTGAAGTAACATCCCCTTTTCTCAACGGTTGCTGTGCCTCAGTTTTATAATAGCTTTGCCATTCTCTCAGCTCCTACTGACCGTACACAGACTTCCCGTTTGTTGTTCGTATCGTGTATGATTGCCTCACATTTATTTGGCAGGAAGTCAAGTAACTTCTGTATTTTTCTGTAAAACGACAAGAGTAAGTGAGTGAGAAGGATGAAATGGTGAAGTATTAACGATGAGGTCTCTCTATGTTTGTCTTTCTGCAGTCCTGCTGTCAGTCTCAGTACGGGGTCACAGTAAGTACTTTCTAATACTGACCTTTCAAATCCACTTTGTTCATCATGGAATTGCCTCCTCCTTGATGGTCTGTTTACTGTCTGGTATTTAGTTCCCAAACTGTTCCTGCTCAGCACGATGTGCCTTTTCCTTCACTGCGGTTTCTACATCAGGGAGAAATCATTTGTTTTATCAAAAATGAAAGCAGTGACAATTGACTATTCCGAGCGTGATGATTTATTCCTTCATGTTTTCCTTGTAGATTCATGAATCTTAGACATTTACAGTGGAGAAGGAGGCCATTTTGGGTGATCATGTCTGTATCAGTCAACAATGATCTCACTCTACTTCTCCCATTTTGCAGCTCTCCATCTAAAAGCCTTCTTAACCAACTTATTGAGGGATTTAATGTAATTAGTGGGGTGGAGATCGTGGTGGGAGGTGGGATTCAGTTGGAGGGAATTTTGAAAATCAAAAAGGGATGCTGTTCAGAGGGTCAATGTGGATTTGTTGGGTCAAATCTCCAGTTTTCACACTGCAGGGATTCGGAAAAATAGAAATGACAGAGCAGAGGTGCAGGCTACTGAAGAGGCAAACAGAAATGCAAATGAACATCGAAGTACAAATGTTACCAGTGTTTATAACTCAACCGCCCTTTCAGGCAGTGTGTTCCAGAGTCGGATTAACCTCAACCTGAGGAAGAATCTGTTCAAGTCTCCTCTCACCCTCTATCTCCGACCTTAAATCTATATTCCCCGTTTACTGACCACAGTATGAATGAAGAAAGGACCTTCTTGCCTATCCTATCTGAGCACTCATAATTGTCCATATTTTATTAGTTTTCCTGTCAAACAATCAAAAAAAAAGAGAGAGTAGAGAATGCTGGGTAGTGAAGAGATGAATGATAATCAAAGTGTGATGGGAAGGGGTCGGAGATGTACGGACAAAGATACAAGAGGCGAGGCCACATTGGATTTGGTACTGGGCGATCAACTGGGCCAGCTGTTAGATTTGGTGATAGTGACCACAATTTGGTTAAGTTTACTTTAGCGATGGCAAGGTGCAGGTATATACTGCAGGGCAAGTGTTATAGCTGGGGAAAGGCAATTATGATGCAATGAGGCAAGATTTACGAAGCATAAGATGGGGAACGAAACTACAGGGGATGGTCACAATTGAAATGTGGAGCCTGTTCAAGGAACAGCTCCTGCGTGTCCTTGATAAGTATGTACCAGTCAGGCAGGGAGGACGTGGTTGAGTGAAGGAACCATGATTTACGAAAGGAAGAAGGAAGCTTATGGAAAGATGAGATGGGAGACTCAGATAGGGCACTTGATTGTTAGACGTTAGCCAGGAAGGACCTAAAGAGAGAGCTAAGAAGAGTCAGGAGGAGACATGAGAATTCTTTGGCAGGTAGGATCAAGGAAACCTCTGAAGCTTCCTTTCGGTGTATCAGGAATAAAAAAAATGACTAGAGAAAGATTAGGGCAAGTCAACGACAGTAGTGGGAAGTTTTGTGTGGAGTCTGAAGAGATAGGAGTGGCGTTAAATGAATATGCTTTGTCTGGGTGGCACAGTGGCTCAGTGGTTAGCCCTGCTGCCGCACAGCGCCAGTGACGTGGGTTCAATTCCCACCTCGGGCGACTGTGTGTGTGGAGTTTGTACATTCTCCCCATGTTTGTGTGGGTTTTCTCTGGGTGCTCCAGTTTCCTCTCACAATCCTAGGATGGAGAGGTCAGGTGAATTGGTCATGCTAAATTGCCCATTGTGTTCGGTGCATTAGTCAGCGGTAGTATATATTTTGATGGTCCAGTCTTAATGGGCTGAAGGGCCACTTCTGCACCATCTGATTCTGTGATTCTAAACCAACAGCAGATACCAATAAAGATCGTAAAGGTGGAGACAATTGGGATGACAGTAACTGGACAAGAAATAGAAAAACTAACAGCAATCGATGCTCTGGGCATATACAGAGAAAGAAAATAATTGTGGAACTCTGTGAGGGAGAAAGTTGGGAATTTAAAACATGGAACAGGGAAATGGTAGATAATTTAGATTTACATGGTGATCAGCTCATAGAAGTTAACAGCACAGAAGGCCATTCAGCCCACTGAGTCTGTGCTGGTCACCTATCTATTCTAATCCGATTATCCAGCCCTTGCCCTCACATACCTCATGACCAGCCTGTCCATATTTTCTTTCTGCCTAAGGCTATCCTCCTCATTATTGATCACCCCACCAAGTTGTTTATCCTCTGGGAACTTGTTGATCAATCTGCCGACATATAAGTTTATATCATTGATATAAACCACAGACAGCAAGGATCCCAACACCTACCCCAGTGGGCCCCTAGTGGACACAAACATCCAGTCGGAAAAGGGTCCCTCATCCTTCATCTTCTACTTCCTGCTTGTCAGCAAATTGTGGATCCAATTTCCCAAATGTCCTTGGATCCCATGGGTTCTGACCTTTACTATCAGTCTCCCATGTGGAGATTGATAAAAGCCTTGCTGAAGTCCAAGTAGACAACATCAAAATCATTGCCTCATCTGCACACCTGGTCTTGGCTTCAAACAAATTCAATTATTGGTCAGATGTAAGACCGTAGGATATTGGAGTAGAGCTAAGCCATTTGACTCATCAAGTCTGCTCTGTTTGTGATCATGGCTGATATGTTCCTCAAACACATTCTCTGCCTTCTCCCCATAACACCCTTGAACCCCTGACTAATCAAGAACCCTGTCAGAAATACACTCAATGACTTGGCCTCCACTGCCCTCTGCAGCAATGAGTTCAACAGAATTCCCACCACAGGCTGAAGAAATTCTTCCTAATCTCAAATCTAACCCTGCTCTCTGTGGCTGTGCCCCTGGGTCCTCATCTCTCCCCCGAGCAGAAACATCTTCACGTTCATGATATCCAGGCCTCTCAGTATTCTGTAAGTTTCAATCAGATCCCCCTCATCCTCCTAAACTCCCTTGAGTCCAGACCCAGAATCTGTACTCATCATAACAAGTCTTCGTCCCCTGGATCATTCTTGTAACTTCCTCGATCTCTTCCAATGTCAACAGCTCCATCCTCAGATATAGGGCCCAAAACTGCTGTCAATATTCCAAATGTAGTCTGGCCAGATATAGCCTTATGCAGCATAGGCCATACACCCCCTAGCCTTGTATTTACACCCTCTCGAATGTCATGCTAACATTGCATTTGTTTTCTGAACTGCCAACTGTATTTCGAACTTAGAACATCGAACATAAAAAGGTACAGCACAGAACAGGCCCTTCGGCCCACGATGTTGTGCCGAGGTTTAATCCTAATGTAAATTATAGTAACTTCACCTACACACCCCTCAACTCACTGCTATGCATGTTCATGTCCAGCAGTCACTTAAATGTCCCTAATGACTCTGCCTCCACCACCACCACCGCTGGCAATGCATTCCATGCATTCGCAACTCTCTGTGTAAAGAGCCTACCTCTGACATCTCCTCAATACCTTTCTCCTAATATCTTATAACTATGACCCCTCATACCAGTCAATCCTGCCCTGGGCAAAAGTCTTTGGCTATTGACTCTATCTATTCCTCTCATTACCTTGTACACCTCGATCAGGTCTCCTTTTGTCCTACTTCTCTCCAGAGAGATATATCCAAGCTTTTTCAACCTTTCTTCATAAGGCAAGCTCTCCAGTCCAGGCAGCATCCTGGTAAATTTTCTTTGCACCCTCTCCAAAGCCTCTGTATTTTTCCTATATTTAGGCGACCAGAACTGGACACAATATTCCAAGTGTGGTCTCACCAGGGACTTGTAGAGCTGTAGCAAAACCTTACAGCTCTTAAACTCAATCCCCCTGTTAATGAAAGCCGAAACACCATATGCTTTCTTAACAACCCTATCCACTTGGGTGGCAACTTTGATGGATCTATGTACACCGACCATACCAGAAGAGAGCAGAAGCGAGAAGACGATGAGGAAGGCAGAGAGGAGACAGGTGCAAGAGACCGCGGGGAAGTACCTGTCAGGAACAAGTTGAATCTTTTGGAAACAGTAGAGACAGATGACACTGCCAGTCTACGAGCTGGTCAGGTCTGTCAATCAAAAGCTGGAGTGGAGGCAGAGCCGAGGAGTCAGACATCGCACAGAGCCGTGGTAATACGGGACTCCATAGTGAGAGGAACTGAACGGGGTTTCTGTGGAAACAGGTGGGACTTAAGGATGGTGTGTTGCCTTCTTGGTGCCAAGATTAAGGACATCGCAGACAGACTGCAGGAAATCCTCAAGGGCGAAGGTGAAGAGCCAGAGGTGGTGGTACATGTTGGCACAAATGATGTCGGGAAGAAGAGGAGGAACATACTCCAGTGGGATTTCGGAGAACTAGGAAGAAGGCTGAAAAGCAGGACGTCCAGGGTGGTTATCTCCGGTTTGCTTCCAGTTCCTCAGGTTGGAGAGGCCAGGAACAGGGAGATAATGGACTTGAACATGTGGCTGGGGAACTGGTGCAGGAAGCAAGGATTTAAATTCTTGGATCACTGGGGTATGTTTTGTGGTAAGCATAAATTATACAAAAGAGACAGTTTGCACCTTAATAGGTTGGGGACCAGCATTCTGGCAGGCAGGTTTGCTACTGCAACACAGCTGCATTTAAACTCAATAGCGGGGGGTGAGGGGGCAAACTGGAAGTTTAAGAAGGAAATTGAAGGGAAAGTTAGAACAAGGGAAGTCAAGAAAGTCAACGGTATCAATGAAGCAGAAAATTCTAAAAGGGATCATGCCGTAAGGTTGAGTGAAATAGGGGTTGATAGGAAGGGTGAGAGCAGTAACAAATTAAAAATACTATATATGAATGCACGAAGTATTAGAAATAAGATGGATGAGTTTGAGGCTCTTTTGGAAATTGGCAGCTATGATATTGTGGGGATAACTGAGACGTGGCTTCAAGTGGACAGGGCCTGGGAAATGAATATTCAAGGCTATACGTGCTATCGTAAGGACAGACTGACGGGCAGAGGGGGTGGGATGGCCCTGTTGGTAAAGGATGATATTCAGTCCCTTGCGCGGGGCGACCTACAATCAGGGGATGTAGAGTCAGTATGGATAGAGCTGTGAAATTCTAAGGGTAGAAAGACCCACAAAGACAGGCCACCAAACAGTAGTATGGATGTAGGGTGTAAGTTGAATAAGGAGCTGAAGTTGGCCTGTCACAAAGATGTTACTACAGTTGTTATGGGGGATTTCAACATGCAGATAGACTGGGAGAATCAGGATGGTATTGGACCTCAAGAAAGAGACTTTGTGGAGTGCCTCCGAGATGGATTCTTAGAGCAGCTGGTGCTGGAGCCTACCAGGGAGAAGGCAATTCTGGATCTGGTATTGTGCAACGAACCAGAATTGATCAGGGACCTCGAAGTGAAGGAGCCATTAGGAGGTAGTGACCATAATACAATAAGCTTCAATCTGCAATTTGAAAGGGAGGGGGTACAATCGGTAATGACAATATTTCAGTTGAAGAAAGGGAACTATGGAGCTATGAGGGAGGAGCTGGCCAAAGATCAATGGTGCAATACCTTAGCAGGGATGACAGTGGAGGAACAATGGCAGATATTTCTGGGTATAATGCAGAAGATGCAGGATCAGTTCATTCCAAAAAGGAAGAAAGATCCTAGGAGGAAGCAGGGGTGGCCATGGCTGATGAGGGAAGTTAAGAAACATATAAAGTTAAAAGAGAAAAAGTATAACATAGCAAAGAAGATGGGAAAACGGAGGACTGGGAAGCTTTTACAGAACAACAGAGGATTACTAAGAAGGAAATATGCAGAGAAAAAATGAGGTACGAAGGTAAACTGACCAAAAATATAAAGGAGGATAGTAAAAGCTTTTTTGGTATGTGAAAGGGAAAAAAATGGTTAAGACTAAAATTGGGCCCTTGAAGACAGGAACAGGGGAACATATTACGGGGAACAAAGAAATGGCAGAAGAGTTGAATTGGTACTTCAGATCTGTGCTCACTGGGGAAGACACAAGCAATCTCCCAGAGGTAACAGTGGCTGAAGGACCTGAACTGAAGGGTATTCATATTTGCCAGGAATTGGTGTTGGAGAGACTGTTAGGTTTGAAGGTTGATAAGTCCCCAGGGCCTGATGGTCTACATCCCAGGGTACTGAAGAAGGTGGCTCTAGAAATCGTGGCTGAGTTGGTGATTATTTTCCAGAGTTTGATAGATTCAGGATCAAGTCCTGCAGATTGGAGGGTGCTAAATGTTGTACCACTTTTTAAGAAAGGAGCGAGAGAGAAAGCAGGAAGTTATCGACCAGTTAGTCAGACCTCAGTGGTAGGAAAGATGCTGGGGAGTCAATTATAAAGGATGAAATTACTACACATCTGGATAGTAGTAACAGGATAGGTCAGAGTCAGCATGGATTTATGAAGGAGAAATCATGCTTGACTAATCTTCTGGAATGTTTGATGATGTAACTCTGAAGATGGACGAGGGGGATCCAGTGGATGTAGTGTACCTGGACTTTCCGAAAGCCTTTGATAAAGCCCCACATCGGAGGTTAGTGAGCAAAATTAGGGCACGTGGTATTGGGGGCAAAGTACTGACTTGGATTGAAAGTTGTTTGGCTGACAGGAAACAAAGAGTAGTGATAAACGGCTCCCTTTCGGAATGGCAGGCAATGACCAGTGGGGTACCGCAGGGATCAGTGCTGGGACCGCAGCTTTTTACAATATATATTAATGATATAGAAGATGGTATTAATAGTAACATTAGCAAATTTGCTGATGATACAAAGCTGGTTGGCAGGGTGAAATGTGATGAGGATGTTAGGAGATTACAGGGTGACCTGGACAGGTAAGGCGAGTGGACAGATGCATGGCAGATGCAGTTTAATGTGGATAAATGTATGGTTATCCACTTTGGTGGCAAGAACAGGAAGGCAGATTACTACCTAAATGGAGTCAAGTTAGGTAAAGGGGCAGTACAAAGAGGTCTGGGTGTTCTTGTGCACCAGTCAATGAAGGTAAGCATGCAGGTACAGCAGGTGGTGAAGAAGACTAATAGCATGCTGGCCTTCATAACAAGAGGGATTGAGTATAGAAGCAAAGAGATTCTTCTGCAGCTGTATAGGGCACTGGGGTGAGACCACACCTAGAGTATTGTGTGCCGTTCTGGTCTCTACATTTGAGGAAAGTCAATCTGGCTATTGAGGGAGTGCAATGTAGGTTCACGAGGTCAATTCCTGGAATGGCGGGATTACCTTACACTGATCGACTGGAGCAACTGGGCTTGTATACCCTTGAGTTTAGAAGACTGAGAGGGGATCTGATTGAGACATATAAGATGATTAAAGGATTGGACACTCTGGAGGCAGGAAACATGTTTTTGCTGAAGGGTGAGTGCCGAACCAGAGGACACAGCTTAAAAATAAGTGTCGGCCATTTAGGACAGAGATGAGGAGAAATGTCTTCACCCAGACAGTGGTGGGTGTGTGGGATGCTTTCCCCAGAGGGCAGTGGAGGCCCAGTCTCTGGATTCATTTGAGAAAGAGTTGGATAGATCTCTCAAGGATAGTGGAATCAAGGGTTATGGATACTGATTGAGGATGATCAGCCATGATGATAATGAATAGTGGTGCAGGCTCGAAGGGCAGAATGGCCTTCTCCTGCACCTATTGTCTATTGTCTATTCTTTGCATCCTCTCCAAAGCCTCTGTATCTTTCCTGTTGTAGGGTGACCAGACATGGACACAATATTCCAAGTGTGGTCTCACCAGGGACTTGTAGAGCTGTAGCAAAATCTTACAGCTCTTAAACTCAATCCCCCTTGTTAATGAAAGCCGAAACACGATATGCTTTCTGAACAACCCTATCCACTTGGGTGGCAACTTTGAGGGATCTATGTACTTGCACACCCAGATCCCTCTGTTCCTCAACACTGTCAAGAATCCTGTCTTTAATCCTGTATTCAGCATTCGATTTTGACCTTCCAAAATGCATCACTTCACATTTATCCAGGTTGAATTCCATCTGCTATTTCTCAGCCCAGATCTGCATCCTGTCTATGTCGCGCTGCAGCCTGCAATAACCCACAATACTATCAATGGCACCTCTAAACTTTATGTCATCTGCAAATTTCCTAACCCACCCCTCAACCTCCTCATCCAAGTCATTTATAAAAACTACAAAGAACAGACCCCTGCAGGACCCCACTCATCATTGTCTTCCAGGCAGAATACTTTCCATCTACAACCACTCTCTGCCTTCTGTTAACCAACCAATTCTGACTCCAGGTAGCCAAATCTCCCTGTATCCCATACTTCCTGACATTTTGAATGAGCCTACTATGGGGAACCTTATCAAATGCCTTGCTGAAGTCCATATACACCATATCAACTGCTTGACCTTCGTCGACCTGTCTTGTCACCCCCTCAAAGAACTTCTTCTTCTCCACAATCTCATTCTTAATGATGGACTGTTAAATCTTTCAAATAACCGAGGTCAGGCTAAACAGCCTATCGTATCCCATCTTCTGCCTCGCTATCCTGAACAAAACCATTCTGTCTGCTTTTGATCCATCTCCACCTCTTAAGTGTAGATGAATTCTGCCCCTCAGAATTGCTTCCATAGTTTCCCTACCACCGAGGTTAGACTGACTGGCCTGCAGATACCTGGTTAATCCCTTGCTCACTTCTTGAATCACGGTACCACATTGGCTTTCCTCCTGTCTTCTGGCACCTCTCCATCTGCAGATCTAAGCTCCAACTGTATAACCTGAAGTCTTATCTTTAAGCTTTTCTACAAAGATAAGAGGATTATAATTAGCAAAAACTATTGTCTCATTAATTCCATATCAGACATAAATTTCAAAGTGTTGAAGAGCTGATAGCAATGTTTCCTTTTCCATCGTTAAGCAATGTGAACCAACCAGGTAAGAATAACAAAGTTCCTTCCCAAGAGTTTATGGTCATCATGAGATTCTTAATTCCAGATTTTAAAAAAATGAAACTCGACTATGGAGGGCTTTGAACTCCATTACCCCAGAAAATGACCTGGATCTCTAGATTTATAGCCTCCTGACAAGACAACTCCACTATTGCACCCCCTAGTAATGGCAGTCACTTGTTTTGAGTGAACCACACAGAATCTTCACTTTTCAGTACAATACTGAGCAATGACCTTGTTCCTATCTTTCTTCACTGCTTCAATATGTGGTTTTGTAGCAATAATCTTCCCTCATGGAATCTCCTAGTAAACCACTGCAACCTCGTACAATTCACGTCAATCTTTTTTTAAAGCTTTTCCAATGTCGGTGCGTTTAGCTGCCTCTGGCTTCAGCACTGTAACCTATCGGGCCGTAAGGGAGGGAGGATTGCTGGGTTGTCACGGGGAGACATAATTGGAGATATCAGAATAACTGAGGTCAGAATGGATTTGGGCCAAAGGGAAGGCTGAGGGAAGATTTGATTGAGATATTCAAACTCATGAAGGGTCAGGATAGTGTCAATAGAGAGACAGTACCCACTCATGAAGGGTCAGGATAGTGTAGATCGAGAGAGACAGTACCCACTCATGAAGGGTCAGGATAGTGTAGATAGAGAGAGACCGTACCCACTCATGAAGGGTCAGGATAGTGTAGATAGAGAGAGAGACCGTACCCACTCATGAAGGGTCAGGATAGTGTAGATAGAGAGAGACTGTACCCACTCATGAAGGGTCAGGATAGTGTCGATAGAGAGAGACCGTACCCACTCATGAAGGGTCAGGATAGTGTAGATAGAGAGAGACTGTACCCACTCATGAAGGGATCAAGAACTAGAGGGCGCAGTGGGATGGCAGTTTATAAAATATTATTGTTCATTCAGAATGTGGATTCAAAAGTGGAGTGAAAAGAGATTTTAGGTTTCAGTTCTGTGAAAGTGACTTGTTCATTTGAAACAAAGGGTCAGAATGTGATCTGGAACAGTGAAGTAAAGACACTGAGAAAGTGTCCTGGAGATAGGTGACCTGGAGCGTTCATTGCTGAATATTTACCAAGGTGAGTTTTACAGTCGATACAAACAGATTTTTGAGTACCACCAGTCAGCTGAGTTCAGAAGAGCAGAAGTCAGAAGAGTAGTTGTTTTAAAAAATTCCGAAAGTCTCCAGGTTGAGAGTTGTAAAAAAATCTCCAGATCATCAGCGTTGAAAATAAGTCTGAAGCTGTTTCAGTTCTCAAAGGAGGAGGGAGAGAAAGAATCAATGAGTTAGTTTATGTTAATGCATTTCATAGAGAGACAGAGAGAATCCTATCTGGTGAAAATGCTGAGATTCAGTTGAGTGAGACATCCTTAAGTGAAGCTTACTGAAGTCAATGTAGACGACATCAACTGTATTATTCTCATCTTCATACCTCGTCACCTCCTCTAAAATTCCATCAAATCCAATTCAATCAAATTCCTTTACAAATTCATGCTAAATATCCTGGATTAACCTTTGTCTCTCCAAGTAATGATTCATTCTGTCCCTCAGAATTGTTTCCAATATTTTCCCCACCATTGATGTTGGCCTCACTGGCTTGTACTCTCCTGGTTTATCACGACCACCCTTGAACAATAGGGGAACAGGTAAAGGGATGATTGGCAAGTGAAATAACAAGGGTTCAGAGATACTGTCCTCCTGTGAGAGTGAAGGGGAAGGCCAGTAAGATGAGGGAACAATGGATGAGTAAATATATTGAGGCTCTGGTTAAGAATATGAAAGAGTCATGTATTAGGTGTAGACAACTGGGATCAAGTGAATCTCTTGAAGAGTGTAAGGGCTATCGTGGCATTCTTGTGAGGGAAGTCAGGAGGGCAAAAAGTGGACATCAGAAAACCTCTGCTGATAAGGCTGAGGATAAGCCAAAGATATTCTAGAAAGTCATTAGAAGCCAGAGAGCAACCAGGGAGAGAATAGGGCCTCTTCAAGATCAATGAGGTCATCTATGTGTAGAACCAGAGGAGAGGGGGGAGATATCCTAAACAAATATTTTGCATCAGTTTTTACTGTGGAGAAAGAAATTGATGCAAGGGAACTCAGGCAAATAAATATTAATGTCTTGAAAGCAACTCACTTTACTGAAGAGGAAGTGTTGGAGGTCTTGAAAAACATAAAAGTGGCTTTGTGCAGGGGAAATCATGTGTCACAAACTTGACTGAGCCTTTTGAAAATGTTACCAAAAGACCAGTGAGGGCAGAGGGGGAGATATTGTTTACATGAACTTGTGTAAAGCTGTTGTCAAAGTTACACATGGTGGACTAATTAGTGAAGTTAGGTGGCATGGGATTCAGGGAGAGAATGCCAGTTGGTTACAAAATTTGCTTGATGGTAAGAGACAGAGTGTCATGATGGGGTTTGTTTTTACATTGTACCATGTGACCTCATTTGAGGAACATTCTAAGATATCATCCAGCTTATGTCAGTGATTAACTCCTTCATCAATGTTGCAACACCCCCTCCTCTTTGACATTCCCCCTACCCCTACATGTCTCATCTCACAGTTCGATAGCCCAGAACATTGTGCTGTCAATCCTGTTACACCCTCAACCACGTATCTGTGATAACAACAATATCTCATCCTCACTCATTAATCTACACCCTCAGCTCGTCTGCCTTACTCACAAGTAAATGCCATCCAGCCATGCCACACTCCCTTATGCCCTCACTTGACGATATTCACACTGCCTTCTGGATTTACTTGGATTGCCTTCTCACCGTCCGTTAGCTCAGTTAGCTGGACAGTTGGTCTGTGATGTGAAGTGGTGCCAACAAGGGATGTTTAATTCCCATATTGTCTGAGGTGACCATGAAGTTCCAATCTTCTCAACCTTGCCCCTTGTCTGAAGCAGAGTGACCCTCAGGTTAAATCATTACCAGTCATAACTTCCTTTAACGAGACAGGAGTTCTCTCGCACAATGATGAGCTTACTTTTTTACTTCAGTTTACTTTTTACCATCTTCATGTCTCTCTGTATCCACCTCCACTCCCCCATCCCCCCCTGCCCCCCCACCCCGACAATGCTTCCACTGCATCCCCCATCCCTCTGCTACGACTGATGAATGAGTCAGGTTGCTGAAGGCTGGCTGGGTAATAGAGTAGAAAGTGATGGGTAACAGATAAGGTTCTGCAGGGAGGGCCCTGAGTCCTGCTCTTCAGATCATTCTGGGTCTCCTGGAACAATGGAGAGTTCAGATAATGGAGAGTCCAATTACAAGTGGCGTTCCGCAGGGATCAGTTCTGGGTCCTCTGCTGTTTGTAATTTTTATTAATGACTTGGATGAGGGAGTCGAAGGTTGGGTCAGTAAATTTGCAGATGAGACGAAGATAGGTGGAGTTGTGGACAGTGAGGAGGGCATTTGTCGTTTGCAAAGGGACTTAGATATGATGCAGAGCTGGGCTGAGGAGTGGCAGATGGAGTTCAACCCTGCCAAGTGTGAGGTTGTCCATTTTGGAAGAACAAATAAGAATGCGAAATACAGGGTTAATGGTAGGGTTCTTAGTCAGGTGGAGGAACAGAGGGATCTTGGGGTCTATGTACATAGATCTTTGAAAGTTGCCACTCAGGTGGATAGAGTTTGTATGAAGGCCTATGGTGTATTATCGTTCATTAGCAGAGGGATAGAATTCAAGAGTCGTGAAGTGATGTTGCAGCTGTACGGGACTTTGGTTAGGCCACATTTGGAGTACTGTGTGCAGTTCTGGTCGCCTCACTTTAGCAAAGATGTGGAAGCTTTGGAGAGGGTGCAGAGAAGATTTACCAGGATGTTGCCTGGAATGGAGAATAGGTCGTACGAGGAGAGGTTGAGAGTTCTTGGCCTTTTCTCGTTGGAACGGCGAAGGATGAGGGGTGACTTGACAGAGGTTTATAAGATGATCAGAGGAATAGATAGAGTAGACAGGCAGAAACTTTTTCCCCGGGTACAACAGAGTGTTACAAGAGGACATAAATTTAAGGTGAAGGGTGGAAGGTATAGGGGAGATGTCAGGGGTGGGTTCTTTACCCAGAGAGTGGTGGGGGCATAGAATGCGCTGCCCATGGGAGTGGTAGAGTCAGAATCATTGGCGACCTTTAAGCGGCATTTGGATAGGTACATGGATGGATGCTTAATCTAGGATAGATGTTCGGCACAACATTGTGGGCCGAAGGGCCTGTTCTATGCTGTATTGTTCTATGTTCTATGTTCTATAACTCTCAGGTACCAAACCCTCTCTTCAACCAACAGCGACAAACAGCCACAGTCTAACATCAGGATGTTTACAAACCACCTGAAGCCCTCTGTTGTATCCAGCCCGGAGCTCCTTCCACTCTGTCACTAGTCTGTTCAGAAACCACAATTGTATCATATTACATCTTTTCTCACTAAATAACAGATTCAATGTCTTACCTCACTGTTTGGTGTCTGTGCTGTGTTCATATCCTCTTTCTCTCTCTCTCTCTCCTCACAGCAGATTCTGCTAATGGTTGGTCAATGACAATCGCGGATGGAGTGAGGGCTGAGGAAGGAGGCTCCGCTGTCTTACCCTGCAGCTTCACCCACCCTGACACTCACCTCACACTCACCGGCTCCATCTTATGGTACAAGGAGGAAACACGAGCTTTAATCTTTAAGTGCACAGATCCTGGTCCAGACCATTCCCAGGGTGAGCTGTGTGAGAATGTGATACAGTGGGACGGTGGGAATCGATTCAGATTCGTGGGGAACCTCAGCAACAAAGATGCCTCAATAATGATGGAGGGACTGAGCCGGGAGGATGCTGGTTCCTATTGGTGTCGTGTGGAACTCAATATTAACAGTTTTGGATCTGGAAAAGGAACACGCCTGAAAGTGAAAGGTGAGGAACAATGTTCTGATGTGTCACTGCCCTGACAGCTCAATGGGGACAGGCTCCACCTGGTCTGGGAGCTCACGGGTTGGTTCCTTCTCCTGGGCTCTTCCAGTTGGTCTAAGGCAGGAGGCAGTGAGAAGGACAGAGACAGAGAGGCACAAAGAGAGAGAGAGAGAGAGAGAGACAGAGAGAGAGAGAGAGAGACATGACTGGGATTTAGAGACCATTCCATAACTAACTTTGAAACCTCCCACAGTTACACTCATTCATTCTCACGTTCAAACTGGCTTCATTGCTCTGGGATGGGGAACAGAGAAAACATCACTGACAATCCAAGCTCCAAGATCCCCACCAATGAGGGTCCAGCTTTATCACCATTGGATGAGGACAAGAGAGACCTGGCACCTCCTGAACCCTCAATGGATGAGCTCATCTCAGGGTGAAGGAACCCTCAGCTCACATGAGCTGAGAACCTCACTGTTGCTGTCCTCCACCTCTATTGGCTGAGGAGAAAATGGGGGGAGCTGTCCTTGCCAGAGGCTAATGTCCTGGGGATTGTGGCAGATTGTGAAATTTGAATTTGAAAATATCTAGAACTGAAAACTAGTCTAATAATGACTGTGTAATCGTCACCATTCAAAAAGAATCTGGGTTAATCATGTCCTTTTGGGAGTGACATCTGCTATCCTTATCCAATCTGACCTACATGTGACTCCATACCCACAGTTTTGTGTTTGACACTTAACTGCCCCTCAGTTGTGGATAAGGAGTGAACCCAGGAGTGCAAATGAAACTGTGGCTGCAAGAGCAGGTCACAGGCTAAGAATCCTATGAATTTACACACCTCCTGACTCCAAAGCCTATTGGCCAGTCAGGAGTGTGATGAAATACTTCCCACTTGCCTGGAACAGTGCAGGAAAATATATCATTGCTCTGTCATTATTACTGGGTCAAAGTCCTGGAAATCCCACCCTAACATCATTGTGGGAATAAAAATAACTATAAAATGCACTGCAGCAAGACAGCAACATTTCCTCCACCAGCACCTTCCAAAGTAGGGACCTTGAAGAGCTCAGTGAACAATGACATCAGATACAGGCCATCCTGACTTGGAACTATCTTTTCATTGTCCAAGGGGATGTGGGTGTCCCATGCACAGTCCGCCTTTATTGGCCAGCCCTGGAGAAGGAATGGTGAGCTGCCTTCTTGAACTGCTGTATTCCCTCAGCTGCAGAGACATTCACGATACGGTTGGGAAAGGATTTCCAAGGCTTTGTCCCAGTGACACTGAAGGAATGATGAAATATTCCCATCAGGGTGGTGAGTGTCTTGGAGGGAAGCTTGTAGGTGGAGATGTTCTCCTGTATCCCATGTTCATCAGTGAACAACCATCCCCATTCTGACCTTATGGTGGAGGGAGGGTCATTGACGATGCAGCTAAAGATGGTTAGACCAAGGACACACTAACCTGAGGAACTCCTGCAGAGATGTGCTCTGGAGCTGAGATGACTGATCTCGAAGAAGAACAACCAGCTTCCTCTGTGCCAGGTCTGACTGAAACCCATGGAGGTTTCCCCCCTCGGCTTCCCACTGGATTCAGTTTTGCTCAGGTTCCTTGATGCTACACTCGCTCAAATACAGCCTTGATGTTAACAACAGGCACATTCGCCTGTACCTGTCTTTTTGTTTTTTCCGTTGTTTACCTATTATTTACTATCTATGCTACTTAACTCTGTGATCTGCCTGTACTGCTCACAAGACAAAGCTTTTTGCCGTGCCTCGGTACATGTGACAATAAATTCAATTCGATTCGATTCAAGTCAATTTGATTCAATTCAATTCAATTCAATTCAATTCAGTCACTGACAGCTTCCAGAAGTTTAATTGGCCAAATTGAAAATATGTAACATTTCACTGCAAACGAGATACCTCAGTTGTTTTGAGCATGATTTGAATCTAAACAATCAGATTAAATTATCTCCCCGAATATTAAAACCCAATCGAGTTTGAATTTATTGTTTTTGCCAACCTCAAACTAATGAGACAATCTGATGTTTGAGACAAGCAGATATTTTGAAAGTTAGACAGAGAGTAACTGCCATTGAAAAACTGCTGTACAAAACACTCTCAATCAAAGGGACCTTCTTCATATGAAACATCTTTGCAGTGAAAGACAGAAGTCGACCCAGGAGATCTTTCGCTGAAAGAAGAAACACACTGACAATGACAGCCACTGGGTGGTTTTGTAATGAAGCTGATGTAACTTTAATACAGGTGGTTATTGGAACAGTATATTGTTATTGAGTTGGAGGCAGAAAGCAAGCAGTTAAGGGAAAGGAAGCTTAGAGTTGGAAATAGTTGTTGTTTAATGTTCACTTTGAGAGTTAAAGAATAATTTGATTTTTTTGTTTAAGTATTGGAATTTGGGAGTTCTCTATCACTCAGACGTTAACAGATTACGATGTGAGGTGAGCTTTTCTGGTTGTTTGGTTGAAGTCGCAGTTAAATTTTCAGTTTGGGGGCTCATCTGCGATTTGGACGGGTTTAGACAGATCCAGTCTGAGATTTGAAAAGATTTGGGTACAAAAGATCCCAGCAGATTTAAACACTTGCCGATTAGTGTCCAAGATTTTTAAAGAAAATGTAGGTGAGAGAATTGATTTATTTTCAGTTATTTGTGGTTGGTTAAATCAAAAGTTGGAGGTCACACACTTGGATTGTGTATCAGAGGTGAGAGAGAGATTAAATCAGGCAGGTGAGTTAGCTAAACAGCACTGAAAGAGGGTGCAGGTGGCAGATAAAAAGTCTGGAATCCAGACATTTTCCCATGGGGATGACGTGTTAGTATTGTTACCAGTGACAGGATATCCTTTCAAAGTCAGGTTCTGTGGTCCCTGACAAATTGAGAAAAAAGTTGAGTCAGGTAAACTATCTGGTAAAGATGCTGGACAGGAAAAAACTATATTGGGTATGTCATGTGAATATGTTGAAACATTATTATAATAGAGAGGGGGAACTG
This sequence comes from Chiloscyllium punctatum, assembly GCF_047496795.1. Lineage (NCBI taxonomy): Eukaryota > Metazoa > Chordata > Chondrichthyes > Orectolobiformes > Hemiscylliidae > Chiloscyllium > Chiloscyllium punctatum. Next base: position 10,056,099 of record NC_092740.1, on the reverse strand, counting down.
GAGGAACAGTGTTAGTTACTGGCCCACAGAGTGAGGAATCAAATCTCATGCTGTGCAGTTTGATTGCCTTAAAATACATTAAACAATGAAGAAGTCCTTGAGGAGTGGGATAGGTTAGTGAACAATCTGTCCCAGGAACAAAGAACCAGTTGAAATGATTGTTGCAGCAGGACAAGGACATATGCAGGAATAAGATGGAGAGGCCTGATCCTCTTGTGCATGAGGTAGAAGTAGGGAATGCTGTTCCAATAAAACAACACACCTATAGGCTTAATCCTTTCAACGCCACACAGGTCCAGAAGGAAGTGGATGCAATGCGCAATGAAGCTATCATTGAACTGAGTCAAAGCAAGTGGAGTTCGATGATCATGTTAGTTGCCAAACCTGACGGGATTCAACAATTTTGCTTGGACCATTGGAAGGTTAAGGCAGTTACAAAATCAAACTCAGATCAATACTAAAATTGGAGGACTGTACAGAAAAATTTGGACAAGCCCCTTATATCACAAAGTTGGACTTACTGTTTGGGCATTGTCATCCCTTTATCAGAGATTTTGAAATAAATTTCTGTGTTTGTCACCCCAAATGGGTTATGTCAATTCAAAGTGCTGCCCTTTGGAATGAAGAACACACCAGCCACATTTAAAAGGCTCGTGAACAGAGGTGTGGCTGTGGTAACAAACTGTGCTGTATATCTGGATGATGCAGTGATCTTTAGTGAGTCATGGAAAGATCACATGGTATAGTTGGCACACAGCTCTTTGAACGATTAAGAGAAGCAAAGCGGTAATAAAATTAAAGAAAACACAATTTGTGAAGGCAGAGGAGACATTATTGGGACAATACATCGGGCATGAAATGTTGACCCTCAGGAATGCAAAGACAAAGACCATCGAGGAATTTCCACAAACAACCTAAAAGAAAGAAGTGCTTTGATTTTGGGGACTAAGTGGATTCTACTGGGAGTTTGTTCCAAATGTCAGCAGGGTAGTGACTTCACTCACGGATTTCCTGAAGAAGATCACAACATTTCGGTGGATGGAACAATGCCAGGAGGCACTTGACAAGAGTTGTATTAACCGCGGCACCAGTTTTAGCTGCACCAAATGTTGCAATCAAAGTTGCAATCGATGCCGAAAGAAGGAACACACTGACAATAAGAGCCTTGTGTGGTTTTGTAATGAAACTTATGTAATTTTAATAAAGGTGGTTCTTGGAACAGTATATTGTGATAGAGTTGGAGACAGATAGCAAGCAGTTTAGGGAAAGGAGGCTAAGAGTTGGAAATAGTTGTTGTTTAAAGTTCACTTTGAGAGTTAAAGAATAAATTGATTTTTAATATAAAAGTGAATTTTGGGAGTTCTCTGTTCCTCATACTTTAACAGATGGCGATGCGAGGTGAGCTTTTCTGGTTGTTTGGTTTAATTAGCAGAAGGCTTCACCGCTGTCTCGTAACAGCAGCTTCACCTGGGCAATCAGGATGGACAATACATGTACATCATCTGGGCCAGCGATACCCATGATGGAATAAAACAAAAGGAGAAATTAATGAAACAAAGAACATCCTGAGGAAAAACCAAAAACAAAGCTGCAGATGCTGCCAATCAGAAACAAAAATGGAAATTGTCAGAAAAGCTCAGCAGGTCTGGCAGCACCTGTGGAGAGAAATCAGAGTTAACGTTTCAGGCAGAGTGACCCTTCCTCAAGATGCTGAGAAGTTTGACAAGACAGATTCTGAGAGGATATTTGTTCTTGAGAACAGAAGTCAAACAGGGGAACAATTGCAAAATAACGGATTTTCTATGTAAATTGAAAAGAGGAAACATTTAATCTCTCAGCTCCTCTTTTAAGTTCATGAAGCAAAGAACCACATGGCTGATTATGCCCCTCCTCCTGCACCCAAATATCTTACTTAATGTAGAAAAGTTTAATCTGGACTCTGAGTTTAAATTAACCTGTGCTCATTTCAAAGGTCACAGGTTGGAGCTGGTGAATGGTTACATTAGGAATGACACCAGGGGGTTCTCCTTCACACAGAGTGTGGTCAATACTTTGAATGTGTTTGCTGGACAGAGTGAGGGGGAAGGCTATAAAATCCTTGACCTCATTTAAAGAAAATTAACTTTGAGCAATGGGTGGAGGGTTCTGCATGAATGAATTCAGGAGGGTTCAATGGATCCAATCTGTAAGTACCTTCAGCAGTCACACGGCACCAGGTTATAGTCCAACAGGTTTATTTGAAATAACAAGGTTCAGAGCACTGCTCCTGAATCAGGTGAAGTCCTTGTATCATGTGACTTCTGACTTTGTCCACCTCAGTGCAACACTGGCATCTCCACATCATGGAAATATCTTGTAATCAAGATTTGGAGATGCCGGTGTTGGACTGGGATGTACAAAGTTAAAAATCACACAACACCAGGTTATAGTCCAACAGGTTTATCTGGAAGCACTCGCTTTTGGAGCACTACTCCTTCATCAGGTGGTTGTGAAGTATAAGCTTGTAAGACACACAATTTATTGCAAAGGTTTACAGCTGACGTAACTGAAATTATATATTGAAAAAGATCTGGATTATTTGTTAAGTCTCTCATCCATTGGAATGACCATGTTGGCTTCAATTCTTTTACATGTAGATCACAAAACATTTTTTTAAAAGTTACATTCACAAGTGAAATTTAACAATTGGTGTCTGTCAGCCCAGATAATGTATTGAAGGTGTGAGCTCCCCTGGGTGATTCTGTCTGTGCCACAATGTTTAGACTGATTCTAATCGAAAAAAATGAAGTTATAGAATCTTACATAGATTTTTGAGCAAAGTAAAATGTAACTCTGCAAGTATAAATTCACCCCCACAAAATTATATGTGCATATGTGTGTGTGTGTGTGTGTGTGGGGCGGGGGTGGGGAAGGGGGGAGGGGGGTGGTTGTGAATGTCTGTGAGGAGTGTGTGCCTGTGTGTGAGTGTAAGTATAAAGTCTGTGAGAGGGTGAATGTGTGAGTGTGGCAGTGTATGTGTGAGCATATGAGAGAGGGTTTGCATCAGTGTGTGCATCCATAGGTGTGTGTGTGTGTGTGTGTGTGTAGCGTGATGGGGTCACTTGTCGTGTGACATGAACCCAAGATCCTGGTTGAGGCCATCCCCATGGGTACCGAACTTGGCCAAGAGCCTCTGCTCGGCCACTTTTTGTTGCTGCCTGTCCCGAAGTCCGCCTTGGAGGATGGTCACCTGAAAGTCCAAGGTTGAATGTCCCAGACTGCTGTATGTGGCAGGTACTCATGCAACTCAGCCAACGTTGTCTATCCCATTCGCTGCAGGCAAGGATGCCCTGTGGCATGCTACATTGGTGAGAGCAAGGAGAGGCTACAGCAACGGATGGATGGGCACCGTACAACAATCAACAGACAGGAGTGCTCCCCCCCGTCCCCCACCTCCACAGTCAGAGAACACTTCAGCGGTCCTACACACACACACACACACACACACACACACACACACACACACACACACACTCCTCTAGACACACACACGGACGCAGATACTCTTTCATACGCTCACAAATACACTCCCACAATCACACATGCCCCGTCTTACAGACTTATACCCCTTTATACTCATACTCACACACATGCGCACACTCTTTCACAGACACTCACAGCCACCCCCCAACACACACACACACACCCACACACACACACATATACGTTTGTGGGGTGAATTTGTACTTTCAGAGTTTCATCAAATTTTGCTCAAAAAACTGCATGAATCCATGTAAGTTTCTATAAAGTCAATTTTTAGATTAGAATCAGTCTAAACATTGTGGCACAGACAGTAACACCCAGGGGAGCTCACACCTTCAATACATTATCTTGGCTGACAGACACCAATTGTTAAAGTTCACTTGAGAATGTAATTTTTAAAAGAAAATTGTGATTTACATATAAAAGAACTGAAACCAACTTGGTCACTCTGACAGACGAGAGACTTAACAAATATCCTGGTCTTTTTCAATATATAATTTCAGTTACATCACACTGTAAACATTTGCTATAAATTCTGTGTCTTACAATCTTATATCCACAATCACCTGATGAAGGAGCAGCACTCTGAAATCTAGTGCTTCAAATTAAACCTGTTGGACTATAACCTGGTGATATCTGATTTTTAATCTTGTAATCAAGGTTTTCAAATTGAGTGGTGAGGAGACATTTTGATCAGGGTGACTCTTCTTGGGGAATGTCCAGCACAGACCTGTTAGAGATATGAGTGGAGTCTTTAATTGTTCATTTTATTGTGAAGTTGAAAGGAATGTAACATATTGAAATAAGACCTTCTGCACACTGATCTCATCCATTCTGATGTTTGTCCTTTCCTCAGATGTTCAGGGAGACCTCTCAGTGGTGAGTGGGACAGAGGGAGATTCAGTTACTTTACCCTGTATCTTTGAGACCAGATCCTACCCTCCCCTGACCACTGTTACCTGGATGAGGAAGGAGCCCTACCAACACATCGTTACATTTACAGCCCAATCACAGGGAACTTGGACAACTGGACACGGTGGAAATCGGTACGAGCTCATCGGGAACCCAGGGGAGGGAAACGCCTCAATCAGGATAAACCAGCTGAGACTGAGGGACAATCACACTTACCTGTGTCTGGTGGAGTACAGATCAAGAGTCAATCTTTTGTATCTAATCCAGAAAGAGACACGGCTGCAGGTACATGGTAAGAAACCTTTCACACATTCTTCAGCCTGTAGAAGGTGCACAATGAGAGTGGAACAGATTCTGTGAATGTTTTGTGATTTGATTTTCTGCTGAAAGGACATGGAACTAAAACACTAACCCTGTTTCTCTCCATCGGTATTGTCTGCACTGCTGAGTGTTTGCAGCATTTTGATGTTTAATTAAAATGTCCAGCATCTGTAGTATTTTAACTTTGGGATTCAAATTGAATTTTTTTCAATATTTAATGTACTATGCTTTGCTGATATTTTTTAGGCGCTTCTGATGTCAGTATTGAAAGACATTGACACACTGAGAATATTTAGCTCAATCTCCAAATGACCCAAAGTTATACTGACATTAAGATCATCTCCTTGAACAGGAAGGTGCTACAGACTAATGTGTCCCTCTTGGTTCCAACCTTCATCAGGAATAGTTCCATCAATGCAAGTACATTCCCCCAGTGTCCATCTGACTGTGTGAGGCATCCCAGCCACGTGGGACCTATCCGAGCCCTGCATTCACCAATGGAATTTTTTTTAAAAAGCTAACCTAATGGCTGCATGTGACCATTGTTGAGATTTGGAAAAGCCGATCTGATTCAATCATATACTTCAGGGAATCTGGGTTTTGGTTCAGTTAGCTGGACGGTTGGTTTGCAAAGCAGTGTGATGCCAACAGTGTGGGTTCAATCCCCACATTGGCTCAGGTGACCATGAAGGACCCTCCTTCTCAACTCTCCCCTCACTGAGGTGTGGTGGCCCTCAGGTTAAACCACCACCAGTTGTCCCTCTCGCTCTCTCTCTCTCTCTCTCTCTCTCTCAAGAGAAAGCAGCCCATGGTCTGGTAATAATATAACAACTTGATTTAGAGAATGAAATCTGCCATTTACACTCAGTGTCATGTGTTGCCATATGCACAATCTTGAGCCCTCTCTCTCCATCAGCACCTCCTCACACAGACTCAGGGCTGCTCATAATCCACCAACTCTGCACAGTCCACATCTAACTCTGTATTGGGAAAACAAAACACTGACTGGGTGATTACTTTGCTGAACAGAAATGTTCTGCCCACAAAAAAATGATTCTCAGCATCCAGTTGCCTGCCATTTCCACACACCACCTTTTGGGGACCCAGTGACCTTCTGGACTCAATATTGAGGTGAATAATTTGAGGGCCTCAGCACCTTCTCCTACCTCCTTCCCCCAACCCCCACACACCAGGCCTTGTCATCACATGGGCTACCACCAAAACAATCCATTGTCAGTGATGAATGGTCCCCATCAGCAGCTGTTCATTCTCCCAGGCTGACCTTTCCCCTATCGTTTGTCTGTCCAATTGCTTTTCTCTCTGTCTGGGGTCTGTTTCCACTGAGTGTTTACTCCTGTCCCCTCACCCCCCTCCCCATCTTCAGCCTCTATACCAACCTTTTCCCAGCTATAATCAGTTATAGAGTCATACAGCACAGGAGCAGACCCTTCAGTTCAACGAGTCCATTCTGACCATAATCCCAACTAAAGTAGTCCCACCTGCCTGTGCTTTGTACATATCCCTCCAAACATTTCTTTTTCATGAAATTATCTAAATGCCTTTTAAACGTTGTAACTGTCCCCACATCCACCAATTCCTCTGGAAGTTTATTCCACATAAACCACTCTCTATGTAAAATAAAAACTGCCCCTTAGAGGCATAGAGTCATAGAGATGTGCAGCATGGAAACAGACCCTTCGGTCCAACCCGTCCAGGCCGACCAGATATCCCAACCCAATCTAGTTCCACCTTCCAGCACCCAGCCTATATCCCTCCAAACCCTTCCTATTCATATACCCATCCAAATGCCTCTTAAATGTTGCAATTGTACCAGCCTACACCACTTCGTCTGGCAGCTCATTCCATACACGTACCACCCTCTGCGTGAAGTCTGTTTTATATCTTTCCCCTCTCACCCTAAACCTATGCCCTCTAGTTCTGGACTCTCCAACACCAGGGAAAAGATTTTGCCTAATTATCCTATCCATGCCTCTCGTAATTTTGTAAACCTTTATAAGGTCACCCCTCAGCCTCCTTCCTTATGTCTTTTTAAAATCTTTCTCCTCTCACCTTAAAGATATGCCTCAGTCTTGAAATCTCCCACATGAGCAAAAAGACACCTGCCATTCACCTTATCTATATTCCTCATGCTTTTATCGATCTTGATAAGGTCACCTCTCAACCTTGTACGCTCCAGTGAGAAATGTCCTAGTCGCTCCGGACTCTTCCAATAACTCAAGGCCTGCTTTATTTTCAACATCCTGGTAAATCTCTTCTCCAGCTAAATGATATCCTTGCAATAACAGGGTGACCAGAACTGGACACAATAGAGGCCTCACCAGCATCCTGTCCAACCTGAACATAACATCCCAACTCCGATTGAAAAAGGTCTAATCAATGAAGGCAAGTGTGCTGAACCACCGTATACAGAGATGATGCAAATTTGGAAGAATTCTGTACCTGAATCCCTAGGTCTCTGTTCTTCAGCACTACCCAAGGCCCTACCTTTAATTGTGTAAGTCTTCCCTTTGTTTGTTTTCCCAAAGTGCAACACCTCACACTTATCTTAAACTCCATCTGTCACTCTTCAGCCCATTGACCATTTGATTAAGATTTTTTTGTATTCTAAGATAACCTTCTTCACTGTTCAATATTCTATCAATTTTGGTATCAACCACAAACTTGCAAAACATGCTTTTTGTAGTCTCTTCGAAATTGTACATATAAGTGACTGATAAAAGTGGGCCCAGCACTGATCCCCGTGGAACACTGCTGGTCACAGGCCTCCAGAACAAAACCCTCCCTCCACCGTCACTCTCTGTCTTCTGCCTTTCAGCCAATTGTGCATCCACTTGCCAAGCTCACCCTGAATCCCATGGGATCTAACTTCACTAATTAGTCTACCATGCGAAGCCTTGTCAAAGGATTTACCAAATTCTAAGTAAACAATGTTTACCCCTCTGCCCTCATCAATTTTCATGTTTACTTCTTCAAAAACCTCTATCAAGTTTGTGAGACACGATATCCCTTGCACAAACCCATGCTGACTATCCCGAATCATTCCTTGCCTCTCCAAATGCATATAAATCCAAACTTTCAGAACAACTTACTCACCACCGAAGTCAGACTCACAGGTCTGAAGTTCCCAGGCTTCTCCTGACATTCCTTCTTGAACATGAGCCACTCTCCAGTCATTCAGCACCTGACTGTTATTTATGGATGATACAAATGTTCCTGGAGGGGGCCCAGCAATTTCCTCTTCACTTCTGACAATGTCCTGGGATTGAGTAGATCACGTCTCAGAGATATATATTTATATTTTCAAAGACCTCTAACAATTCCTCTTCTGTATTACAAGCTGTTTTCAAAACATCAATATTTATTTCTCAGAGTTCTCTAGCCTCCAATTCTTTCTACACAGTAAAAACTGACACAAAATATTCATCTGATATCTCTCCCATCTCCTGAGGGGTGGCATGATGGCTCAGTGGTTAGCACTGGCACCAGGGACCTGAGTTCAATTCCAGCCTCAGGCAGCTGGAGTTTGCATGTTCTCCCTGTGTGGTGAGGGTTTCCTCCCACAGTCCAAAGATGTGCAGGTTCGGTGAATTGGCCATGCTACGTTGCCCATAGTGTGAGGTGCATTAGTCAGTGGAAATGAGTCTGGGTGGGTTGCACTTCGGCAGGTCGGTGTGGACTTGTTGGTCCAAAGGGCCTGTACATTTATCCCTTCACCTAACACTACGGTCAATTTTAGCTTAGCCAATTCACCAAATGTGCACATTTTGTGGACTGTGGGAGGAAACCAGAGCACCCGGAGGAGACCCACGCAGACACGGGGAGAATGTGCAAACTCCACACAGCCAGTCGCCTGAGGCGTAGAATTGAACCTGGGTCTCTGGCGCTTTGAGGCAGCAGTGCTAACCACTGTGCCACCGTGCCGCCCACATTGTAGGGAATCTAAAACACAAAGGCAATCTCTTTGTTTTTTAAGGAGACTTACACTCTATCTCTTGATGCTGTCTTGGTCTTAATGTACTTATAGAATTCCTTTGGATTATCCTTAACCTTATTTGTTGAGGTTATCCCATATCCTTTCTTTGACTTCCTGATCTCCCTCTTATGAATGGCCTGACACTCATTATACAGTGCAAGAGATCCATTTGGACCCAGTTGTTTATATTTAGTGTATGATTCTGTCCTATCCCTGACTGGAACCTCTATCTCTTTATTCACCCATTGTTCCCGAAAGCAGTTCAGTTGAAACCACCCTTTGTGAACGGTCTTTTCAGACTCAGAAGAGATCGCAGTGATCCAAGAATCTGAATCCCTGAACATTACACCACCTCTTCTGCCATTGATTTGTCTCCTTTATCCTTTTGTTCCCTCATCTGAGCTTGGCCCTGGGAGTAAATTAGAGATTACTACTTTTGAGGGTCTAGTTTTTAAATCTTCTACCTAACCTCTGAGATTCACTTTGTAAAGCTTTTATTCTTTCCCTTCAATGTGTACAAAAACTTCCAGTATCTCACTCTTCCCTTTAACAGAATGTGTCAAACATTTTGCAATGTCCTTAATCCTAGCACCAAGAAAACAGTATAATATCCTAGATTCATGCTCACTGCTGCGGAACCTCCTATCTGTGCCCTTGACAGGAGAATCACCGACAACAATTATTCTTTTAAATTTGTCAAACCCCTCCAAACATAAGATTCATTCTTACAGCCCAAGATCTGACTGTCCCTTCTAATTTCCTCTGAAAGACTATCCTTTCAACAGTACGAGAGATTTCTGAACTACCTTCTTACCTTTCCTGACAGTCATCCTTCTATCTGACTGATCCTGCTGTGTTATCACCTCTCAAAATCTACTGGCCATCTAACTCTGTGTCTCTTGTATGCCTGCAATGTCATTAAGTCTAAAAAGAAGCAACTTACAATAGCATATTATCTCTAAAATAAACTACCTTTCTTTATCCAAAGATAAACCTTTCTTTATCCAAAGAGTTAATATTAAGCACAAGTGGTCCAGCCCCAGCTATCAATGTTCTGATTAAAAATAAAATCCCACGTGTCAGCCTGTCCAAGAGGTGTGTAAACACAACTAGGTTTGAAACAAAACATTCCTCAGCAATTAAAAAAAAATTGCTTTAGTGAGTTTAAAAACATCTCTCTCATAATTTCATAGTGGAAAAAGACTGAACAGTCCACATGTGGGCCTGTCCAAAACTTCCATTGAGAAAACTCCATTTCATAAAAAATTGTGTGAGGTTGTTTTGCTTCTTTTGCATTTTTGACGAGAAAAGAGCTAAAAATGAATCAAATAAAAAGCTTATATTAATGAAATTTAATAAACGTAAGAAATCTCAAAGTAAATCTGGAAATAAATCTGAATCTCAGGAGCAGCTGCAAGATCCACACTCCTCTCGGTCCACTGTTTTTGATCATTTTATGTCTGAAGATGTGTCACTGGACCCAAAACATTAACTCTACTTTCTCTGCAGAGATGCCACTGTACCTGCTGAGTTTTTCCCACAATTTCTGTTTTTGTCTCTGCCATCCTTACTTGGTCAGGTCTCCAGGACAGGGGTTGACAGTACATCAGTATTGAAGAAGGGTGTTCACTGTGTCAGGTCAGTGGAAGCGAGTATGGATCCTGGAGGTTGGGTCAGGGGCTGTGTGAGGAACAGCACTAGGTCCCATGATTTCTGTAAAATCTTTCAAATAACCGAGGTCAGGCTAAACAGCCTATCGAATCCCATCTTCTGCCTCGCTCTCCTTAACAAAACCATTCTGTCTGCCTTTGATCCATCTCCATCTCTTAAGTGTAGATGAATTCTGCCCCTCAGAATTGCTTCCATAGTTTCCCTACCACTGAGGTTAGACTGACTGGCCTGTAGATACCTGGTTAATCCCTTGCTCACTTCTTGAATCATGGTACCACATTGGCTTTCCTCCTGTCTTCTGGCACCTCTCCATCTGCAGGTCTAAGCTCCATCTGTATGACCTGAAGTCTTATCTTTAAGCTTTTCTACAAGATTAGCAGATTATAATTAGCAAAAACTGTTGTCTCATTAATTCCATATCAGACATAAATTTCAAAGTGTTGAAGAGCTGATAGCAATGTTTCCTTTTCCATCGTTAAGCAATGTGAACCATCCAGGTAAGAATAACAAATTTCCTTCCCGAGAGTTTATGGTCATCATGAGATTCTTAATTCCAGATTTAAAATAAAATGAAACTCGACTATGGAGGGCTTTGAACTCCATTACCCCAGAAAATGACCTGGATCTCTAGATTTATAGCCTCCTTACAAGACAACTCTGCTATTGCACCCCCGAGTAATGGCAGTCACTTGTCTTGAGTGAACCACACAGAATCTTCACTTTTCAGTACAATACTGAGCAATGACCTTGTTCCTGTCTTTCTTCACTGCTTCAATATGTGGTTTTGTAGCAATAATCTTCCCTCATGGAATCTCCTAGTAAACCACTCCAATCTCTTACAATTCATGTCAATCTTTTTTTGAAGCTTTTCCAATGTCGTTGGGTCTAGCTGCCTCTGGCTTCAGCACTGTAACCTATCGGGCCATAAGGGAGGGAGGATTGCTGGGTTGTCACGGGGAGTCAGTATTCTGGTCTTGGTGAGCGAAGTGATCTTGACATTGAGCTTATGTCCTGTTCAATATGTAGGACATTGTTGTGGTGCAGTGGGGAGTGTCCCCACTTCAAGTCACATTTTGCCTTCAGCCTACTCAGGACTCTACCAGAGATTGTCATCATTAATGGATCCTAATTCGCTAGATGGCCCTTTAAGAGAAAGTTGGGAGTCAATTATAACACTTTATTACATAGGAGATGTTGTGACAACATATACCTTAAACTGCTGTCAATCATTACATACTTCATCAGCATATGATGGGTCAGCCCCATGACTTGTTAGACAGTCTGAAGCGGCAAAATCGAAGTCAGATTGACAATAAACATCACATCCCAGTCAATCAAAATATTCCCTTCACATAAAAACACACATTATTGTTTCACATACACACTGATCCTGTGTGTGCCTGTTATTTTTGCATCGAAGAGAAGAACATAACAAAGGGATAATTGAACAGAGATATTTCAAATCATACAATCTTTAGATAGAGTGGATAGAATGTTTCCCCTTGAACTTCACAATTGGAGAAATCAGAATAACTGAGGTCAGAATGGATTTGGGCCAAAGGGAAGGCTGAGGGAAGATTTGATTGAGATGTTCAAAATCATGAAGGGTCAGGATAGTGTAGATAGAGAGAGACCGTACCCACTCATGAAGGGTCAGGATAGTGTAGATAGAGAGAGACCGTACCCACTCATGAAGGGTCAGGATAGTGTAGATAGAGAGAGAGACCGTACCCACTCATGAAGGGTCAGGATAGTGTAGATAGAGAGAGACTGTACCCACTCATGAAGGGATCAAGAACTAGAGGGCACAGTGGGATGGCAGTTTATAAAATATTATTGTTCATTCAGAATGTGGATTCAAAAGTGGAGTGAAAAGAGATTTTAGGTTTCAGTTCTGTGAAAGTGACTTGTTCATTTGAAACAAAGGGTCAGAATGTGATCTGGAACATTGAAGTAAAGACACTGAGAAAGTGTCTAGATTAGATTAGATTAGATTACTTACAGTGTGGAAACAGGCCCTTTGGCCCAACAAGTCCACACCGCCCCGCCGAAGCGTAACCTACCCATACCCCTACATCTACATTTACCCCTTACCTAACACTATGGGCAATTTAGCATGGCCAATTCACCTGGCCTGCACATCTTTGGACTGTGGGAGGAAACCAGAGCACCCGGAGGAAACCCACGCAGACACGGGGAGAATGTGCAAACTCCACACAGTCAGTCGCCTGAGGCGAGAATTGAACCCAGGTCTCAGGCGCTGTGAGGCAGCAGTGCTAACCACTGTGCCACCGTGCCGCCCATGTCCTGGAGATAAGTGACCTGGAGCGTTCATTGCTGAATATTTACCAAGGTGAGTTTTACAGTCGATACAAACAGATTTTTGAATACCACCAGTCAGCTGAGTTCAGAAGAACAGTAGTCGGAAGAATAGTTGTTTTAAAAAAATTCCGAAAGTCTCCAGGTTGAGAGTTGTAAAAAAATCTCCAGATCATCAGCGTTGAAAATAAGTCTGAAGCTGTTTCAGTTCTCAAAGGAGGAGGGAGAAAAAGAGTCAATGAGTTAGTTTATGTTAATGCATTTCATAGAGAGACAGAGAGAATCCTATCTGGTGAAAATGGTGAGATTCAGTTGAGTGAGACATCCTTAAGTGAAGCTTACTGAAGTCACTGTAGACGACATCAACTGTATTATTCTCATCTTCATACCTAGACACCTCCTCTAAGATTCCATCAAATCCAACTCAATCAAATTCCTTTACAAATTCATGCTAAATATCCTGGATTAACCTTTGTCTCTCCAAGTAATGATTCATTCTGTCCCTCAGAATAATTTCCAATATTTTCCCCAACATTGATGTTGTCCTCACTGGCTTGTACTCTCCTGGTTTATCACGACCACCCTTGAACAATAGGGTAACAGGTAAAGGGATGATTGGCAAGTGAAATCACAAGGGTTCAGAGACACTGTCCTCCTGTTAGAGTGAAGGGTAAGGCCAGTAAGATGAGGGAACAATGGATGAGTAAATATATTGAGGCTCTGGTTAAGAATATGAAAGAGTCATGTCTTAGGTGTAGACAACTGGGATCAAGTGAATCTTTTGAAGAGTGTAAGGGGTATCGGGGCATTCTTATGAGGGATATCAGGAGGGCAAAAAGTGGACATCAGAGAACCTCAGCAGATAAGGCTGAGGATAAGCCAACGATATTCTAGAAAGTCATTAGAAGCCAGAGAGCAACCAGGGAGGGAATAGGGCCTCTTCAAGATCAATGAGGTCATCTATGTGTAGAACCAGAGGAGAGGGGTGAGATATCCGAAACAAATTCATGCTAAATATCCTGGATTAACCTTTGTCTCCTCCGTTGTTCTTTAAAAGCTTCCCAGTCAGAAGTGACAGTCGGAAGTGACAGGACTTCTGTTGAATAAAGGGAACTGTGGAGCTATGAGGGAGGAGCTGGCCAAAGGTCAATGGTGCAATACCTTAGCAGGGATAACCGTGGAGGAACAATGGTGGATATTTCTGTGTATAATACAGAAGTTGCAGGATCAGTTCATTCCTAAAAGGAAGAAAGATCCCAGGAGGAGGCATGGGTGGCCGTAGCTGATGAGGGAAGTGAAGAAACATATAAAGTTAAAAGAGAAAATGCATAACATAGCAAAGATAAGTTGGAAAACTGACGATTGGGAAGCTTTTAAAGATCAACAGAGGATTATTAAGAAGGAAATACGCAGGGGAAAAATGAGGTATGAAGGTAAACTGGCCAATAATATAAAGGAGGATAGGAAAAGCTTGTTTAGGTATGTGCAAGGCAAAAAAATGGTTAGGACTAAAATTGGGCCCTTGAAGTCAGAAACAGGGGAATATATTACGGGGAACAAAGAAATGGCAGAAGAATTAAATGGGTACTTCAGATCTGTATTCACTGGGGAAGACACAAGCAATCTCCCTGAGGTAACAGTGGCTGAAGGACCTGAACTTAAGGGAATTTATATTTGCCAGGATTTGGTGTTGGAGAGACTGTTAGGTCTGAAGGTTGATAAGTCTCCGGGGTCTGATGGTCTACATCCCAAGGTACTGAAGGAGGTGGCTCGGAAAATCGTTGATGCTTTGGTGATTATTTTCCAGAGTTCGATAGATTTGGGGTCGGTTCCTGAGGATTGGAGGTTGGCAAATGTTATACCACTTTTTAAGAAAGGTGGGAGAGAGAAAGCAGGAAATTATAGACCAGTTAGTCTGACCTCAGTGGTGGGAAAGATGCTGGAGTCTATTATAAAGGATGAAATTATGGCACATCTGAATAGTAACAGGAGAGGACAGAGTCAGCATGAATTTATGAAGGGGAAATCAAGCTTGACTAATCTTCTTGAATTTTTTGCGGGTGTAACTCTGAAGATAGATGTGGGAGATCCAGTAGATGTAGTGTACCTGGACTTTCAGAAAGCTTTTGATAAAGTTCTACATAGGAGGTTAGGGAGCAAAATTAGGGCACATGGTATTGGGGGCAAAGGACTAGATTGGATTGAAAATTGGTTGGCTGATAGGAAACAAAGGGTAATGATAAACGGCTCCATTTCAGAATGGCAGGCAGTGACCAGTGGGGTACCGCAGGGATCCGTGCTGGGACCGCAGCTTTTTACAATATATGTTAATGATATCGAAGATGGTATCAGCAATAACATTCGCAAATTTGCTGATGATATAAAGCTGGGTGGCAGGGTGAAATGTGATGAGGATGTTAGGAGATTACAGGGTGACCTGGACAAGTTAGGGGAGTGGGCAGGTGCATGGCAGATGCAGTTTAATGTGGAAAAATGTATGGTTCTGGATTAGTGGTGCTGGAAGAGCACAGCAGTTCAGGCAGCATCCAAGGAGCTTCGAAATCGACGTTTCAGGCAAAAGCCCTTCATCAGGAATAATTGCTGATGAAGGGCTTTTGCCCGAAACGTCGATTCCGAAGCTACTTGGATGCTGCCTGAACTGCTGTGCTCTTCCAGCACCACTAATCCAGAATCTGGTTTCCAGCATCTGCAGTTATTGTTTTTACCATAAATGTATGGTTATCCACTTTGGTGGCAAGAACCGGAACGCAGATTACTACCTCAATGGAATCAATTTATGTAAAGGGGCAGTACAGAGAGATCTGGGTGTTCTTGTACACCAGTCAATGAAGGCAAGCATGCAGGTACAGCAGGTAGTGAAGAAGGCTAATAGCATGCTGTCCATCATACCAAGAGGGATTGAGTAAAGAAGCAAAGAGGTTCTTCTGCAGCTGTACAGGGCCCTGGTGAGACCACACCTGGAGTACTGTGTGCAGTTCTGGTCTCCAAATTTGAGGAAAGACATTCTGGCTATTGAGGGAGTGCAGCGTAGGTTCACGAGGTCAATTCCTGGAATGGCGGGATTACCTTACACGTAAAGATTGAAGCGACTGGGCTTGTATATCCTTGAGTTTAGAAGGCTGAGAGGGGATCTGATTGAGACATTTTAGATTATGAAAGGATTGGGCACTCTGGCAGCAGGAAACATGTTTCCGCTGATGGGTGAGTGCCGAACCAGAGGACACAGCTTAAAAATATGGGGTAGACCATTTAGGACAGAGACGAGGAGAAACTTCTTCACCCAGAGAGTGGTGACTATGTGGAATGCATTCCCCCAGAGGGCAGTGGATGCCCAGTCTCTGGATTCATTTAAGAAAGAGTTGGATAGAGCTCTCAAAGATAGTGGAATCAAGGGTTCTGAAGATAAGGCAGGAAGAGGATACTGATTAGGAATGATCAGTCATGATCATATTGAATGGTGGTGCAGGCTCGAAGGGCAGAATGGCCTACTCCTGCACCTATTGTCTTTTGTCTATTGTCTATTGTCAAATATTTTGCACCAGTTTTTACTGTGGAGAAAGAAATTGATGCAAGGGAACTCAGGCAAATAAATATTAATGTCTTGAAAGCAACTCACTTTACTGAAGAGGAAGTGTTGGAGGTCTTCAAAAACATAAAAGTGGCTTTGTGCAGGGGAAATCATGTGTCACAAACTTGACTGAGCTTTTTGAAAATGTAACCAAAAGACCAGTGAGGGCAGAGGGGGAGATATTGTTTACATGAACTTGTGTAAAGCTGTTGTCAAAGTTCCACATGGTGGACTAATTAGTGAAGTTAGGTGGCATGGGATTCAGGGAGAGAATGCCAGTTGGATACAAAATTTGCTTGATAGTAAGAGACAGAGTGTAGTGATGGAGGTTTGTTTTTACATTGATCCATGAGACCGCATTTGAGGAACATTCTAAGATATCATCCATCTTATGTCAGTGATTAACTCCTTCATCAATGTTGCAACACCCCCTCCTCTTTGACATTCCCCCTACCCCTACATGTCTCATCTCACAGTTCAATAGCCCAAAACATTGTGCTATCAATCCTGTCACACCCTCAACCATGTCTCTGTGATAACAACAATATCTCATCCCCACTCATTAATCTACACGCTCAGCTCGTCTGCCTTACTCACAAGTAAATGCCATCCAGCCATGCCACGCTCCCTTATGCCCTCACTTGACGATATTCACACTGCCTTCTGGATTTACTTGGATTGCCTTCTCAATGTCAGTTAGCTCAGATGGCTGGACAGTTGGTCTGTGATGTGGAGTGATGCCAACAAGGGATGTGTAATTCCCATATTGTCTGCGGTGACCATGAAGTTCGAATCTTCTCAACCTTGCCCATTGTCTGAGGCAGAGTGACTCTCAGGTTAAATCATTACCAGTCATAACTTCCTTTAACGAGATAGGAGTTCTCTCGCACAATGATGAGTTTACTTTTTTACTTCAGTTTACTTTTTTTCCATCTTCATGTCTCTCTGTATCCCCCCCCCCCCCCCCCACCCCCACAATGCTTCCACTGCATCCCCCATCCCTCTGCTATGACTGATGAATGAGTCAGGTTGCTGAAGGCTGGCTGGGTAATAGAGTAGAAAGTGATGGGAAATAGAAAAGGTTCTGCAGAGAGGGCCCTGAGTCCTGCTCTTCAGATCACTCTGGGTCTCCTGGAACAATGGAGAGTTCAGATAACTCTCAGGCACCAAACCCTCTCTTCAACCAACAGCAACAACCCCCCACAGTCTAATCTCAGGATGTTTACAAACCACCCAAAGCCCTCTCTTGTATCCAGCCCGGAGCTCCTTCCACTCTGTCACTAGTCTGTTCAGAAACCCCTATTGTATCATATTATATCTTTTCTCACTAAATAACAGATTCAGTGTTTTACCTCACTGTTTGGTGTCTGTGCTGTGTTCATATCCTCTCTCTCTCTCTCCCTTCACAGCGGATTCTGCTAATGGTTGGTCAATGACAATCGCGGATGAAGTGAGGGCTGAGGAAGGAGGCTCCGCTGTCTTACCCTGCAGCTTCACCCACCCTGACACTAACCTCACACTCACCGGCTCCATCTTATGGTACAAGGAGGAAACACGGGCTTTAATCTTTAAGTGTACAGATCCTGGTCCAGACCATTCCCAGGGTGAGCTGTGTGAGAATGTGATACAGCGGGACGGTGGGAATCGATTCAGATTCGTGGGGAACCTCAGCAACAAAGATGCCTCAATAATGATGGAGGGACTGAGCCAGGAGGATGGTGGTTCCTATCGGTGTCGTGTGGAGCTCAATATTGACAAGTTTGGATCTGGAAAAGGAACACGCCTGAAAGTGGAAGGTGAGGAACAACGTTCTGATGTGTCACTGACCTGACAGCTCAATGGGGACAGGCTCCACCTGGTCTGGGAGCTCACGGGTTGGCTCCTTCTCCTGGGCTCTTCCAGTTGGTCTAAGGCAGGAGGCAGTGAGAAGGACAGAGACAGAGAAGCACAAAGAGAGAGAGAGAGAGAGATAGAAGGAGAGAGAGAGAGACAGACAGACAGAGAGAGAGAGAGAGAGAGACATGACTGGAATTTAGAGACCATTCCATCACCATCTTTGAAACCTCCCACAGTCACATTCATTCATTATCACGTTCAAACTGGCTTCATTGCTCTGGGATGGGGAACAGAGAAAACATCACTGACAATGCAAGCTCCAAGATCCCCACCAATGAGGGTCCAGCTTTATCAGCATTGGGTGAGAACAAGAGAGACCTGGCACCTCCTGAACCCTCATTGGATGAGCTCATCTCAGGGTGAAGGAACCCTCAGCTCACATTGGCTGAGAACCTCACTGTTGCTATCCTCCCCCTCTATTGGCTGAGGAGAAAATGGGGGGGGCTGTCCTTGCCAGAGGCTAATGTCCTGGAGATTGTGGCAGATTGTGAAATTTGAATTTGAAAATATCTAGAACTGAAAACTAGTCTAATAATGACTGTGTAATCGTCACCATTAAAAAAGAATCTGGGTTAATCATGTCCTTTTGGGAGGGAAATCTGCTATCCTTCTTGAACTGCTGTATTCCCTCAGCTGCAGAGACATTCACGATACGGTTGGGAAAGGATTTCCAAGGCTTTGTCCCAGTGACTCTGAAGGAATGATGAAATATTCCCAAGTCAGGATGGTGAGTGTCTTGGAGGGAAGCTTGTAGATGGAGATGTTCTCCTGTGTCCCATGTTCATCAGTGAACAACCATCCCCACTTCTGACCTTATGGTGGTGGGAGGGTCATTGATGATGCAGCTAAAGATGGTTGGACCAAGGACACACTAACCTGAGGAACTCCTGCAGAGATGTGCTCTGGAGCTGAGATGACTGATCTCGAAGAAGGACAACCAGCTTCCTCTGTGCCAGGTCTGACTGAAACCCATGGAGGTTTCCCCCCTCGGCTTCCCACTGGATTCAGTTTTGCTCAGGTTCCTTGATGCTACACTCGCTCAAATACAGCCTTGATGTTAACAACAGGCACATTCGCCTGTACCTGTCTTTTTGTTTTTTCCATTGTTTACCTATTATTTACTATCTATGCTACTTAACTCTGTGATCTGCCTGTACTGCTCACAAGACAAAGCTTTTTGCCGTGCCTCGGTACATGTGACAATAAATTCAATTCGAATCGATTCCATTCGATTCAATTCAATTCAATTCAATTCAGTCACTGACAGTTTCCAGCAGTTTAATTGGCCAAATTGAAAATATGTAACATTTCACTGCAAATGAGGAACCTCAGTTGTTTTGAGCATGATTTGAATCTAAACAATCAGATTAAATTATCCCCCAGAATACTAAAACCCAATCGAGTTTGAATTTATTGTTTTTGCCAACCTCAAACTAATGAGACAATCTGATGTTTGGGGTATAAAAAAAAGCAGATATTTTGAAAGTTAAACAGAGAGTAACTGCCATTGAGAGACTGCTGTACAAAACACTCTCAATCAAAGGGACCTTCTTCATATGAAACATCTTTGCAGTGAAAGACAGAAGTCGACCCAGGAGATCTTTCGCTGAATGAAGAAACACACTGAGAATAACAGCCATTGTGTGGTTTTGTAATGAAGCTGATGTAATTTTAATACAGGTGGTTATTGGAACAGTATATTATTATAGAATTGGAGGCAGATAGCAAGCAGTTAAGGCAAAGTTAAAAATCACACAACACCAGGTTATAGTCCAACAGGTTTAATTGGAAGCACATTAGCTTTCGGAGCGACGCTCCTTCATCAGGTGATTGTGGAGGTCTCGATTGTAACACAGAATTTATAGCAAAAATTTGCCGTGTGATGTAACTGAAATTATACATTGAAAAATTGATTGTCTGTTAAGCCTTTCATCTGTTCGAATACGGTGATAGTTTCACTTCTTTCATGTGTAAATCACAAAACCTTTTTTTTAAAGGGCATTCTCGGTTTAGCTGTTAACAGTGGTGATAGCTAGACAATATGTTGAAGGTGTCAGCCCCCTGTGTTCTCTGTCTATGACCTGATGTTTAGATTGACTCTAATCTAAAAAGTGAGACAACAGAGTTTTACATAAATTCATGCAGTTTTTGAGCTCAGAGTTCTACATGAATGTATGCAGTTTCTGAGCAAAGTGCAATGTAACTCTGCAAGTACAAATTCACCACACAAAATATATGTGTGCATGTGGGTCTTTGTCTATCTGTGTGTGTGTGTCTGTCTGGGATGGGGGTTGTGAGTGTGAGAAAGTGTATGTGTGTGTGTGTGTGTATGTGTGTGTGTGTGTGTGTGAGAAATCAGTTAAGGGAAAGGAGTCTTAGAGTTGGAAATAGTTGTTGTTTAATGTTCACTTTGAGAGTTGAAGAATAATTTGATTTTTTTGTTTAAGGAGTGGAATTTTGGAGTTCTCTCTCACTCAGACTTTAACAGATTACGATGCGAGGTGAGCTTTTCTGGGTGTTTGGTTTAATTAGCAGAGGGGTTCACCACCATGTCGTTACAGTTTGGGGGCTCAACTTCGATTTGGACAGGTTTAGACAGATCCAGTCTGAGATTTGGAAAGATTTGGGTACAAAAGATCCCAGCAGATTTAAACATTTGCCGATTAGTGTCCGAGATTTTTAAAGAAAATTTGGGTGAGAGAATTGATTTATTTTCAGTTATTTGTGGTTGGTTAAATTAAAAGTGAGAGAAATGGCTCTTAAAATTGCTGAAGACGTTCTGTGGTTTGAAAATGGTTCCAAATTTGCCAAGAAAGTTTAGAAAGACAGCAGAAGACCATAATTTTAGAATTAGCATTGAGGTTAGAACATAGAACATAAAACATAGAATAATACAACACAGTACAGGCCCTTTGGCCCTCGATGTTGTGCCGACCTGTGAACTATTCTCAGATCATCCCCCTACACTAACCCATCATCATCCATGTACTTATCAAAGGATTGTTTAAATCCCCCTTAGAATTGGATCGAACCAGGGACATGGGAAAGCTGAAATTGTAAGGGAGTTAGTCAAGCACTCTGGTGTGTCAGAGAAAAAGAGAAGTGCAGGAGAGTTCGAAAAATTTAGTTTACAATTGAGGAAAATGGAGTTTCAAGATAAAGAAAAGGATCCATGAGAGAAAAAAGAGAGAGAGAGAGAGACAAAGAGAGATAGAATAAATGGAGGGAAAGACACAGAGGGAGAGAGAAAAAGAGAAGAAAGGGAGAGAGAAAGAGTGAAGAAAGAGAAAGGAAAAAGAAAGAGAGAGAGAGAGTGAAAAAGAAAGAGAGAATGTTGTTAGCAGAGCAAAGAGAGAGCGAAGAAAGAGAAAGAGAAAGGGAGAGAGAATTTGAACTTTGAAGTTGTGAATTAGTCAGGAAAGTCAAGTTAACAGGAAGGAGATGAAGAGTGAAGGTCGTGATATATACAAATACGTCAAAGCTCTGCTACATTTTGATGAGAAAGATGTTGAAGCCTTTTTTATTTCATTAGACAATTTGGCTCGGCATAGGGAGTGGTCAGGGAACCTCTGTGTAATGTTAGTTCGGAATAAGCTGGTCGGCAGAGCTAGTGAGGTATTTGCAGTGCTGTCAGATGAGGGGTCAAGAGATTATGATGATGTCAAACATGCTATTTTGAGTGCTTCTGAATTGGTACCAGAAATGTATAGACAGTGGTTCAGAAATATAAAGAAGGAATCAAGTCAGACTTGTATTGAGTTTGAAAGAATCAATCAGTCATTTTGACAGATGGGAACATGATTTAAAGATCGATAGGACCTTTGAGGCTCTAGAAGAGGTTATTCTGCTGACGAGTTTAAAAACTCACATCACTCAACTTCCACCAGATTGTGTTGCTGGTCGTATACAGACAGGAGATGTTCCATGGAGCACATGAACTACCAGTAGGAGGTCACCTCAGTCTAAGGAAGACTCAGATTAAGGTACAAAAGCAGTTGTATTGGCCTGGGATGCACAAAGATGTTGTTAACTTTTGCCAGAGCATGAAGACAAAATGGGTGGTAGAGAAGTTATTAGCTTTCTTCACTTGGTATGAGCTATTCAGAGAGATTCAGTCAGACCATTGTCTAATTTTATTGCTCAGCTGTTTAAAGAAGTCATGGATAGATTAGGCATACAGCACATTAAACCAAGTGCAGATCATCCTGAAACTCAGGGAGCTTTGGAAAGGTGGCATCAGACCCTGAAGACCATGTTAAGAGTGTGCTGTCAGGATTACCTGAATGATTGGGATGAAGGTATCCCTTTCATATTGTTTGCCATTAGAGATGGCTCAAATTAATCTACTCAGTTCACTCCCTTTGAGTTAATATTCAGACATGAAGTGAGAGGTACTTTGAAATTAATTAAAGAGAAATTGACAGGACTGAAGTCGGAGGTCAACTGGAACAAAGAACCAGTTGAAAGGATTGTTCCAGCAGGACAAGGACATATGCAGGAATAAGATGGAGAGGCCTGATCCTCTTGTGCACGAGGTAGAAGTAGGAAATGCTGTTCCAATAAAACAACACACTTACAGGCTTAATCCTTTCAATGCCACATAGGTCCAGAAGGAAGTGGATGCAATGCTCAGTGAAGCTATCATCGTACTGAGTCAAAGCAAGTGGAGTTCGATGATCGTGTTAGTTGCCAAACCTGACGGGATTCAACAATTTTGCGTGGACCATTGGAAGGTTAAGGCAGTTACAAAATCAAACTCAGATCAATACTAAAATTGGAGGCCTGTATAGAGAAATTTGGACAAGCCCCTTACGTCACAAAGTTGGACTTACTGTTTGGGTATTGTCATCACTTTATCAGAGAAAGTGAAATAAATTTTTGCGTTTGTCACCCCAAATGGGTTATGTCAATTCAAGGTGCTGCCCTTTTGAATGAAGAACACACCAGCCACATTTAAAAGGCTCGTGAACAGAGGTGTGGCTGTGTTAACAAACTGTGCAGTATATCTGGATGATGCAGTGATTTTTAGTGAGTCATGGAAAGATCACATGGTACAGTTGGCACACAGCTCTTTGAAGGATTAAGAGAAGCAAAGCGGTAATAAAATTAAAGAAAACACAATTTGTGAAGGCAGAGGAGACATTATTGGGACAATACATCGGGCATGAAATGTTGACCCTCAGGAATGCAAAGACAAAGACCATCGAGGAATTTCCACAAACAACCTCAAAGAAAGAAGTGCTTTGATTTTGGGGACGAAGTGGATTCTACTGGGAGTTTGTTCCAAATGTCAGCAGGGTAGTGACTTCACTCGCGGATTTCCTGAAGAAGACCACAATATTTCGGTGGATGGAACAATGCCAGGAGGCATTTGACAATGTAAGAGTTGTATTAACCGTGGCACCAGTTTTAGCTGCACCAAATGTTGCAATCAAAGTTGCAATCGATGCCGAAAGAAGAAACACACTGACAATAACAGCCACTGTGTGGTTTTGTAACGAAGCTGATGTAACTTTAATACGGGTGGTTCTTGGAACAGTATATTGTTATAGAGTTGGAGACAGATAGCAAGCAGTTTAGGGAAAGGAGGCTAAGATTTGGAAATAGTTGTCGTTTAATGTTCACTTTTCAAGTCAAAGAATGAATTGCTTTTTTTAATATAAAAGTGAATTTTGGGAGTTCTCTGTTCCTCATACTTTAACAGATGGCGATGCGAGGTGAGCTTTTCTGGGGTTTTGGTTTAATTAGCAGAAGGCTTCACCGCCGTCTCGTAACAGCAGCTTCACCTGAGCAATCAGGATGGACAATACATGTACATCATCTGGGCCAGCGATAACCATGATGGAATAAAACAAAAGGAGAAATTAATGAAACAAAGAACATCCTGAGGAAAAACCAAAAACAAAGCTGCAGATGCTGCAAATCCGAAACAAAAATGGAAATTGTCAGAAAAGCTCAGCGGGTCTGGCAGCACCTGTGGAGAGAAATCAGAGTTAACGTTTCAGGCAGAGTGACCCTTCCTCAAGATGCTGAGGAGTTTGACAAGACAGATTCTGAGAGGATATTTGTTCTTGTGAACAGAAGTCAAACAGGGGAACAATTGCAAAATAACGGATTTTCTCTGTAAATTGAAAAGAGGAAACATTTAATCTCTCAGCTTCTCTTTTAAGTTGATGAAGCAAAGAACCACATGGCTGATTATGCCCCTCCTCCTGCACCCAAATATCTTACTTAATGTAGAAAAGTTTAATCTGGACTCTGAGTTTAAATTAACCTGTGCTCATTTCAAAGGTCACAGGTTGGAGCTGGTGAATGGTTACATTCGGAATGACACCAGGGGGTTCTCCTTCACACTGAGTGTGGTCAATACTTTGAAGGTGTTTGCTGGACAGAGTGAGGGGGAAGGCTGTAAAATCCTTGACCTCATTTAAAGAAAATTAACTTTGAGCAATGGGTGGAGGGTTCTGCATGAATGAATTCAGGAGGGTTCAATGGATCCAATCTGTTAGTACCTTCAGCAGGCACATGGCACCAGGTTACAGTCCAACAGGTTTATTTGAAATAACAAGGTTCAGAGTACTGCTCCTGCATCAGGTGAAGTCCTGGTGTAGTGTGACTTCTGACTTTGTCCACCTCAGTGCAACACTGGCATCTCCACATCATGGAAATATCTTGTAATCAAGATTTGGAGATGCTGGTGTTGGACTGGGATGTACAAAGTTAAAAATCACACAACACCAGGTTATAGTCCAACAGGCTTATTTGGAAGCACTAGCTTTTGGAGCGCTGCTCCTTCATCAGGTGGTTGTGGAGCGTAAGATTGTAAGACACAGAATTTATAGCAAAGGTTTACAGTGTGATGTAACTGAAATTATATATTGAAAAAGACCTGGATTACTTGTTAAATCTCTCATCCATTAGATTGACCATGTTGGCTTTCATTTTTTTAACATGAAAATCACAAAACTTTTTTTTAAATGTTCCATTCTCAAGTGAACTTCATCAATTGGTGTCTATCAGCCCAGATAATGTATTGAAGGTGTGAGCTTCCCTGGGTGATACTGTCTGTGCCACAATGTTTAGACTGATTCTAATCTAAGAAAATGAATTTGTAGAATCTTACATGGATTTTTGAGCAAAGTAAAATGTAACTCTGCAAGTACAAATTCACCCCCACAAACCTATATGTGCATGTGTGTGTGTGTGTGCATGTGCGTGTGTGTGTGTGTGTGGGGGGGGGGAGGAGGGGGGGGGGGGGGAGGAGGGGGGGGGGGGGGGGGGGGAAGGGGTGAGGGGGGTGGTTGTGAATGTCTGTGAGGAGTGTGTGCCTGTGTGTGAGTGTAAGTATAAAGTCTGTGAGAGGGTGAATGCGTGAGTGTGGCAGTGAATGTGTGAGCATATGAGTGAGGGTCTGCATCAGTGTGTGCATCCGTAGGAGAGTGTGTGTGTGTGTGTATAGGAGTGTCTGTGTGTGTATAGGATTGTCTGTGTGTGTGTGTGTGTAGGAGTGTCTCTGTGTGTGTGTGTGTGTGTGTGTGTGTGTCTGTGTCTGTGTGTAGCATGATGGGGTCACCTGTAGTGTGACATGAACCCAAGATCCTGGTTGAGGCCATCCCCATGGGTACCGAACTTGGCCAAGAGCCTCTGCTCGGCCACTTTTTGTTGCTGCCTGTCCCGAAGTCCGCCTTGGAGGATGGTCACCTGAAAGTCCAAGGTTGAATGTCCCAGACTGCTGTATGTGGCAGGTACTCATGCAACTCAACCAACGTTGTCTATCCCATTCGCTGCAGGCAAGGATACCCTGAGGCATGCTACATTGGTGAGAGCAAGCAGAGGCTACGGCAACGGATGGATGGGCACCGTACAACAATCAACAGACAGGAGTGCTCCCCACACCCCCCCCCCCCCACCCCGCCCCTCAACCAGTCAGAGAACACTTCAATGGTCCTGCACTCACAGACATATATATACACACACAAACACACACATGTGCGTACACACACACACACAAACACACACATGCGCGTGCCCACACACACTCAGACACTCCCAAATACACACTCCTCCAGACACACATACTGGCGCAGATGCTCTTTCATACGCTCACAAATACACTCCCACAATCACACATGCTCCATCTTACAGACTTAGACCCCTTTATACTCAGACTCACACACATGCGCACACTCTTTCAAAGACACTCACAGCCACCCCCAACAAACACACACACACACAAACACAAACACATACACTTATACGTTTGTGGGGTGAATTTGTACTTTCAGAGTTTCATCATACTTTGCTCCAAAAACTGCATGAATCCATGTAAGTTTCTATAAAGTCATTTTTTAGATTAGAATCAGTCCAAACATTGTGGCACAGACAGTATCACCCAGGGGAGCTCACACCTTCAATACATTATCTGGGCTGACAAACACCAATTGTTAAAGTTCACTCGTGAATGTAACTTTTAAAAGAAAATTGTGATTTACATCTAAAAGAACTGAAACCAACATGGTCACTCTAACGGACGAGAGACTTAACAAACTATCCTGGTCTTTTTCAAAATATAATTTCAGTTACATCACACTATAAACGTTTGCTGTAAATTCTGTGTCTTACAATCTTATACTCCACAATCACCTGATGAAGGAGCAGCGTTTCGGAAGCTAGTGCTTCAAATTAAACCTGTCGGACTATAACCTGGTGATGTCTGATTCTGAATCTTGTAATCAAGGTTTTCAAATTGAGTGGCGAGGAGACATTTTGATCAGGGTGACTCTTCTTGGGGAATGTCCAGCACAGACCTGTTAGAGATATGAGTGGAGTCTTTAATTGTTCATTTTATTGTGAAGTTGAAAGGAATGTAACATATTGAAATAAGACCTTCTGCACACTGACCTCATCCATTCTGATGTTTGTCCTTTCCTCAGCTGCTCAGGGAAATGTCTCAGTGGTGACTGGGACAGAGGGAGATTCAGTTACTTTACCCTGTATCTTCAGGAGCTGGGACTCCCACACCCTGACCACTGTTACCTGGATGAGGAAGGAGCCCTACTAACACATCGTTACATTTCCAGCCCAATCACAGGGAAATTGGACAACTGGACACGGTGGAAATCGGTACGAGCTCATCGGGAACCCAGAGGAGGGAAACGCCTCGACCAGGATAAACCAGCTGAGTGTGAGGGACAATCACACTTACCTGTGTCTGGTGGAATACAGGTCAAGACACAATCTTTTGTATCTGATCCAGAAAGAGACTCGGTTGCAGGTACATGGTAAGAAACCGTTCACACATTCTTCAGCCTGTAGAAGGTGCACAATGAGAGTGGAACAGATTCTGTGAATGTTTTGTGATTTGATTTTCTGCTGAAAGGACATGGAACTAAAACATTAACCCTGTTTCTCTCCATCGGTATTGTCTGCCCTGCTGAGTGTTTGCAGCATTTTGATGTTTATTTAAAATGTCCAGCATCTGTAGTGTTTTAGCTTTTGGTTTCAAATTTTTAAAAATATTTAATGTACTATGATGTGCTGGTATTTTTAGGCGCTTCTGATGTCAGTATTGAAAGACATTGACACACTCAGAATATTTAGTTCAATCTCCAAATGACCCAAAGTTATACTGACATTAAGATCATCTCCTTGAACAGGAAGGCGCAACAGACTAATGTGTCCCTCTTGGTTCCAACATTCATCAGGAATAGTTCCATCAATGCAAGTACATTCCCCCAGTGTCCATCTGACTGTGTGAGAAATCCCAGCCACGTGGGACCTATCCAAGCCCTGCATTCAGCCTTGGGTTATACCAGGAGTTGGTGGTGCACTGTTACTGTCACTGGGTGACAAATCCAGACACCCAATGCTGGGGCCATGGGTTCAAATCCCACCGCAGCAGGTGAATTTTTTTAAATCAAGATTTTTAAAAAAAACTAACCTAATGGTTTCATGTGACCATTGTTGAGATTTGGAAAAGCCGATCTGATTCAATCATACACTTTCGGGAATCTGGGTTTTGGTTCAGTTAGCTGGACGGTTGGTTTGCAAAGCAGTGTGATGCCAACAGTGTGGGTTCAATCCCCACATTGGCTCAGGTGACCATGAAGGACCCTCCTTCTCAACTCTCCCCTCACTGAGGTGTGGTGGCCCTCAGGTTAAACCACCACCAGTTGTCTCTCTCTCTCACTCTCTCTCTCTCTCTCAAGAGAAAGCAGCCCATGGACTGGTAATAATATAGCAACTTGATTTAGAGAATGAAATCTGCCATACACACTCAGTGTCATGTGTTGCCATATGCACAATCTTGAGCCCTCTCTCTCCATCAGCACCACCTCACACAGACTCAGGGCTGCTCATAATCCACCAACTCTGCACAGTCCACTTCTAACTCTGTATTGGGAAAACAAAACACAGACTGGGTGATTACTTTGCAGAACAGAAATGTTCTGCCCACAAAAATGATTATCAGCATCCAGTTGCCTGCCATTTCCACACACCACGTTTTGGGACCCAGTGACCTTCTGGACTCAATATTGAGGTGAATAATTTTACGGCCTCAGCACCTTTTCCTACCTCCTTCCCCCAACCCCCACACACCAGGCCTTGTCATCACATGGGCTACCACCAAAACAATCCATTGTTAGTGACGAATGGTCCCCATCAGCAGCTGTTCATTCTCCCAGGCTGACCTTTCCCCTTTTGTTTGTCTGTCCAATTGCTTTTCTCTCTGTCTGGGGTCTGTTTCCACTGAGTGTTTACTCCTGCCCCTTCACCCCCCCTCCCCATCTTCAGCCTCTATACCAACCTTTTCCCAGCTATAATCAGTTATAGAATCATACAGCACAGTAGCAGACCCTTCAGTTCAACTAGTCCATGCTGACCATAATCCCAAACTAAAGTAGTCCCACCTGCCTGCGCTTTGTACATATCCCTCCAAACATTTCTTTTTCAAGAAATTATCTAAATGCCTTTTAAATGTTGTAACTGTCCCCACATCCAGCAATTTCTCTGGAAGTTCATTCCACATAATCCACTCTCTCTGTAAAATAAAACTGCCCCTTAGAGGCATAGAGTCATAGAGATGTGCAGCATGGAAACAGACCCTTCGGTCCAACCCGTCCATGTCGACCAGATATCCCTACCCAATCTAGTTCCCCCTGTCAGCACCCGGCGCATATCCCTCCAAACCCTTCCTATTCATATACCCATCCAAATGCCGCTTAAATGTTGAAATTGTACCAGCCTTCACCACTTCGTCTGGCAGCCCATTCCATACACATACCACCCTCTGCGTGAAAAAGTTGCCCCTTAGGTCTGTTTTATATCTTTCCCCTCTCATCCTAAACCTATGCCCTCTAGTTCTGGACTCTCCGACCCCAGGGAAAAGATTTTGCCTATTTATCCGATCCATGCCTCAAGTAATATTGTAAACCTCTATAAGGTCACCCCTCAGCATCCTTCCTTATGTCTTTTTAAAATCTTTCTTCTGTCACCTTAAAGATATGTCTGACTCTTGAAATCTCCCACCTGAGCAAAAAGACACCTGCCGTTCACCTTATCTATATTCCTCATGCTTTTATCGATCTTAATAAGGTCACCTCTCTACCTTGTACGCTCCAGTGAGAAATGTCCTTGTCGCTCCGTACTCTTCCGATAACTCAAGGCCTGCTTTATTTGCAACATCCTGGTAAATCTCTTCTCCAGCTAAATGATATAATTGCAATAACAGGATGACCAGAACTGGACACAATAGAGGCCTCACCAGCATCCTGTCCAACCTGAACATAACATCCCAACTCCTGTCACTCTTCAGCCCATTGACCCATTTGACGAAAATCTTTTTGTATTCCAAGATAACCTTCTTCACTGTTCAATATTCTATCAATTTTGGTATCAACCACAAACTTGCAAAACATGCTTTTTGTAGTCTCATCAAAATTGTTCATATAAATGACTGACCAAAGTGGGCCCAGCACTGATCCCCGTGGAACACTGCTGGTCACAGGCCTCCAGAACAAAACCCTCCCTCCACTGTCACTCTCTGTCTTCTGCCTTTCAGCCAATTGTGCATCCACTTGCCAAGCTCACCCTGAAGCCCATGGGATCTAACTTCACTAATTAGTCTACCATGCGGAGCCTTGTCAAAGGATTTACCAAAGTCTAAGTAAACAATGTTAACCCCTCTGCTCTCATCAATTTTCTTGTTTACTTTTTCAAAAGACTCCATCAAGTTTGTGAGACACGATATCCCTTGCACAAAACCATGCTGACTGTCCCGAATCATTCCTTGCCTCTCCAAATGCATATAAATCCAAACTTTCAGAACAACTTCCTCACCACCGAAGTCAGACTCCCAGGTCTGAAGTTCCCAGGCTTCTCCTGACATTCCTGCTTGAACATGAGCCACTCTCCAGTCATTCAGCACCTGACTGTTATTTATGGATGATACAAATGTTCCTGCAGGGGGCCCAGCAATTTCCTCTTCACTTCTGACAAAGTCCTGGGATTGAGTAGATCACGTCTCAGAGATTTATATTTATATTTTCGAACACCTCTAACAATTCCTCTTCTGTAATACAAGCTGTTTTCAAAATGTCAATATTTATTTCTCAGAGTTCTCTAGCCTCCACTTCTTTCTCCACAGTAAAAACTGACACAAAATATTCATTTGATATCTCTCCCATCTCCTGAGGGGTGGCATGATGGCTCAGTGGTTAGCAGTGGCACCAGGGACCTGAGTTCAATTCCAGCCTCAGGCAGCTGGAGTTTGCATGTTCTCCCTGTGTGGTGAGGGTTTCCTCCCACAGTCCAAAGATGTGCAGGTTCGGTGAATTGGCCATGCTACGTTGCCTATAGTGTGAGGTGCATTAGTCAGTGGAAATGGGTCTGGGTGGGTTACTCTTTCGAGGGTCGATGACGGTTTGTTGGGCTGAAGGGCCTGTTTCCACATTAGATTAGATTAGATTTGTTACAGTGTGGAAACAGGCCCTTTGACCCAACAACTCCACACTGACCCGCCGCAGTGCAACCCACCCAGACCCATTCACGTACATTTACCCCTTCACCGAGCACTACGGTCAATTTTAGCTTAGCTAATTCACCAAACCTGCACATTTTGTGGACTGTGGGAGGAAACCGGAGCACCCGGAGGAGACCCACGCAGACATGGGGAGAATGTGCAAACTCCACACAGTCGCCCGAGGCATAGAATTGAACCCGGGTCTCTGGCGCTGTGAGGCAGCTGTGCTAACCACTGTGCCACCGTGCCGCCCACATTGTAGGGAATCTAAAACACAAAGGCAACCTCTTTGTTTTTTAAGGAGACTTACACTCTATCTCTTGTTGCTGTCTTGGTCTTAATGTACTTACACAATCCCTTTGGATTATCCTTAACCTTATTTGCTGAGGCTATCCCATATCTTTTCTTTGACTTCCTGATCTCCCTCTTATGAATGTTCTGACACTCATTATACAGTGCAAGAGATACATTTGCACCCAGTTGATTATATTTAGTATATGATTCTTTTTTATCCCTGACTGGAACCTCAATCTCTTTATTTACCTGTTGTTCTCGAAAGCAGTACAGTTGAAACCATCCTTTGTGAACGGTCTTTTCTGACTCAGAAGAGATCGCAGTGATCCAAGAATCTGAATCCCTGAACATTACTCCACCTCTTCAGCCATTGATTTGTCTCCTTTATCCTTTTGTTCCCTCATCTGAGCTTGGCCCTGGGAGTAAACCAGAGATTATTACTTTTGAGGGTCTGTTTTTTAAATCTTCTCCCTAACCACTGATATTCACTTTGTAAAGCCTTTATTCTTTCCCTAACTATGTCATTCCCATCAACGTGTACAAAAACTTCCAGTATCTCACTCTTCCCTTTAACAGTATGTGTCAAACATTTTGTAATGTCCTTAATCCTAGAACCAAGAAAACAGTATAATATCCTAGATTCATGCTCACTGCTGCAGAACCTCCTGTCTGTGTCCTTGACATTAGAATCACCGACAATTATTCTTTTAAATTTTGTCAAACCCCTTCAAACATAAGATACATTCTTACAGCCCAAGATTTGACTGTCCCTTCTAATTTCCTCTGAGAGATTATCCTTTCAACAGGATGAGAGATTTCTGAACTACCTTCTTACCTTTCATGACAGTCATCCTTCAATCTGACTGATCCTGCTGTGTTATCACCTCTCGAAATCTACTGACCATCTAACTCTGTGTCTCTTGTATGCCTGCAATGTCATTAAGTCTAAAAAGAAGCAACTCACACTCACATCTTAACTCTAAAATAAACGACATTTCTTTATCTGAAGAGTTAATATTAAGCACAAGTGGTCCAGCAGACAGCTATCAATGTTCTGATTAAAAGTAAAATCCCACGTGTCAGCCTGTCCAAGAGGTGTGTAAACACAACTTGGTTTGAAACAAAACATTCCTCAGCAATTTAAAAAAAAATTGCTTCAGTGAGTTTAAAACAAGGTCTTCAAGGAGAATGAAGGGGAGCTGCTGTTTTCCATCTTGTTGGTGACCCCATTGTGTGTGCTTCCTGCACAGAGGAATCGGGTTGTTACAATCCATATGTACAACCCCTACGTTCCAGCGGCTGATGTCCTGACCTTCCTGGGAAGGTACGTCCAAGTCGAGGGAGAAGCCACCGATGTGATCGACCCCTTTGGGATCTGGACCAGTAAGAGGCAGGTCAAGGTAACTCTGAGGGCCGATGACAGTGGGAACATCCTCCACCCACCCTCGAGCTTCGCAATCGGAGGGAGCAGAGGCTACCTGACATATGCAGGGCAGCCCAAAGTGTGCCGAACCTGCGGGAAGTCGGGACACGTGGCGGTGGATTGCAAAGTGACCATCTGCAGGAACTGCAAACAGGAGGGTCACTTGACTAAGGACTGTCGGGAGGAAAAGAGCTGCAACCTGTGCGGGGAGGCGGGCCACATGTACAAGGCCTGCCCAAGACGAGGAGCCGCCACCTACGCACAGATGGCCGGAGGTGGCAACACGAGCCGCGGACCGACAAAGTCCAACGAGGTACCGCGAATCAGCAAAGGAACGGTGCCTGGAGGCACCCAGAAGGAAGGGAAGGTTGTAGAGGAGCAGGCGGCAGACAGCGGGGAGATGCAGCAGCCGACCCAAGCTCCTGCAAGACAGACGGAGGAAATGGAAGAGGAGGGATCAAAGGAGGCAGAGCAGTGGATTATCGTTAAAAACAGGAAAAGGAAACCTCTCGAGGGCCCCAAAGCCACCAAGCGAAGGGGGAAGAGACACCTCCAAGAGGAGGATACAGGCAGCTCCTCCGAGGGTGAGGACGGGCGCAAGAAGGGTCGCCTCCGGAGGAAGAGGCAGAGCGCCGTGGGGAGAAAGGAGGGCAACACCGCCCAAGAAGGAAAAGACGATCCCTCTGAGGGGATGGGTGAAGGCCTCCCCCTACCCGGTGAGAACCAAGGGGTACCCACCGGCCCACAGCTCCAGGGAACTGGGAGCAGTGTCCCAGTGACAGCCCTGCTGTCAGATGGAGAACGGGGCGATGCGGACCCTGGGTCTGACACGATGACACCAGAGCGGGGAAATGACTCCAGCGTGGAGCCGGACAACTACCTCAGCCCTGGGAAGGTCCAGCAGTTTGCTGTCACCACGGGGATGCACGCAGCTACCCCACTGGAGCAAGACCAGAAGAAAATGGACACTGGTAACCCCGTAAACTGTTAAAATGGGGTTTAAAATTGCCAGCATAAATGTGCGTAGCATTAAAGCGGCTACGCGATGTGTTTCAACGCTGGCCTTCCTGGCCAACGTCAAAGCCGATATCCTGTTTCTGCAGGAGTGTGGGATACCGCACCTCAGCAGTTACAGGAGATGGTCGAGCTTGTGGGCCCACGGGCCGTCAGTGTGGTCGGGGGGCAACGATAGCCGCGCCTCCGGCCTGGGTATCCTGTTGCGGGGAGGCAACTTCACCATCTCCGAGGTTAAGGAGGTGGTGGGCGGGCGCCTTCTCGTCGTGGACGTCAAATACAGAAACGCTCCCGTGAGACTAATCAACGTGTACGCCCCAGTGGGTAAGAGTGAACGGTTGGCCGTCCTGCAACAGCTTCCACTGCTGCTGGCTACGTCCAGGCCGGTCATTCTGGCCGGAGACTTCAACTGCATCATTGATGCTGATGGACGATCCGGCGGGGGGGACAGTAAACCGGACGCTACGTCCAGGGCCCTGATGGAAACGGTCAAAGACGCCAAGCTGCACGACGTCTTCAGCGCCCCTGCAGACGGAGCGCAGCGTAGATACACCTGGTCACGGGCAGACGGGTCTATCCGCTCAAGGATAGATTACCTGTTTGTGTCCCGAACGCTCTCGGTCAGATCCACCGACGTCAAGCCGGTGTTCTTCTCTGACCACTGCCTCCTGCTGGCCGACTGTCACCTACAGGACGAACAGCGGGCGGGCAAGGGAACGTGGAAACTGAACACTAAGCTGTTGACCCCGGGAAACATCGAAGAGCTCAAGAGGGATTACGCAGGTTGGAGAACCGTGAAGCCCCTCTTTGAGTCTCCAGCGGACTGGTGGGAAACGGTAAAAGGGAACATCAAGAGGTTCTTTATCCTCAAAGGTGTCCAGGAGGCGAGAGAGAGGCGGGGAAAACTGTCCCAGCTCCAGGAAAGTATGCAGAACCTGCTCCTGCTGCAGACGATGGGGGTGGATGTCACGGAGGACCTCAAGGAGGTGAAGGGCCAGCAAGCCTCGCTCTTTGCCTCGGAGGCCTCCAGGATAATCTTCCGGTCCAGGGTCCGCTCGGTGGAGCAGGACGAGACGTGCTCACGTTTCTTCTTCCAGAAGGTGCACAAAGAGAGCTCCGTGCTCAGCAGCCTGAAGAAAGAAGATGGCTCGGTAACGTCATCTCAGGCTGACGTCATGAGGATCAGCAAATCCTTCTACGCCAGCCTGTATGACTCGAAGCCGACCGACAGCGCGGCCTCCCAGTCGTTCCTGTCCTCTATCACGGAGGTCCTAGATGACGGAACACGAGAGAGGCTGGACCAGCCGCTATCTCTGGATGAACTGACCAAGGCCCTCGAGTCCTTCGAAAAGAATAAAACTCCCGGAAGCGACGGCTTACCGGTCGAGGTTTATTCCGCTCTTTGGGACTTGATCGGCCAGGACCTGCTGGAGGTGTATGTCAGTATGCTCCGGGCAGGTACCATGAGTGAATCCATGAGGAAAGGCATCATCACCCTCGTCTACAAGCGGAAGGGGGAGAGGGAGGAAATTAGAAATTGGAGACCGATCTCACTGTTAAATGCAGACTACAAAATCCTGTCAAAGGTCATCGCCAACCGGGTCAGGTCTGCTCTGGGATCGGTGATCCACCCGGACCAAACCTGTGCTGTACCGGGCAGGAAGATCTCTGAGAGTCTCGCACTCCTCAGGGATACGATCGCCTACGTGCAGGACAGGGGGGTGGACACCTGCCTCATCAGCCTTGACCAGGAGAAAGCCTTTGACAGGATATCGCATACATATATGAGGGATGTCCTCTCCAAAATGGGCTTTGGGGAGGGAATCGGAAATTGGATCAGACTGCTCTACACCAACATTGTCAGTGCAGTCTCAATCAATGGGTGGGAATCAGATAGCTTCCCTGTAAGATCTGGAGTCAGGCAGGGATGCCCCCTCTCACCCGCCTTGTTTGTGTGTTGCATAGAGCCATTTGCCGAATCCATCAGGAAGGATGCGAGCCTGAGAGGGGTGACTATTCCTGGCAGCGGGGGCCTGCAGGTTAAGGCCTCCCTGTACATGGATGACGTCGCTGTTTTCTGCTCGGATCCGCTGTCCGTGCACAGACTCGTGTGCATCTGCGACCAGTTCGAACGGGCCTCGGGGGCCAAGGTAAACCGAGGCAAGAGCGAGGCCATGCTCTTCGGGAACTGGGCCGACCAATCCTCTATCCCCTTCACCGTCAGGACTGACCACCTGAAGGTGCTGGGTATTTGGTTCGGGGGGGCTGGGGCGTGCGCCAAGACCTGGGAGGAGCGGATCAGGAAGATGAGACAGAAACTAGGCAGATGGGGGCAACGGTCGCTCTCCATCGCGGGAAAAAACCTGGTCATCAGGTGTGAGGTACTCTCAGTATTGCTATATGTGGCACAGGTCTGGCCTATCCCCAGGACCTGTGCCGCCGCAGTCACCCGGGCCATCTTCCAATTCATTTGGAGATCAAAGATGGACCGGGTCCGAAGAGACTCTATGTACAAAGACCGGTGCAATGGGGGAAAAAACACGCCCAATGCCACCCTCACCCTGATGGCCACCTTTGTGTGTGGCTGCATCAAGCTGTGCGTGGATCCCCGGTACGCAAACACCAAGTGTCACTACGTACTGAGGTTCTACCTGTCCCCGGTGTTGCGAAGGATGGGCCTGGCCTCGCTGCCGCGGAACGCTCCGAGTAGTTGGACCGTTCCGTATCACCTGTCCTTCGTGGAGAAATTTATGAGGAAAAACACCTTTGACCACAAGTCCATCAGGAAGTGGTCAGCACGTAGCGTCCTTGAGACCCTTCGGGAAAAGGAGAGGGCGGATCCTGTCGAGCGGTTCCCTGAGCAGACTGTCAAAGCCATTTGGCAGAATGCCTCATTGCCAGAACTTTCCAACAAGCAC
The DNA here is from genome assembly GCF_047496795.1 of Chiloscyllium punctatum. Taxonomy (NCBI): domain Eukaryota; kingdom Metazoa; phylum Chordata; class Chondrichthyes; order Orectolobiformes; family Hemiscylliidae; genus Chiloscyllium; species Chiloscyllium punctatum. The sequence continues at coordinate 10,019,205 of NC_092740.1, read as the reverse complement.
CAAGACGTGGCTTGGCTGGTGGTGAGAAGGGCTCTGCCCGTGAGATCCTTTATGCACGCCCGGACTCTCTGCCGCACCGCACGCTGCCCTCGAAGTGGCTGCGGGGGGGACGAGACTGTCACACACCTCCTTCTGGAATGTGCCTATGCAGAGGAAGTCTGGAGAGGAATGCAGTGGTGCTTGTCGAGGTTCGTCCCGAGCAGCGCCGTGACGCGGGACTCTGTGCTCTACGGCCTGTTCCCCGGGACTCACACCGAGACGAACATTAACTGCGCCTGGAGGATCATCAACTCGGTGAAGGACGCTCTCTGGGCGGTCCGAAACCTGTTGATCTTCCAGCTGAAGGAGTTGACCCCGACCGAGTGTTGCAGACTGGCACATTCCAAGGTCCAAGACTACGTGTTGAGGGACGCGCTGAAGCTTGGGGCAGCTGCCGCCAAGGCGCGGTGGGGAAAGACCACCGTGTAAGATCGGCCTGCCGAAAGAAGAACAGGGGGCCCATACAGACGTTTTTTTGGGCTCTGCTGATGCCTCAGCCAAATATATGTATACATACAAGATTGAAAAAATGCACAGGATTGTAAAGGACAAGAATAAAGTCGAATCTGTGTTTGTAAATATGGACATATGTATGGCATGATCCAATGTACAGACCATCAAATCATTTATGAATAAAGTATATTTTTGAAATAAAAAAAAAATCTCTCTCATAATTTCATAGTGGAAAAAGACTGAACAGTCCACATGTGGGCCTGTCCAAAACTTCCATTGAGAAAACTCCATTTCATAAAAAATTGTGTCAGTTTGTTTTGCTTCTTTGGCATTTTTGACGAGAAAAGAGCTAAAAATGAATCAAATGAAAAGCTTTTCTGACTGAAATTTAATAAACATAAGAAATCTGAAAGTAAATCTGGAAATAAATCTGAATCTCAGGAGCAGCTGCAAGATCCACACTCCTCTCGGTCCACTGTTTTTGATCATTTTATTTCTGAAGAAGTGTCACTGGACCCAAAACAATAACTCTACTTTCTCTCCACAGATGCCACTGTACCTGCTGAGTTTTTCCCGCAATTTCTGTTTTTGTCTCTGCCATCCTTACTAGGTCAGGTCTCCAGGACAGGGGTTGACAGTACATCAGTATTGAAGAAGGGTGTTCACTGTGTCAGGTCAGTGGAAGCGAGTGTGGGTCCTGGAGGTTGGGTCAGGGGCTGTGTGAGGAACAGCACTAGGTCCCATGATATCTGTCCCTCGCCCTATCTACATGTAAATGCTGACCCACTGAATTATATTTGGCGGCTGGGTAAGGAATCATCTGTGATGCTGGGGACATCTTCTGGGTCAAGTGATTTGGGAATCCTTCAGCCCTAACATTTGCACTGATGAGCAGGGCTCCCCCTCATTGAGGATGGGGATATTTGTGGAGACTCATATTCCTGTTAGTTGCTTAATTGTCCTTAACCATTCATAACTGCATGTGACAGGTCTGCTGAGCTTATATCTGATGCACTGACAGTGGAATCACTTACCCCAGAGCATCAATTGCTGCTCATGCTGTTTGACACGGAAGTAACCCTGTTTTATAGCTGACATCTCATTTTCAGGTTTGATGGTGCTGTTCCTGGCATCCCCTCCTGCATTGTTCATTGAACCAGGATTGATGTCCTGACTTGATGTTAATGGCTGAGTGGGGGAATATTACAGTCCATGGGTTTACAGGTTGTGTTACAGCCCAATTCTGCTGTACTGATGGCCCACAGTGTCTCAGGGATCCCAGAATTGATTTGCTTGATCTGTTCAAAGTCTGTCCTATTTAACACAGGGCTAGTGCCATACATGATGGGGATGTACCTCAATGTGATGATGGGACTTTGTCTCCATGGGACTGTGTGGTAGTTACTCCTCCCAATCCTATAATAGGCAGATAGACGGCTGAGGACAAGGTCAAGCTTTTCTCTCTTGTTGGTTCCTTCACCACCCGCCACAGACCCAGTCCAAGAGCTATGTCATTTCAGATTCCACCAGCTCAGGCAGTCGTAAAGCTGCTGAGTCTGTCTTGGTGTTGGACAGTGACGTCTCCCACCCAGAGTACATTCTGTGCCAGTGTTGACCTCAGTGCTTCCTCCAAATGATGATAAACATGATCGGAAGCCTGGGAGTGGGGGGATTGTGGCAGTGGGTAGTCATCCGGAGATTCCCTTGCTCATGTTTGACCTGATGCCATTGGACTTCATCATAATGTTTCGAGTTAAGAAAATTCTGCTTAGCAACTGCTGTCTGATTGGTTGAACTGTGCTGTTACAAAGCTATACGTTCCTGGAGTGTCTGAAAGTGTAAAGTTTCTAGAGCCTACAGAGTGAAAGCATCCAGCTCTGCCTCTCCCCCATCACTGTAGAGAAAAGCAGAGAAACCACAAGTAATCTGGAAAGAAAAGTCCTGAGTTCACCTGATTGGCCGTTGGATTTGAAGTATGCCCATCACTGTCCAGAACACAGCATCTCATTGCTGTGAAACAACACAAGGACTGTGAGAGAGAGCAATCCTTCCATCTTGTGGTCAGGACTTTTATTTTCAGCATTTTGTTTAGCCTGTTACCCTGTCTATGTTCTTTTTGCACTCATGGTCGAAATAGAAATGATTTATCTTTTCTCTGTCTTAATTGTGGGTGTCTGTGTGTGTGTGTGTGGTTTTGAAGGGGCGCAGTTCAGGAGCATTAATTAAAAATCCTTTTCTTTCACTGTTCTTATTACTGGAATTATTAATTAATGGAATTATTTTAACTGTTACTGAAGAATCCTGGTGTGGCTCACTTCTGTCCTGAGGAGCAGTCTGTCAGGCACTTTGGGTGTTAGGGTGATCCTACTGGGATTCTTGTACATTTGTGTAGCTCCTGATAATGTGTAGAGCAGTAAGACATGTTCAGACAGAGCGTGACTCATTGAGTTTTATGAAGGAGTGATGAAGATGATTGATGAATGGAGAGTGGTGGACATGGCCTCAATGGGCTTCAGCAAGGTCTTTGACAAGGTTCTGCATGATAGACTGGTTAACAAGGTGAGATCACATGGAATACAGGGGGGACTAGCCATTTAGATACATAACTGGCTTGAAGATAGGACACAGAGTGTGGTGGCGCAGGATTGCTTTTTAGACTGGAGGCCTGTTCCCAGCGGTGTGCTGCAAGGATCGGGGCTGGATCCACTGCTTATTGTCATTTATATAAATGGCTTGGATGGGAATATCAGAGAAATGGTCAGTAAGTTTCCAGATGACACCAAAATTGGAGGTGGAGTTGACAGCAAAGAGGGTTATCTCAGTGTCGAATGGGACTTTGATCAGAGGGGCCAATGGGCTGAGGAGTGGCAGATGGAGTTTAACTTAGATAAATTTGAGGTGTTGCATTTTGTTAAGGCAAATCAGGGCAGGACATATACACTTACTGGTAAAGTACTGGGGAGTGTTGCCAAACAAAGAGAACTTGGTGTGCAGGTTCACAGTTCTTTGAAAGTGGAGTCAAAGGGTAGACTGGTTAATGACGGAAGCATTTGGTAAACTCACCTTTATTGTTGAATGCACTGAGTATAGGAATGAGGAGGTCTTGTCATGGCTGTACAGGATGCTGGTTAGACACTTTTGGAATACTGCCTTCATTTCTGGCCTCCCTGCTGTAGGAAAGATGCTGAGAAACTCAAAAGAGTTCAGAAAAGATATTCAAGATATCTGATGGGCATGGACAAGTTGGACTGAAGGGTCTGATTCTATGCTGCACATACCTATAACTTTCCTTTCACATTTTGTACTGGTTTTGTCCAACTCAGTGTCTCCCTTTGCCATTGATGTGGGAGTTTCGGAGTCTAATCTGTTGTTGTGGGACTGGAGTCACATGCAGGTCAGACTGGGTAAGGACGGTATTTCCCTTCTCTAAAGAACGTCAGTGAACCAGATGAATTTTTTCCAACAATTGATCATGGTTTCATGGTTCCCATTAGACTGGTGTTTAATTCCTGATGTAATAACTGAATTGAATTTCCAGCAGCTGCCATGGTGGGAACTGAAACTCTGTCCCCAGTGTATTGGATTGCTCATGAATTTACATTACTATTTGTTCACTACCTCTCATTATAGCTGCGAACCCTGTTCTCACTAAATAACATACTCAGAATAGATGCTCCAAGTTTCAGTCCCACACACTGATATCTGTCCCAGTGCTGTGTTCATATCCTCTCTCTCCCTGTCTTTCTCCTCACAGCGGTGTCTGCTAAGGGTTAGAACTTAGAACATAGAACATTACAGCGCAGTACAGGCCCTTCGGCCCTCGATATTGCGCCGACCAGTCATACCAATCTGAAGCCCACCTAACCTACACTATTCCATGTACGTCCACATGTTTGTCCAATGACGACTTCAATGCACTTAAATTTGACAAATCTACTACCGTTGCAGGCAAAGCATTCCATACCCTTACTCCTCTCTGAGTGAAGAAACTACCTCTGATATCTGTCCTATATCTATCACCCCTGAATTTAAAGCTATGCCCCCTCGTGCTCGCCATCACCATACTTGGAAAAAGGTTCTCCCTGTCCACCCTGTCTAACTCTCTGATTACCTTATGTCTCTCTATTAAGTCAGCTCTCAACCTTCTTCTCTCTAACGAAAACAGCCTCAAGTCCCTCAGCCTTTCCTCATAAGACCTTCCCTCCATACCAGGCAACATCCTAGTAAATCGCCTCTGCACCCTTTCCAAAGTCTCCACATCCGTCTTATAATGTGGTGAACAGAATTGTACACAATATTCCAAGTGCGGCCGCACCAGAGTTTTGTACATAACCTCATGGTTCCAGAACTCGACCCCTCTATTAATAAAAGCTAAAACACTGTATAACTTCTTAACAACCCTGTCAACCTGTGTGGCAACTTTCAAGGATCTGTGTACATGGACACTGAGATCTCTCTGCTCGTCTACACTACCAAGAATCTTACCATTAGCCCAGTACTTTGCATTCCGGTTACTCCGACCAAAGTGAATCACCTCACACTTGTCCGTATTAAACTCCATTTGTCACCTCTCAGCCCATCTGTGCAGCTTATCTATGTCTTTCTGTAATCTACAACATCCTTTGTCACTATCCACAACTCCACCTTAGTGTCATCTGCAAATTTACTAACACACCCTTCTACGCCCTCATCCAGGTCATTTGTAAAAATGATGAACAGCAGTGGACCCAACACCGACCCTTGCAGTACACCACTAATAACTGGACTCCAGGATGAACATTTCCCGTCAATCACCACACTCTGTCTTCTTTCAGCAAGCCAATTACTGATCCAAACTGCTTTATCTCCCACAATCCCATTCCTCCGCATTTTGTGCAATAGCCTACTGTGGGGAATCTTAACGAACGCTTTGCTGAAATCCATATACACCACATCAACCGGTTTACTCTCATCTACCTGTTTGGTCACCTTCTCAAAGAACTCAATAAGGTTTGTGCGGGACAAACTACCCTTCACAAAACCGAACTGACTATCCCTAATCTAATTATTCTCTTCTTGATGATTATAAATCCTAACTCTTATGACCTTTTCCAACACTTTACCAACAACTGAAGTAAGGCACACTGGTCTATAATTACCAGGGTTGTCTCTACTCCCCTCCTTGAACAGGGGAACCATATTTGCTATCCTCCAGTCTTCTGGCACTATTCCTGTAGACAATGACGATTTAAAGATCAATGTCAAAGGCTCGGCAATCTCCTTCCTGGCTTCTCAGAGGATCCCAGGATAAATCCCATCCGGACCAGGGGACTTATCTATTTTCACACCTCTTCCTTGTGAACCTCAATCCCACCTAGTCTCGTGGCCTGGATGTCAGTACTCTCCTCGACAACATTGTCGTTTTCTAGAGTGAATACTGTTGAAAAATATTCATTTAGTGCTTCCCCTGTCTCCTCTGACTCCACACACAACTTCCCACTACTGTCCTTGATTGGCCCTTGATTGGTCAATGACAGTCGTGGATGGAGTGAGGGCTGAGGAAGGAGGCTCCACTGTCTTACCCTGCAGCTTCACCAACCCTGACACTCACCTCACAGTGACCGGATCCATCATACGGATTAAATCTGGCACAGGAGCTATCTTTACCTGTACATATCCTGGTCCAGACCATTCCCAGGGTGAGCTGTGTGAGAATGTGAGACAGCGGGACTGTGGGAATTGATTCAGATTTGTGGGGAGTCTCACCAACAAAGTTGTCTCAGTAATGATGGAGGGACTGAGCCAGGAGGATGCTGGTCCCTATCAGTGTCGTGTGGAGCGCAATATTGATAGTTTTCAAACAAAGCCTCCAACAACGTAGGAAGTTGAAGGGAAGGAACAATGTTTGGATGGTGTCACTGTCCCGATAGCTCAATGGGAACAGTGTCCACCTGGACCGGGAGCACTCGGGTTGGCTCCTTTTCTTGGGCTCTTTCACTTGGTCTCAGGCAGGAGTCAGTGAGAAGGAGAGAGAGAGAAATGAGGCTGGGATTTATGGACCATTCCACCACTGTGTCTTAAACTTCCCAGAGTCTCCCATCAACTCCCTAATTTGTTGTGTTCAAACTGGCTTCAGTGTTCTGAGGTCGGGACCAGAGAAAATATCATCAAGGATGCAAGCTCCAAGATCCACCTGGTTCCATGTTCCCTATGGGCAATATGGAGTCAATGACAGGGATCTCAAGGATGGATCTGGATAAAGGAAGTCGGTGGTCAGAGTGCATCGGTTTTTGAAGATGTCAGGACACGTTGAGAATGTGGTTGGAAAAGCAAATGGGATTTACAGGTTTCAGAAATGGAGGTGTTGAGAACTGAGGCAGGTAGCCCATAAGACATAGGAACAGTAGAAGGCCATTCAGCCCATTGAGTCTGTTCCACATTCAATGAGATCGTGACTGAGATGACAAACGTCAATTCCCCATACTTGCTTTATCTTCACAATTCTCGATTCCATGAATGATTAAAAATTTGTCTATCTCAGCCTTGGCTATACTTAATGACCCAACATTAACTGCTGTCTGTGGTAAAGTGATCCAAAGATTCACTATCCTCTCAGAGAAAACATTCCTCTCATCTGAAATGTGTAACCCCTCATTGTGAGCTGATGCTCTCTGTTCCTGACAAGGGGGACAACCACGCTGCATCCACCTTATCAAGCACCCGAAGCATCTTTAATGTCTCAATTTGGTCACTCTTCATTCTTCTGTGATCCATCAAGTACAGGCTCAATCTTGTCAAACGCTGCCCATAAGACAGCCCCTCCCGACCTGGCATCAACTAATTGAATCTTCTCTGGACTGCCTCCAATGCCAGTTTCACTTTCCTTTGATAAGGGACCAAAACTATCCACAATATTCCAGCTGTGAGCTAACTAGTGTCTGGTAAAACCTCCCCACTTTAAACTTCGATTCCATTTGAAATAAAGGTCAGCATTCCATTGACCTTCCCTACTCTCTGCTGAATGTTTTTGAGAAACCTCCATATTCTTCTGTTCTGTAACTTTCTGCAGGCTTTCTCTGTTTCACTAATATTCAGCCTCTCTTTTCTTTGTGCCAAATGTATAACCTTACTTTTTCCACATTATATTCCAACTGCCAAGTTTTTCCCACTTATTTAACTGTCGACATTTCTTTGCAGCTTCTTTGTTTCATCATCATCACTTGCCTTCTCACCTACATTTTTGTCATCAGCAAACTTGGCTATACTGACCTCATTCACTGACCTCATCCAAATCATTAATGTATATTATAGTAAATGTGGCCCCATCTCAGATCCTGTGATACACCACTAATTACAGTTTGCAGGCTGGATATCACTCCCGCCTTATCCCAACTCTCTGTTTTCTATCAGTCAGTCAATTCTCTATCCATGTTCGTATAGTACCACCAGCACCATAGAATCTAATCGCATTAAGGAGTTTAATCTGTTACACCTTCTGAAATATCTTCTAAAAACATATGAAACATCCCCGGGTGCTCCGGTTTCCTCCCACAGTCCAAAGATGTGCAGGTTAGGTGAATTGGCCATGCTAAATTGCCCGTAGTGTTAGGTAAGGGGTAGATGTAGGGGTATGGGTGGGTTGCGCTTTGGCGGGGCGGTGTGGACTTGTTGGGCCGAAGGGCCTGTTTCCACACTGTAAGTAATCTAATCTAAAAAAAATCTAATCTAATCCACCAATTCCTTTTTATCTATCCAACTTGTAACCACCTCAAAGATTTCAAGATAATTTCCTCTTTATGAAGTCATGTTGACTCTGCTTGATCGTATTATACATTTCTAAATGTTCTGCCAAGACATCTTAATTTTGATCTCACATTTTCCCAATAACAGACATTCACTAATTGGTCTACAGAATCATAGAGATGTACAGCACGAAAACATACCCATCTGTCCAACCCATCCATGCTGACCAGATTTCCTAAATTAATCTCGTCCCTTTTGCCAGTGCTTGGGCCATGTCTCTCTAAACCCTTCCTATTCATATACCTATCCAGATGCCTTTTTAATTTTTGTAATTGTACCTGACTCCACCACTTCCTCTGGCATCTCATTCCATACATGCACCACCTTCAGTGTGAAAAAGTTGCCCCTTATGTCCCTTTTAAATGTTTCCCCTCTCACCCTAAACTTATACCCTCTAGTTCTACACTTTCCCACACCAGGAAAAAGGCCTTGTCTATTTTCTAGTTTTGGACTCCCATACCCTGGGGAAAAGACCTTGACGAATCACCCTCTCCATGCCCCTTCTAAAAGCTCAGCCCTCAGCCTCTGATGCACCAGGGAAAATAGCCCAAACCTATTCAGCTTCTCCTTATATTCAAATACTCCAACCCTGGCAACATCCTCCCATATATTTCCTGGACCCTTTCTGATTTCACAAAACCTTTCCGATCGCAGGGAAACCAGAGGTGAATGCAATATTCCAAAAGTGGCCTTACCAGTGACCTGTTGAGTAACAACATGACCCCCCAACTGTTATACTCAATGCACTGATGAAGAAAAGCAAGCGTACCAAACACCCTCTTCAGTAACCTGTCTACCTGTGACTCGACTTTCAAAGAACAATGAATTTTCACCCCAAGACCTCTTTGTTCGTCAACACTCCCCAGGACCTGAACATTAAGTGTGTAAGCCCTGCACTAAGTTTCACCTACTAAAATGTAACATCTCACATTTATCTAAATTAAACTCCATCTGCCATTCCTCAGCCCATCATCTCATCTGATCAAAGTCCTGTTGTCCTCTGAGATAACCTTCTTCGCTGTTCACGACATCATCGATTTTGCTGTCATCTGCAAACTTACTAAACATAGCTCCTGTCTTCAAATCAAAATTCGTTCCTCTAATGATTGAGTCTCCTACCACTAGCACTTTTCTCTTCTCCCCGTTCCCTTCTGAGCCACAGATCCAGGCTCAGTGCCAGAGGCCTGGCCACTATGGCTTTCCCCTGGTAGGAATGTTATGATGGTTCAACTGCTCATCCAGATACTTTTTAAATGTTACCAGGTTTTCCGCCTCTATTACCCTCCCAAGGAAGTGAATTCCAAACTCCCATCACCGTTTCTGCAAAGCCCCTCTCATCACACTCGCCTTCACATTAAAATTATACCCCATTATTCCTGACTTTGCAGTTCAGGGGCCGAACAACTGTGGACATTGTTAAATCTCCAACTATGCCTCAATGAGAGTATTGTGTCCAGATCTGTCACCACCTATTAAGAGGAATGTGAGTGTCCTTGAGACAGTGCAGAGTGACCCGAATTATTCCAGGGATGGGCTTGGGGTGTTTCAGGGAGGGGATCAGAGACTGGTTTTCGTTGTAAGTTTTGAGAAGCAAGGGTCATTCTCCTCGGAGCTAAGGAGATTGAGGGGAGATTTGATTGAGACAGTGACAAGTGAAGAGAAAGTAAACAAGTAAAAGGTCTATCCATTCGCTGTTGGGACAAGGATGCAGGCCTTAGATTTTGGGGCAGAGGTACAGAGAGAATGTGAGAGTGAAATGTTTACACAGTGAGTGCTGATGACTGACAGTCACCAACAGCAACGAAGGGGCATGTGGAACCAGTCATTGATCTCAGAATTAAACCTGATAGGTCCTTGAAGGAAGTGAACTGGCAGAACTTGGGGGTCTCGAACAGATGGGTGGGTCTCACCTGGATTGTTCCATGTGGAGCTAACCAGGACCCAATGGGTAAAATGACCTCCTTCTTGTAGTCAATCCAATGATTGGCATTGACTGAGGACAAGATAGGGCAAGTATCTTCCAATCCCTCACTGAGTGAGCACATGGTGGAACTTCAGGTCTCATTCGCTGAGAAGATGTGAAGAGTCACCTCCCTACCTCCCATTGGCTGAGAATTTCAGAGTGTTGTTACCTAACCATCCTGATTGGTTCAGAGTCAGATGGGGGCTGCTCGTTGCTGAAGATTGAGAAGTGACTTTATTGAAACTTGCAAGATGCTGAGGGGTCTTTAGGGAGTAGATGCGGAGAGGATGTGGGTGAATCTGAAACTCATTTCAAATTAGGATGGAGATGGGGGAGATTACCTCTTTCATGGGATTTTTAATGTATAAAGGTGGTGCAGGGTGGGTCTAACTCCTAACCACTGCCCCACCGCACCACCCCCCCATCCCCCCCTTCCACAGAGTGAAGGAGCACAGACTGAAGTATAGGGCTGTGGAATGAAAAACAAAAGGTTTTAGTGAAGGTGGGAGGGATGTTGGGCCCAGAATGAATGAAGTCATGTAGGTTCAGTCCATTTACTAAGCTGTAACTATCCCACGAATGAGAAACTCAAAATGAGGGGGTGGAGCGTAAGTGATTTTCAACATGGTGCGTCCTTCAGGAAACTATAATTGCCTGGTCCAGACCCATGAGAAATATGCGTGAGGTATTTAATTACTCATTTCATTGTGAAGTTGAAAGAAATGTAAAAAATTGAATCTGGAACTTCTGGGCACTGACCTCATCCATTCTGATACTTGTCCTTTCCTCAGCTGCTCAGGGAAATGTCTCAGTGGTGACTGGGACAGAGGGAGATTTAGTTACTTTACCCTGTATCTTCAAGAGCTGGGACTCCCACTCCCTGGCCACTGTTACCTGGATGAGGAAGGAGCCCTATCAACACGTCATTACATTTAGAGCCCAATCACAGGGAACTTGGACAACTGTACACGGTGGAAATCGGTACAAGCTCAGAGGAGGGAAACGCCTTGATTGGGATAAACCAGCTGAGAGTGAGGGACAATCACACTTACCTGTGTCTGGTGGAATACAGGTCAGAACCTGATTCTCAGTATCTGATCCTGAAGGAAACCTGGCTACTGGTACATGTTCGAAATCATTCTGCAAAAAAGGCAACAGCTGATGGTATTATTGCTGGACTGTTAATCCAGAGACCCAGGTAATGTTCTGGGGACCAGGGTTCAAATCCCACCTTGGCAGATGGTACAATGTGAAATCAAATAAATTGTCAAAGTAAGAATCTAAAGATGGCTGTGTGACCACTGTTGATTGTTGTAAATCCCCATCTGGATCATTGATGTCCTTTAGGGAAGGAAACTGCCATTCTAACCTGGCCTGGCCTACATGTGACTCCATACCCCACAGTAATGTGGCTGATTCTTAACTATGAGACATGGTCAATAAAGGCTGACTGAGCCAGTCACACCCTCATAACTTAATTACCATGATGAAGGCTTTAGTCTGTAAAGGGTCGATAGTGTGGGTGGAACAGATTGTGTGAACTTTTTACAATTTGATTTTCTAGTGAAAGGTCATTGAACTAAAATGTTAACCTGTTTCTCTCCACAGGTATGAGCTGGCCTGCTGACTATTTGATTTTTATTTCAAATTCCCAGCATCTGCAATATTTTACTTTTGTGTTTGAAATTTGATTTTTTAAATGTTTAATGTAATTTGATGTGCTGATTCTTTTAGGTTCATTCTGATGTCAGTATTGAAAGACATTGACACACTCAGAACATTCAGTTCAATCTCCAAATGCACCAAAGTTATACTGACACTGAGATCATCTCCTCGAGCAGGAAGGTGCAACAGCCTAATGTGTCCCTCTTGGTTACAATGAAAGTGTTCACACCTTCATCAGGAATAGTTCCATCAATGCTAGTATGTTCCCCCAGTGTCCATCTGACTGTGTGAGGAAGCACAACAATGTTGAACCAATCCTCGTCCTGCGTTCACACATGGGTTATAAAGGAAGGTGGTGGTTTTCTGCTACTGTCACTGGGTGACCAATCCAGACACCCAGGTCATGGGTTCAAATCCCACCACAGCACATCTCTGGCCTGGTAATGACATGAGTTGCTTTCACCTACTTCCTGGTTCCCATTATCACATTGTCTTTCTCCCTGGAGGGCCATTCAGTGTCCCTTTGTCTATGTGACTGTCTTTCTCACCTTCTGGGCTCAGTGTCCACTCAGCCTCTCACTCATTTCCCCCCCACTCCCACCCCGGTCCCACAATCCCCTGTCAACAGTTTCCATACCACCTTTCCTTAGCAGCTGTCAGTTCTGATGAAGGATCACTGGACTCAAAACTTTCATTCTGAGTTCTGTCCACAGATGGCTGCCAGACCTGCAGAGTTTCTCCAGCAATATTTGTTATTGATTCCTTCATGACAACATCTGGTGTGCCGAAATCCCGAGGACAGTCATATTACCAATTCTTCTCTCCCTCAGTCCGGGGGAGCTGGAGCTAAATCTGTCCTTCCCATTATCCAGCTGAGACCAGGCAAGTCAGCACCGGATCCAACAACTGCTCTGTGGAATGATGTGAAATATCCATCTAAACTTCTATTCTGTGTCACTGAATTAAGCAGCTGCCTCCTTCAAGAATTGTCCTGATCTGGAAAGCACTGCCTGACAGGGCGATGGAAACAGATTCAACAGGGGCATCTTTCAGAAACAAGGGATAAGTATTCGGAAAGGAGCAAGTTACAGGGTTATAGGGATGGACAGGGGGAGGGGGATGAACTGGATTGCTCTGTCAAAGAATGCCCAATGTGTACATTTAATCTCACACTCTATCACCCTGCTACAGGTTTCACTGCAGCAACATTGAGATATTCCTAACCAATGTTGTTCTTGCTGTTTTCCAGTGAAGACTCAGCCTGCTCAGTATGTCTCAGTTTATTCACTGGTCATTCCACTGCTCATCCTCCTCCTCCTCCTCATCGTCATTGTCATCATCTTCATCACCTTCAGGAAGAAAGGAGGTGGGTTCTGTCGAGAACGAGGTTCATAAAACAATATGGTTCTGTTTTTGAAACAGCAATAAACAATGACCCCGGATTAATTTTCCCTCACCGACTCTCTCCTCTTCAGTACATTCTCTGAAAACGCTGGCTTTGTCTTTGGTGGGTGGTGGAGGGTGGGTGAAGGTGGCCTGTTCAATAGCATCACCCACTGTCTGATGTCTGACTCATGGGTGATTGAAGATTGAGGCTGTTTCACAAGCAAGGCCATTCCACTCCATTCTATTAAACTCTGATGGATTAATCCCCATTCTTCTCCCCATTACTGTCAACTCTCAATGCACCAAAATGTCTTCTCATTCCCTTCCATTTGACAGAATCCCAACAGACCACACCTTTTCCATTCATTCTCAGTCAGTACAGAATCTCGATGGAACATAAAGGAAGCTGCAATTTGAAACAATTCCTTTTTGTGTTTTTATTGTTAAAATTGATTTGCTGCAAAAAGACAACCTGGTGCCTCAGATAGTCTGAGTAACAGACATCTCGGGGTGGAATGGTAACAATGGCTCCTGTTCGGGCCTGTGCAGTGGGGGCTATGTTCAGGCACTGATCTGTTTTGGGGCTGACCTCGTGACCTCCCTTTGCACTGGTTGATCAAATTAAAAACAGAGTCTCTTTTTGAATACAGGAGTTACATTTGCTATTGTTGAAGGCAGTGGGACCAGCCCAGAACCTTGGGAATTGTGGGAAATGTAAAGCAATTGTTCAATTTTCCCAGCAGCTCCTCTTTAAAGACCCTGGGATGAAGTCCATCAGGGACTCAGGGAACTGTCAGTCCACAGCATCAATGATTTACTCAGGACCACTTCTCTGGTGTTTGGAATTTTCTGGGTTCCTCCTTCCTTTTCATTTCCAGATTTATAATGATCTGGAATGTTATTTTTATCCCTTATCCTGAAGACTAATGCAAAATACCCATTTAATGCAATTGTCATTTCCATGACTAATTCTACAAACTCCTGTTGTTTTTAAACCATCTTCATGTAACTTTGCCATATTCCCAGAGGACCACAGTGGTGTTCTCTGATCAGAGAGAGAGAGAGAGAGAGAGACAGATGACTGGTGGTGTGTTTAACCTGATAATCATCTTATCTCAAGGAAGAGTTGAAGTTGAAAAAGTGGGACCTTTGTAGTAAGATCAGCTAATGTGGTAATTGAATCCATGCTTTACATCACAATCCAGCTGTCTCACCAACATACCTGCAAAATGTCTCGAGAAACTCTAACTATCCACTCTTACATAACTGCCTAACTTTCTCTGGACATTAAGATTTCCCTCCTTTTGAATTTTGTTGCCTTTGATTGATGATTTTTATATCCTGTCCAATCTTCTCACCTGTTCCTTTATTTTGTGTAAATATTTGTGTTTTCTTTCAGTTTGACACTGTCATTAATTTTTTTACAGTTAACTATTACTCCTCGTGAGATATCTGTAACTGTATCTCTTGACCATTCCCTTCACATAATTTATAAGTGAACTTTAGCTCATTGACTGCTTATGATCAAAATTAAATCTCCCAGTGTGTTCGAAACAAGGACCCTGGGGTTAATCTTGCCCAAGTAGTCTTTCTGGGTATAAAACAAGATGTATTTTTGAGTACTGTACTGGGGATGAGTGCTGGGGTTGACACAGAGCTTTTATTATTTTTAATTTATAAAGAAGTATTTTGGCATTAATACGATAAAGTTTAACTCTATTTTTAAACTTTTTTGAACTTATGTCTTAAGTAGACACATGTTTTATCTTCATTTCTTTTGGGAATGAGCTTCTGCTATAGTATGACAGCAAACTCTGCAGCATCGTGCGCTTATCTTTCAGAGAGAGACCATTTCATCAGAAACAAAAACAACTCAAAATATGCTCGAGCAAACGTGTTTCAGTCTGGGACCTGACTTGTCCAGGAATAACATCAACTGGGATCAGAACAATATTAATACCTTTCTCTCCGTAGCTGTGTGGGTTTCCTCCGGGTGCTCCGGTTTCCTCCCACAATCCAAAAATATGCAGATCAGGTGAATTGGTCATGCTAAATTGCCCGTATTGTGAGGTGAAGGGGTAATTGTAGGAGAATGGGTCTGGGTGGGTTGCGGGTCGGTGTGGACTTGTTGGGCCGAAGGGCCTGTTTCCACACTGTAGGTAATTTAATTAACTCTGATTTCTCTTCAGAGATGCTGCCAGACCTGCTGAGCTTTTCCAGCAACGTCTGTTTTTGTTGTTGGTCCATTATTGATATTGGACTGGGCTAAGGAGGACACTCCTAAGTAAAGCTTTAGCAATCAGATAAGATTCGAGAGATCACTGTATCTAACCGTGCAAAATATATATATTGTTGGTCAGGGATGGTTTTGTTTGAGACTCATCCAACTGTGGAGACAATGTGGCAAATTTGTTCATAATTTAACAAAATATTTACGAATCATTTTTATCTCTTTAGGGGGTTCACAGCAAATGGATCCGACCACAGCTTTGAAAAGGTAAGATCATCAGTGACTGATATAAACGTGGTTGTAGAAATGCGCTGGGCCATAGAGTCATACAGATGTACAGTATGGAAACAGACCCTTCGGTCCAACCCATCCATGCCGACCAGATATCCCAACCCAATCTAGTCCCACCTGCCAGCACCTGGCCCATATCCCTCCAAACCCTTCCTATTCATATACCCATCCAAATGCCTCTTAAATGTTGCAATTGTACCAGCCTCCACCACATCCTCTGGCAGCTCATTCCATACATGTAACACCTCTGTGTGAAAATGTTGTCTCTTTTATACCTTTCCCCTCTCACCCTAAACCTATGTCCTCTAGTTCTGGACTACCCGACCCCAGGGAAAAGACTTTGTCTATTTATCCTATCTATGCCCCTCATAATTTTGTAAACCTCTATAATTCTCCGACGCTCCAGGGAAAACAGTCCCAGCCTGTTCAGCCTCTCCCTATAGCTCAAATCCTCCAACCCTGGCAACGCCCTTGTATATCTTTTCTGAATCCTTTCAAGTTTCACAACATCTTTCCGATAGGAAGGAGACCAGAGTTGCACGCAATATTCCAACAGTGCCTAGCCAATGTCCTGTACAGCCGCAACATGACCTCCCAACTCCTGTACTCAATACTCTGACCAATAAAGGAAAGCATACCAAACCCCTTCTTCACTATCCTATCTACCTGTGACTCCACTTTCAAGGAGCAATGAACCTGCACTCCAAGGTCTCTTTGTTCAGCAACACTCCTTAGGACCTTACTATTTAGTGTATAAGTCCTGCTAAGATTTGCTTTCTCAAAATACAGCACCTTGCATTTATCTGAATTAAATTCCATCTGCTACTTCTCAGCTCATTGGCCCATCTGGTCCAGATCCTGTTGTAATCTGAGGTAACCCTCTTCGCTGTCCACTACACCTCCAATTTTGATCTCATCTGAAAACTCACTAACTGTACCTCTTATGCTCGCATGTAAATCATTTATGTAAATGTCAAAAACTAGAGGACCCAGCAAATATTCCTTTGGCACTCCACTGGTCACAGGCCTCCAGTCTGAAAAACAACCCTCCTCCAGCACCCTCTGTCTTCTACCTTTGAGCCAGTTTTGTATCCAAATGGCAAGTTCTCCCTGTATTCCATGAGATCTAACCTTGATAATCAGTCTCACATTGGGAACCTTGTCGATTGCCTTACTGAAGTCCATATAGATCACATCTACTGCTCTGCCCTCATCAATCTTCTTTGTTACTTCTTCAAAAAACTCAGTCAAGTTTGTGAGACATTATTTCCCACGCATAAAGCCATGTCGACTATCCCAAATCAGTCTTGCCTTTCCAAATACATGTACATCCTGTCCCTCAGGATTCCCTCCAACAACTTGCCCACCACCGACGTCAGGCTCACCGGTCTATAGTTCATTGGCTTGTCCTTACTGCCTTTCTTAAACAGTGGCACCATGTTTGTTTGCCAACCTCCAGTCTTCCGGTACCTCACCTGTGACTATCGATGATACAAATATCTCAGCAAGAGGCCCAGCAATCACTTCTCTAGCTTCCCACAGAGTTCTCGCGTACACCTGATCAGGTCCTGGGGATTTATCATTTCAAGACATCCAGCAGTTCCTTCTCTGTAATCTGGACATTTTGCAAGATGTCACCATTTATTTCCCTACAGTCTATAACTTCCTTATCCTTTTCCACAGTAAATATTCATTTAGTATCTCCCCTATTTTCTGTGGCTCCACACAAAGGCCACCTTGCTGATCTTTGAGGTGCCCGATTCTCTCCCTAGTTACCCTTTTGTCCTTAATATATTTGTAAAAGCCCTTTGGATTCTCCTTAATTCTATTTGCCAAAGCTATCTCATGTCCCCTTTTTGCCCTCCTGATTTCCCTCTGAAGTATACTCCAACTTCCTTTATAGTCTTATAAGGATTCACTCGATCTATCCTGTCTATCCTTAACATATGCTTCCTTCTTTTTCTTAACCAAACCCTCAATTTCTTGAGTCATCCAGCATTCTCTATACCTACCAGCCTTCCCTTTCACCCTGACAGAAATATACATTCCCTGGATTCTTGTTATCTCATTTCTGAAGGCTTCCCATTTTCCAGCCGTCCCTTTACTTGCGTACATCTGTCCACCCAATCAGCTTTCGAAAGTTCTTGCCTAATACTGTCAAAATTGGCCTTCCTCCAATTTAGAACTTCAACTTTTATGATCTGGTCTATCCTTTTCCATCACGATTTTAAAATAAATAGAATTATGGTCGCTGGCCACAAAGTGCTCCCCCACTGACACCTCACACACCTGCCCTTCCGAAAAAGAACCTTTTATCTCAACTCTCTGCCTTCTGTCAGATAGCCAATCCTCAATCCATACCAGTAGCTCACCTCGAACACCATGGGCCCTCACCTTGCTCAGCAGCCTCCTGTGTGGCACCTTATCAAAGGCCTTTTGGAAGTCTAGATTGACCACATCCAAGTTTCCCTGGTCTAACCTACTTGTCACGTCTTCAAAGAATTCCAACAGGTTTGTCAGGCACGACCTCCCCTTACTAAATCCATGTTGACTTGTTTGAATCTGACCCTGCTCTTCCAAGAATTTAGAAGCCTCATCCTTAATGATGGATTCTAGAATTTTACCAGCAACCGAGGTTAGGCTAATTGGCCTATAATTTTCCATCTTTTGTCTTGATCCTTTCTTGAACAGTGGGGTTACAACAGCGATCTTCCAATCATCCGGGACGTTCCCTGACTCCAGTGACTTTTGAAAGATCTCAACCAACGCCTCCGCTATTTCCGCAGCCACCTTCCTGAGAACTCTAGGATGTAGCCCATCGGGGCCAGGAGATTTATCAATTTTAAGACCTTTCAGCTTTTGTGGCACTTTCTCTTTTGTAACGGCAACCATACTCATCTCAGCCCCCTGACTCCCTTTAATTGTTGAAAAATTACTCATGTCTTCCACTGTGAAGACTGACGCAAAGTACTTATTAAGTTCTCCATCTATTTCCTTCTCTCCCATCACTCGGCTTCCAGCATCAGTTTGAAGTGGCCCAATGTCTACTTTTGCCTGTCGTTTGTTTCTTATGTATTGAAAGAAACTTTTACTATCATTTATAATTTTGAGAAGCTGCTCGAGCACTCAGAGTTGGAAAGTAACCAATAGACTGAGGTAAATGACAGGTTAATGATTTCTGAGCAGGATTTGTCACTTTCCAGCTGTTTGTAAATCTCAAGCTCCAGATTCACCGTCCCCAAATTAACCTGCAATTTATCCTTATGCAAAACTGAAATGTTGCTTATTTTTATCACAGTGGATACTTTGAGTTGTAATGAATGTTTTATGGAGGGAAAGGTTAAACTGTTATCACTTGCAGTGAGTGCTGAGGATAAAAAGGATGTTTTTGTGAATCCTACTATTTTCTCCCTTGCTCTCCGAGCAGCTGAATTTCCATTGGGTGGGAATGTGATTTCCTGATCATTCCCCACTTTCCAAGATTTCCATGCCCTGTAACACCCTCCAAAGTTACAGCAGATGGGAAGCCCCTGCAAGCACTTTCCCCTCATCTCCAACACCCTCCCTCCCTGCCCTGTGACTAGTTGCTCCAAGCTGAGCCAGAGCTGCCTGGAATGATCTGTTACTGTGATTCCTGACAGTGTCTGCACAGCCCTCCCTGTGTTACAGCAGCTGACTACACCTTGGGTTCCCTGGGTGCCAGCCATATTCTGATGCCAAGGCAAAACTGTTTCTCATGACAATTTATTCAAGGATGACTTTTCTGATTGTGTCTACATCTGAGTATCTGTGATTTCTAGCAAAGTTCATTCCATTAACTGTGTTTATCACTCTTTGGAATCTGTTCTCTGTGTAACCAAAGCAAGAGATTGATGTACAGTAAGAATGTTCCTTTCTGTGACCTGACAGAATGCATTTAGATTCCTTGGAATATTCATCTTCCTTGTGTATTTTTCAGGAATGATCCAAGTTCATCCAGCATTCCCGGGACTGATCAGGCCCCGCAGCTCACTGCCCCAGGTACTGTCTGTACTCTAACTGACCGATCATTGTCCATTTCAGAGACTCTAATGGAGAGAGTGTGAATCCTGGAGAGATATTCAGGGACAGACTGTTACATTGAGTTAAACCGTTCTCCAGCACCGAATAAAGCCCTTCGGCCCATTGAGTCTGCATCAGTTGAAAACTATCCCCACCCCCATCCTTAACCCTTCACACTTATTGCACAGATTGACGTCTTTGATAGATGAACCTTTTAACTTTCAGACCATTCAATGTAAATGAATGAAAAGCTATGGGTTTCCATTAAGGGAGCTGACCAGACTCTGGATTATTGTTCAGGCAATGGAGATGGAAATCTTCTCCTCAGTCACTGACCCTGGATGGATTCTTGGACAATAACCATTTCCGATTCCCTGAATCATCTGGCTGAGTAACTGGCTCGGCCCGGTCCTTGCTGCCTCGAGCTGTTCACGGCCGGTCTGTCTGCTGCTTCGGTATGGGTCAAGGAAAACAGTCCAGTTGGGTGTCACACGTCTCAAATGACTCCCAGTCGCTGGGCTGCTGTGGGGAACCTGAGGGTCGGGTTCATGCTCTGGGGAGAGGGGTTCAATTTTCACCATGGCAACTTGTAATATTTACATTTAATTATTAAATCTGGAAGCATAAACTCAACTCTGTGATGGTGGCCATCTGAATTAACATTAGTTGTTGTCTTAAAAAAAGTTTCTGTTTGGCAGTCTCCTTCAGGGAAGCAAACTTACCATCTTTACCCAATCTCCCCGACAGGTGACTTCAGATCCCCATTTCAAACCTCAGTTGTCCTTTTAGGAGCGATTGAATGCAATGTGTCTGACTCTGACCTGCTGCCCTCTGAAATGGCCAAGCAAGCCTCCTAGTTCAAGGGTGTTCAGGGATGGGCAACAAACGCTGGCCTTGCCTGTGAGTCCCACGTGCCTTGCAAGGATATGAAAACTACTGAATTTGTTCTCATTCTCTTCTCAATCCCTGAATCCTCCAATGATCCCCCCTGCCTCACCTCAACTCTCCACCAGCGTCCAACATTGAACATAGAACATTACAGTGCAGCACAGGCCCTTTGGCCCTCAATTTTGTGCCGACCTGTGAAACCAATCTGAAGCCCATCAAACACTATTACATTTTCATCCATATGTTTATCGAATGACCATTAAATGCTCTTCAAGTTGGCGAGTCTACTGCTGTTGCAGGCAGCGTGTACCACTCTTATACGACTCTCTAAGTAAATAAGCTACCTCTGACATCTGTCCGATATCGTTCCCCCCTCAATTTAAAGCTATGCCCCTTCGTGCTAGCCATCACCATCTGAGGAATAAGGCTCTCACTGTCCACTCTATCTAACCCTCTGATTATTTTATGTTTCAATTAAGTCAGCTCTCAGCCTTCTTCTCTCTTATGGAAACAGCCTCAAGTCCCTCAGCCTTTCCTTGTAAGACCTTCCCTCCATACCAGGGAACATCCTCAAAATGTCCTCTGCACCCTTTCCAAAGCTTCCACATCCTTCCTGTAATACGGTGACCAGATCTGCATTCAATACTCCAAGTGCAGCCACACCAGAGTTTTGTATAGCTGCAGCATGACCTCATGGTTCCAAAACTCAATCCCTTCACTAATACAAGCTAACACATTGTATGCCTTCTTAGCAACTCTATCAACCTGGGGAGAAACTTTCAGAGAGCTATGTGCATGGACACGGAGAACTCTCTGCTCATCTACACTACTAAGAATCTTACAATTAGTCCAGTACTCTGTACTCCTGTTACTCCTTCCAAAGTGAATCCCCTCACACTTTTCCACATTAAACGCCATTTGCCACCTCTCAGCCCAGCTCTGCAGTTTATCTATGTCTCTCTTTAACCCACAACATCCTTCAATATGATCCACAACTCCACCAACCTGAGTGTCATCTGCAAATTTACTAACCCATTCATCAAAGCCCTCACCCGGGTCATCCACAAACATGACCCAAAACAGATCCTTGGGTACACCACTAGTAATTGAACTCCTGGATAAACATCTTCCAGCAACTACCACCCTCTGTCTCCTTTCACATAGCCAATTTCTGATCCAAACAACTAAATCACCCTCAATCCCATGCCTTTGTATTTTGTGCAGTAGCCTACCATGGGCAACCTTACCAAATGCCTTATTGAAATCCATATACACAAGATCAACAGCTTTCCCCCCCATCCACCTGTTTGTTCACCTTTACAAAGAACTCAATAAGGTTTGTGAAGCACGACCCTCACAAAACCATGTTGACAATCCCTAATTAACTTATTCCTTTCCAGATGATTATAAATCTTATCACTTATAACCTTTTGCAACACGTTACCCTCGTTACTCACTGGTCTATAATTACCAGGGTTGTCTCTACTCCCCTTCTTGAATAAAGGAACAACATTTTCCCTCCTCCAGTCTTCTGGCACCATTCCTGTTGACAACGACAACATAAAGATCAAAGTGAAAGGCTCATCAATCTCCTCCCTGGCTTTCCAGAGAACCCATGGTAAATCATATCCGACTTATCTATTTTCACACTTTCTCGAATTGCTAACACCTCCTCCTTGTGACCATCAATCCCATCTCGTCTAGTGGCCTGTATCTCAGTATTTTCCTCGACAACATTATCTTTATCTTGTGTGAATACTGAGAAAAAACATTAATTTACCGCTTCCCCTATCTACTCTGACTCGGTGTACAACTTCCCACTACAATCCTTGTATTGGCCCTAGTCTTACTCTTGTCATTCTTTTATTCCTGATATCCCTATGGACAGCCTGAGGGTTTTCCTTGATCCTATCTGACAATGGTGTCTTATGTCCCCTCCTGGCTCCTCTTAGCTCTCTTTTTAGGTCTTTCCTGGCTAGCTTGTCACTCTCAAGCACCCTAACTGAGCCTTCACATCTCATCCTAACATAAGCCTTCTTCTTCCTCTTGACAAGAGATCCAACTTCCTGAGTAAACCACGGCTCCCGCGCTCAGTAACTTCCTCCCTGCCTGACAGGTACATATGTATCAAGGACCCACAGTAACTGTTCCTTGTATAAGCTGCACATTTCAATTGTGCCCATCCCCTCCAGTTTCCTTGCCCATCCCATGCATCCTAAATCTTGCCTAATCACATCGTAGTTGCCTTTCCTCCAGCTCATAACTCTTGTCCTGCAATATATACCCATCCCTTTCCATTGCTAAAGTAAACTTAACCAATTTGTGGTCACTATCATGAAAGTGCTCACCTACCTCCAAATTGAACACTTGGCCAGGTTCATTACCCAGTACCAAATCTGACGTGGCCTCGTCCCTTGTTGGCCTGTCTGTGTACTGTGTCAGGAAATCCTCCTGCACACATTGGACAACAACTGACCCATCTAAAGTACTTGAACTATAGTATTCCTAGTCAATATTTGGAAAGTTAAAGACCCCCATAACAACTACTGTGTCACTCTTGCTCCTGTCCAGAATCATCTTTGCTATCCTTTCCTCTACATCTCTGGAACTATTTGGAGGCCTATAGAAAACTCCCAACAGGGTGACCTCACCTTTCCTGTTTTTAACCTCAGCCCATACTACCTCAGTAGAGAGTTCTCAAATGTCCTTTCAGCAACCATAATACTGTCCTTGACTAACAATGCCACTGCATACCCCCTCCCCCCACCTTACCGTCTTCCCTGTTCTTACTGAAACATCTAAATCCTGGAACTGCAACAACCATTCCTGTCCCTACTCTACCTATATCTCCAAAATGGCCACAACATCGAAGTAGGAGGAAGTGAGGACTGCAGATGCTGGAGATCAGAACTTAAAAATGTGTTGCTGGAAAAGCGCAGCAGGTCAGGCAGCATCAAAGGAACAGGAGAATCGACGATTCAGGCATAACCCCTTCTTCAGGATGTTTGATTCCTGAAGAAGGGCTTATGCCCGAAACATCGATTCTCCTGTTCTTTTGACGCTGTCTGACCTGCTGCGCTTTTCCAGCAACACATTTTTAAGCACAACATCGAAGTCCCAGGTACCAACCCATGCTGCAAGTCCAATATTTCACCTGCTCCAATCACATCTCTAACTCAGAGAATGATGTGGTGTCCACTGAGCCATTGCTGATATTTAAGGACAA
This sequence comes from Chiloscyllium punctatum, assembly GCF_047496795.1. Lineage (NCBI taxonomy): Eukaryota > Metazoa > Chordata > Chondrichthyes > Orectolobiformes > Hemiscylliidae > Chiloscyllium > Chiloscyllium punctatum. The sequence goes on along the minus strand of NC_092740.1, from coordinate 9,995,241 downwards.
GCCTGTCGATGCATGGTCCCTTATCATTCCTGTTTGTGTTACAGATCAGGACAGTTCCATCCTCTATGCTGAGATTGACAGCAACAGAACAGGTAAATGGCTGCACCTTAAAGGTTTTGAGCAATTGTCTAATTGATAATCAGATTCTATAATCAAACTAAGAGAACATTTTGTCTTTGTTAAAGGTGGCAAGAGATTCACAAACAGTCTGTCAGAAGGCCGTGAGTCAACATTTGTTTCTATATTGAGAAAGTGTATCGTTTGAGATCACTCCCACTCCCCCATATCTTTAAGAGCTGATTTCACTGGGGGTCTGGTTTCCTGAGGAGGAGTTGCAGTGTTGATGTTTGAAGCTGCAGTGGGAAACTGGTCAACTCATAGAATTCGTGCCTGGTCACCCTCAGAGAATCATCCCAAATGAGAGCTCCCAGTTCAGTTTTAACTGACCTTGAATTCTCCCCTGATGAGGTCTTCATGATGCGAGTCTGACCCAGTACCATTCCCTCAGAAGACGATTGTTGAAGGGTGGTCGGATCTGATAAACATGATCGAATTTTTAAGGAGTATTGAAGGATGGTTGATTGGGTGTTTGATATTGACCATCAATGCGGATGTTAGCAAGGTGTTTGGTGAAGTTCCACAAGGCAGACTGGTCACAAAATCAAAGGTTCATGGGATCCAGGGGAAAGTGGCGAGATTGATCCAAAGCAGGAGACATTGAGTTATTGTGAGTTTTGTGACTGTGATGCTGTTCCGAGGGCCATTCAGAACCAGTTCCCTCAGTGTTCAGGCTCAATCAAAGTTTGCACATGTCTGTAGGTGTCATGACTGAGAAACAAACAGACAAACTCAGCACGTCTGGAGAAAAGAAATGGAAGAAAGCTACAACATGAAGGGACATAGGGGTACTTGTGCACAAAACAAAGGTGCAGAAGAGATTGAGCAGGATGTTCCCTGATTTGGTGTGTGTTAACTATCAGGAGAACTTGGTCAAACCTGGATTTATTTTTGCGAGAGTATTGGAGGGTGAGGGGAGACCGAACAGAAATACATAAATTTATGAGAGGCAGGGATAGGGGGGACAGTCAGTTTTCTTTCAAAGAGTGGAGATGTCATATACAAGCGGCATAAATTTAAGGTGAATGAGGAAAAATTTGAGGGTTATTTGTGAGGATAGCTTTTAACAAAGAGAATGGTAGACGTCTGGAACAGGCTACCAGGGGAGGTGATAGAAGCAGATACGTTAGCAACATTTAAGAGCCATTTAGACAGGCCCATGAACAACAGGAACAGAGAGGGATGGACCATGTGCTGGGAAATGGGATTAGTTTAGAATGGCATCATGGTTTGCACTGACATGGTGGACCAAAGGCCATGTTCCTGCACTGTACTGTCCCATGTTCTGTATTCTATGTTTAGAGAGACAGGAACCATCAACACATCTAAAACCCAGGAGAAAGTGTGGACTGCAGATGCTGGAAATCAGAGTCAAAATGTGTGGTGCTGGAAAAGCACAGCTAGTTCGGCAGCATCCGAGAGGCAGGAGAGTCGATGTTTCAAGTATAAACTCTTCATCAGGAATGAGTCTTCTGCTCCTCGGATGCTGCCTGACCGGCTGTGCTTTTCCAGCACCAACCTTTTTGACTCCGACATTTAAAACTCACTTGGATAAGGATTTGAAGAACATGAGTCTCCAGGGCTATGGACCAGGAGCTGGGCAGTGGGGTGCTCTAGAGAGCTCTTTATCAATCAACACATATACAATGGGCTGAATAGCCTCTTCCTCTTGTTTGGGAAACCTTCCAATATAAATCAATAGAAATTGCTGGAGAAACTCAGCAGGTCTGGCAGCATCTGTGGAGAGAAACCAGAGTTAAAATTTCAAATCCTTCTTCAGAACTGTCTGTAGCTGGGGAAAAGTGGTATCTATGGTAAAGACAGGTGGTGGGGGAGGGGAAAAGGAGTGAGCAGATAGGTGGAGATGGAGCCCAGAGAGAGTGAATGGAAGTCAGATCATCAAAAGGATGGGAGGGAGAATGAAAAGCTGATAGTGGGGACAATAAGTTGGTGAAAATGGTTTGGCTGTGCTGAAAACAACTCATGTCACGGCAGGGCCTGAGGTGTGAGGATGGATAAAACACCTCATTCTGGCTGTAAAATTATTTAGAACTCAATACTGAGGCCAGGAAGCTGCAGGGTGCCCATGTGGAGAATGAGATGCTGTTCTTCCAACTTGCACTGAGCACCGCTGGAGTGCTGTGGAAATGGTGGTTAATGATCCTCTGGATGTGGAAGCTGGTGCGATGATCGATGAGGGTAAGGGATTTGAGCAATTCATAACTTCACAAACACATTCCACCCTGACCTTAAATTTACCTGGACCATCTCTGACACCTCGCTCCCCTTCCTGGACCTCTCCATCTCCATTAGTGATGACCGACTTGACACTGACATTTTTTTACAAACCCACCGACTCCCACAGCTACCTGGATTACACCTCTTCCCACCCTATCTCTTGCAAAAATACCATCCCATATTCGCAATTTCTCCGCCTCCGCCGTATCTGCTCCCTGGAGGACCAGTTCCACCATAGAACACACCAGATGGCCTCCTTCTTTAGAGACCGCAATTTCCCTACCCACGTGGTTAAAGATGCCCTCCAACGCATCTCGTCCACATCCCGCACCTCTGCCCTCAAACCCCACCCCTCCAACCATAACAAGGACAGAACGCCCCTGGTGCTCACCTTCCTCCCTACAAACCTTCGCATAAACCAAATCATCCGCCGACATTTTTGTCACCTCCAAAAAGACCCCACCACCAGGGATATATTTCCCTCCCCACCCCTTTCCGCCTTCTGCAAAGACCGTTCCCTCCGCGACTACCTGTTCAGGTCCACACCCCCCTACGACCCACCCTCCCATTCTGGCACTTTCTCCTGCCACCGCAGGAACTGTAAAACCTGTGCCCACACCTCCTCCCTCACCTCTATCCAAGGCCCTAAAGGAGCCTTCCAAATCCATCAAAGTTTTACCTGCACATCCACTAATATCATTTATTGTATCCGTTGCTCCCGATGTGGTCTCCTCTACATCGGGGAGAATGGGCGCCTCCTAGCAGAGCGCTTCAGGGAACATCTCCGAGACACCCGCACCAATCAACCAAACCGCTCCGTGGCCCAACATTTCAACTCCCCCTCCCACTCTGCAGAGGACATGGAGGTCCTGGGCCTCCTTCACCGCCGCTCCCTCACCACCAGCCGCCTGGAGGAAGAACGCCTCATCTTCCTCCTCGGAACACTTCAACCCCAGGGCATCAATGTGGACTTCAACAGCTTCCTCATTTCCCCTTCCCCCACCTCATCCTAGTTTCAAACTTCCAGCTCAGCACTGTCTCCTTGACTTGTCTGGACTTGTCTGACCTGCCTATCTTCTTTTCCACCTATCCACTCCACCCTCTCCTCCTTGACCTATCACCTTCATCTCCTCCCCCACTCACCCATTGTACTCTATGCTACTCTCTCCCCACCCCCCACCCTCCTCGAGCTTATCTCTCCATGCTTCAGGCTCACTGCCTTTATTCCTGATGAAGGGCTTTTGCCCGAAACGTCGATTTCGCTTCTCGTTGGATGCTGCCCGAACTGCTGTACTCTTCCAGCACCACTAATCCAATATTTGCTTTCCAGCATCTGCAGTCATTGTTTTTACCTCAAGGGAAGAGAAGTGATGAGGGCAGAAATGCAGGAGATGGATTGGACACGGCTGAGGGCCTTGTCAACCATGGTGATGGAGAATCCTTGGTTGAGGATAAAGCTTGACATTTCGGAGGTCCCCTTTGCAGAATGTGGCCCCATCAGACAGATGTGGTGGGCTTGGAGAAACTGGGAGAATGGAACAGAGTCTTTACAGGAAGCAGGGTGTGAGGATGGGGAGTCAAGGTAACTGTGTGAGACTGAGATTGTCATGAATATTGGTGACCAGCCTATCCCCAGAAATAGAAACAGAGATGTCAAGGAAGGGAAGGGAGGAGTCAGAGATCAGGTGAAGGTGAGAGCTGGGTGGATATTGGAAGTGAAATTGTTCAAATTTTCCAATTCTGGATGAGAAAGGGAAACAGCACTGATGATGTCATCGACATACAGGAGAAAGAGTTGTGGGAATGGCCTGAGGAGGCCTGGAATGAGGAATGTTCCACTTGCCCCACAATGAGAGAGGCATAACTGGGGCCCATGTGGGTACCGTTGGCCACACCAGTGAAGAGAAGGTGGCTGGAGCTCACTAACCAGTAATTCTGACACTGACATAAATGGCAAAAGTATCATGGATGTAGTTGGGAAGGGATGGACAAGGGGAGGAAAAATTCAGTCAAGGACAGCAGAGATAAGTTCCCTCAGGCAGGAAGAAGCAAGAACACTGGATCTGCCCGGGTAGTCCAGCTATAGATTTTGGGGAGAAGGTAGAAGTGGGCAGGTCAGGATTGTGGGAATCTGAGCTTGGAGGCTGTGGGGGTGGTGTGGAGAGCCTGGATCAGATGAACTTTGTGACTGTTATGGACACAACAGCCTGAGACCAGTCAGTTTAGGGGACATAGGGGTGAATGGAGGAGGGCAGAAAAATTAAAATGACCCATGTAATGTTAGCAGTTCTCGATGGACAGGCAAAATTTCCGGTGTGAGATTATTGATGATCATTTCAATTCGTTCAACCACAACATTGATTACTCTTCTTGAGTCATTAAGTCTGTAGCTTGTCTTCTTATCAGGAGTAGCTCCCTTGTTCCTTGTTACATTCAGTGTTAACTCTCTCCTGTCTCCCAGGAACAGATCCTTGATGTTGCGTTGACTCCTTCTTCTCAGGGACGGCTAATTAACATGTTGCTTTTAATTCCTTGATTACAGTTTCTCCTTGTCCCTTTCATCTCAGTACCACTGCATTTCAGAAAAAATCATTGTTGATTCATTCAAACTCTGAATCATTACCAAAGTTCTGAAGTTTACATTCTCACAGCCCCTCATTATTCTAAACTCCAGGGGAAACAAACCCAGCCTGTCCTCCCTCTCCTCATGAGACAACCTGCTTCTCAATCTCAGAAACCTCCTTTGAGCCAGCACCAATATCCTTCATTATGTACAGCATTTGAGATATGGTCTCAGAACTGCCTTGTATATCTAAAATAACATGTTTACGTTTATATCCAATTCCTCTTTTATTCAAGGATAGCATTTTATTAACCTTCCTGATTCCATGGTGTAAGAGTGTACCTACCTTTGTGACCTGATTCCCACATCATGTTAGAATACTGCAGTGGTTCTCCATTCACATAATTCTCTCCTTTTTCCCTGTGTTTAGTGTGTCTGCCCTGCCCAATGTCTGTACTCTGTGATCAATACAAGCTAATCCAACTCTCCTGTTCAGTGCTTTAACCAGATGATGACATCATGATCACATTGTGGTTTGTGGCAGCTTGCAGTAAGAAATTAGTTGACTGCAAACATAAAAATAGAGCTCCATCTGCTGTAAGGGGTTATTCAGTCCCCTGAGATCATGAAAAGTTAGGCGTAAATGCATTTATTTTCATTCTGGTAATGAGAAATGCAACAACCAGTTAGTGAAGAGTAATGTCCCCCAAACAGCCCTGTGCTCAATCAGTTAGCCTGTGTATTTTTATGATGTATTCTGAGGGGTGAGTGATGTTGAGGACACAATAATCTGGGTTGGGGGATGAGTGACAAGGACACAGTAGAGAGCTCCTCTGTTCTTCATTGAAGTAACACATTTGGAATTGTTCACAACCACCTGAGAGAGCAGACCAGTGCAACCTTTAACATCTCAGCCCCAAGATAACTTTAGACATTGCAGCGCTCCATTTGAACTGCTCCGAAGTCTCAGCATTGATCTTACGATGTAGCCACTGGAATGGGGAATTGAACCCACAGCCTTCTAACTCTGAGGGATATGTGGTGTCCACTGAGCTGTTGCACTGAGTGTGGGTCTCAGGATGTGGTGAGGGCAGCTGTCTGAGGAGTGATGGACATCATGGAGAGAGCTGTGATCCTGGGTGGATTCAAAACATAAAGGATGAAACTCATTCACTGTTTGTGTCAACGAATGACCCCATCCCGTCCCATACCTAACAACAAACCGACCAATAAATATCCCCTTATCATTCCTGTTTGTGTTACAGATCAGGACAATTCCAGACTCTGTGCCAAGATTGACAGCAACAGAACAGGGAAATGGCTTCACCTTGGTGGTTTTGAGCTTTTGTCTCGATCTGAGATGAGATGAGTGACTGTTGAGGACAGAACAGCCTGAGAGTATTCAGTTCAGTGGGAGATAGGAGTGAATGGAGGAGGGCAGAGAAATACAAAGACCAGTGTCAGTTCTCAATGAACAGGTCAAGTGCGGCTTAAAGGCCAGAGGGAGGGGTCCAGGTGGAGGAAGAGAGTTGGAGGTGGATGAAGGGGTCTGTGGGATGGACAGAGGACTCCTGTTCAAAGAAATGGGCACAGAGACAAAGGCAACGGAAGAGGAGATCAACATCATGTCGTGTCTGAACTTCGGTGAGGTGGGAGTGCAAAGTGATTAAAACTGAGACCTTTGCTGAATGTTCTGTACTCAGTATCGGAGAAGGGAGAGTGAATGTCCAACAAGAGGTGGAGGTAGGAGAATGGGGAGAGACAAGTGGGAGAGTGGGTGGAGGAAAGTTCCAGAGGGGTGGGGGTACATGGTATCGGGTGAATGAGCCAGAGAATTAAGTTGAACTGGGGCTGAGGACAGCTTTGAGACAGTGTGAAGGGGTGCTGATGGAGAGAGAGGTCAAGAGTGTGTATATGATGGCACATAGCACTGAGTGTGGGTCTCAGGATGTGGTGAGAGCAGCTGTCTGAGGAGTGATGGACATCATGGAGAGAGCTGTGATCCTGGGTGGATTCAAAACACAAAGGATGAAACTCTTTCACTGTTTGTGTCAACGAATGACCCCATCCCGTCCCATCAATCCCTCTCATCCCTATAGCCTCGGTGCTAACACATGCTGTCTGACTACCAGCCTTTGGCCTTATCGAGAGTAGTGGGGACAAGGTAGGAGAGCAGAACTGAGCCAGAACCAGATCAGTAATGGTCTTAATGAATTGTGGAGAAAACTCGATGGGCCATAGGGCTTGCTCCTGCTGTGAAGTACAATGTACATATCTTCTTGAAATTGAAGCAGATGAGTTTCAAAGTTGCTGGTTGTGTGGTTTGGAAATTGGCTTTGGGCCAGGAAGCAGAGCGCTGTGGTCTGTGGTTTTAGTTCAGACGCGAGGGAAGTGTGCAGCGCTGGTGATATAATTCTCTTCTTGATCTTTGTGAATGATCTGCACTCAGAGATACAGGACAAACTCCAAAGTTTGCAGATGACACAAAATTCAAAAACACAGTGAAGAGTGAGGAAAGTGCTCACAGGCTCTGGGGCATATAGGCTGGTGAAATGGCCAGCCCAATGAAAGTTAACACTGGGAAGAGTGAAGTGACACATCATGATAGGAAGAACAAAGAGAGGTGTGATAAATGGTGCAATTTTACAATGGTTACAGGAACAGAAAATTAGCAGAAATGCACATTGAGAAGTCTTTGAAGCTTGGAGGTTTCATTGAAATGGATCAAAAAAGGCAAAAGAAATGTTTGTTTTTATTGAATGGCACATGGAGTAGAAAAGCAAGGATGGACATTTCCAAAACATCAGTTCGACACATGACCAATTCTGAGCACTATCCTTTAAGGAAGATGTTTTTGTGCAAAGCAGATGAATCGAATGGTTCCAGGGAAGAGAGACTTCAGTTTTTTGGAGGAACTGGTGTTGTCTTTACAGCAGAGAAGATTCAGGGGAGATTTGGTTGGGCTGTGCCAATTCAAGAACAGTCTTTCGAAAGTAAGTCATGAGAAACTGTTTCCAATGGCAGGACAGTCAGTTAGTAAATGGATCCAGGTAAAGGTGTTGATGAAAGAACCAGAGGTCACATGACAGATTAAACCCAGACCCAGGAAAGGACATTGGGTGTGTGACGGATTTCAATAGCTTTTTCAAAGGGCCAGCCCAGGCACAGGGGGGCTGAGTGGTCTTCTCCTGTTATGTATGATACTGTACAACGGGAAGACAATATTTCCTGTTTTGCTGCCACACTGGAGTGGCATTCCATAAGAGGCACATGTGATATGAGAGAGTTAACTCTGATCTGTACCTGTCAGAGACTGGAACAGTTAATTAGATTAGATTACTTACAGTGTGGAAACAGGCCTTTCGGCCCACCCAGTCCACACCGACCCTCCAAAGAGCAACTCACCCAGACCAATTCCCCTACATTTACCCTTTCACCAAACACTACAGGCAATTTAGCATGGCCAATTCACCTAACCTGCACATCTTTGGACTGTGGGAGGACATTGGAGCACCTGGAGGAAACCCACACAGACACAGGGAGAATGTGCAAACTCTACACAGACAGTTGCCCAAGGTGGGAATTGAACCCGGGTCCCTGGCGCTGTGAGGCAGCAGTGCTAACCACTGTGCCACCATGGCACCCCTTAATGAGCTCTGAGTCTCAGAACCATTTGTATTTAACAAGGTGATTGTGAATTGAAACATTATAAAACATCCTGCAAGATGACCAAATGTTCACAAGCTGCAGTAGTTGGTTCATGAATTGAAGAAGTCCCAAACACACACAAACAATGAAATGATTCAAAAATACAGAGGCAAAAGATTTTGAAGTTTTTGTCTTTGGAAGAACAAGGAATGTGTCCAAACACTGTTCAGTTTCCTGACCGTGAGGATGCAGTCACTACATTCCTGTTCCTTACTGCAGTTACATGGGATCATCACCACCTCCAAGTTCCCTTCCAAGCCACCCACTCTGTACTGACATGGAAATATATTGTCGTTCACTCACTGTCACTGGGTCATAATCCTGGAATTCCCTCCCCAGTGGCATTGTGGGTCTCCCAACATTTACACGGACTGATCATGAAAGCAAGGACTTTTTGCTGCCTTGTGGAGAACTTTGTTGTCAAACAGTCACTGCCATAATTTCTGGAAGGTTGAGCTGTCTCAGCTGATCCAGTGTTGGATCACTTTTCCAATGGGCATTGAGAAGCAGAGTGCCCTCGTGGTCACCTATGGGCTGGACTGAGACTGGCATTGATGGGCAGAGCCAGTGATGTCAGCCCTGGGCTCTGTTTTGAGGGAGGTGCCTCCCAAGCTATCGAGAGTGCTAAATGTATCCCGGAGTCTTAGCATATACAAGAGGTAGAATATTGAACTGACCAGTGATTTGTGGTTTGGTTTGGCAACACTCAAGCATTGGCCAAGTCCCTTGTTTGCAGCACTGAAGAGACCAAGGGTGGCTTGCTAGTCGGGTGCAGAATGTGAAAACAACAGTGATGTTATCAGTGCATACTGCATCTTATGTGGGTCTGTTGTGGTCATTTTATTATTGGCATGGATGAGACTGAGGTTGAAGAGATTTCTATCTGGGCCAGGTTTAATCCTGACACCAGAGGTCAAAGCTGCTGTTTGGTAGATTATAGATAATATGGAGCTATCACACAGCGTTGCTTTACTCTGGTCCTGTTCCTTGAAGACATCCGTTCCTGAAGATGTCAAGTCATCCCAAAGCAGTTGCAGAATTTGGAAGAAGTTTCTGGACATTCCAAATTTTAAGAGTATGATTCATCAAGTGATTTACTGAGACATCTGCTGTGATCAGGTTGAGAAATGTAATACAGAGTTCCTGGTGTTGTGTTTGACATTTTACTTGGATTTGTCTGACAACAAAGGCCACGTTGGAGATTCCATTGGAAGGTTTAAAGCTGTAGTGTGTCTTTGGGAGGATTCCCACAGCCACAGGAAGTAGGAGAGTCGGGAGAATGTGGATTAGGATGTTCTCCACTAAGGACAAGATGCTCCACCATTCAAGAGGATCATGTCTGAGCTCGTAGTTCAACACCACTTTCCTGCACTATCCCCTTATCCCTCAATGTTTTTAATGCTGGGAAATCTATCAATCTCATTCATGAATATACTCAATGGTTAAGCTTCCACAGCTCTCTGATGAGAGAATTCCCAAGATTAACTGCTTCGAAACAATAAATTCCCCCTTATCTCAGTTCCAACCACCTATCCCTCATTCTGAGACTGTATTCCCTGGTTCAAGCCAGTGTATGACACTCACTCGGTAACAAGTGAATCCTTTTGTTGATATGGAAATCTGATCCGTTCACCACATTCCAGATGGGATCTCACCAAAGATCGATATAATTGCAGTGAGATGTCAGGAATTAAGGGAGGGCCACATCAGGAGTGAAGGAAGGACTGAACCAGGAGTGAGGGAAGGACTGAACCAGGAGTGAGGGAAGGCCTGAACCAGGAGTGAGGGAAGGACTGAACCAGGAGTGAGGGAAGGACTGAACCAGGAGTGAGTAAACTACCCTCGATCTCTTCAATGCTTCCAAGGGTTGTACCATTTACTGTATACTTCCCTCTTGCATTAGACCTTAGGCATCACCACATGTCTCTCCAAATTAAATTTCAGCAGCCATTTCTGTGCCCAAGTCTACAACCTTTATATGTCCTGCTGTATCCTCTGGCAATCTTCCTCACTATCCAAAGCTCCCTCAATCTTTGTGTCATCTGCAAACTTACTAATCATGCCACCTACAATATTCTCCAAAATATTTATAAATGTTGTGAACTAACAGGGGTCCCAACACTGACTCCTGTGGATCACCAATGGTCACAGATTTCCAGACAGAAAAACACCCTTCCACCACTACTCTCTGTCTTCTATGACTAAGCCAATTCTGCATCCATCTTACCACCTCTCCACAGATCCATGTGACTTCAATTTCACTATCAGCCTGCCATGAAAAACTTTGTCAAAGGCCTTATGAAAGTCCATGTGGACAATATCTATCACCCTGTTGTTGTCAATCATGAAACTTGCTCAAAAGGCTGAATCAAGTTTCTGTGACATGACCTTCCTGCACAAAACCATGTTGCCTCGTGTTAATAAGAAGATATTTTTTCAAATTGAGTAAAGCCAGTCATTAAGAATCTACTCCAATATTTTCCCTACCACGGACGTAATGCTGACCAGCCTGTAAGTTCCTGTATTATCCCTATTGCCCTCAAACAAAGTGACAATGTTGGCTCTTCTCCAGTGCTCTGGGACCTGTCCTGTGACTAAACAGAATCCAAGGATTCTGTACAAGCTCTCAACAATGTGCTTCCTCACCTTGAGGCAAATCTCTATTTATTTCTATTAAAATATCTGTTTCTGTACCCTCCATTTACCAAAATAAATGGAAAATCATCCTGTACAATGTTTCTAAATGCAGACTTGCTGCAGTGCAATCTTTGAGACTGGCTGCTGCTTTCCATCACTTCCTGATGACATTGGCTTCCTCTTTGAGCATGTGGCACCTTGTCGCCCTGTATAAATCTGCTCACTGACAGCCCCTCTCATTCTTCAACAATTACTGTACCTTACACCAGTGTCCTTTTGTGGGACTGGTGTCACATGTAGACCAGACCAGGTATGCAATGGGATGCATTGAAGAAGGAAATAAGGAGAGTCCAGGGCTAAAGGGTGGGACCAACAAATCCAGTGAACCTTGAATACTGAGGAATACACAGCACTGGATGAAGGGAAAAGGGAGGCTTATGGCAGACACTGAGAATTCAAAACAGTAGCAATTTCTGGAGGATTATAAAATGTGCAAGTGGGAAATTAAAGTGAAGATTCAGAGTGCTAAAAGGAAATATGAAAGTATACTGACAGGTAATATAAAGAAGCATCCAAAATATTGAAAGGAATATTCATGGTAAAAAGACAACAAAGAACATGGTTGTAATTGAAACTTGAACCCAGAGGCTGTAATTGACAACTTTATGTTGGTGTTCAGGCGTGAGAGGGATGATTTTGGTGTAGAAATCGGGGAGATAGTCTGTGACAAGATGAAAGAAATTAACATAGAGAGGAACTGCTGAGTGGTATGGGCAGCAAAAAGTAGATAAATCTCCAGGGCAGGATGAAATGTATCTCAGGTTGTTGAGTGAGGCAGGGGAGAAAATAGCAGGGGCTTTGGAAATAATTTTCCATTCCTCTCCGTCTGCAGGAGAGGTGCTGGAGGACAGGAGGACAGCCAGTCTGGTACCTCAAGAAGGGAACAAGGGATAAACCAGGAAACTTCAGGCTAGTCAGTCTCAACTCTGTGTCAAAACGTGTGGCAGGTCAGGTTGATGAACGGCTCGTGCCCAAAACATCGACCCTCCTGCTCCTCAGATGTTGCCTGAGCTGCTGTGCTTTTCCAGTGCCACACTGTTAAACTCTGACTCTCCAGCATTCACAGTCCTCACATTCTCCTTGAGGGGTCAGATAACCCTCTCCTGCTCCTATTTCTTATGTTCTTGTGTCTCCTTGGACTTCGGCAAAACTTTTGATCAGGTTCCACATGGGAGAACGATAGCAAAGGTGAGAGCCCATGGGATCCAAGGAAATTTGGGGTAAATTGGATGCACAACTTGCTGATTGGCAGGAAACAGAGGATGATGGTCGAGGGACATTTTTGTGACTGGAAGTGTGTGTCCTGGGGGTTCCCACAGGGGTCACTGTTGGGGCCCTTGCTATTTGCGGTTTGTCGTAAATGATTTCGACTTGAATGAAGAGGGGTTGATCAATATAGTCCCAGATGATAAACAAATAGTTGGGGTAGTAAATATTGAGGAGGATAGCCTTAGACAACAAGAGGATCTTTACGGGCTGGTCAGATAGACTGATCAGGAGCAAACAGTATCCAACATGGATAAGTGTGAGGTGATACACTTGGGCAGGACGGAAAAGGGAAGGGAAGATATAATGAGCAATAGGACCCTGGGAAACACCAAGGATCAGAGCGACCTTGGTGTGCATGTACACCAGTCCCTTAATGTATCGGGACAGGTGGATAACATGGATAAAAAACCCTATGGGATACTTCCCTTTATTAGTTGAAGCACAGAGTTTAATTCAGAGCAGTGAGGTTATGTCGGAACTGTATGCAAAATTGGTTAGATCACAGCTAAAGAATTGTGTGAAGTTCAGGAATCCACATTATGGTATAGAGCAGATTTGCCAGGATGTTACTTGGGCTGGAGAGTTTCAATTCTGAAGAGAATTTGAATAGATTGTTTTCTCCAGGGAGGAGGAGATTGAGAGGAGACATGATTGAGATGCGTAAAATTATGAGGGACATAAATACAGTTGAATTGAAAATTGTTTCCCCATGATAGAGTGTTCAGTGACCATGGGACATTAATTTAAGGTACGGGGCAGGGCGATTGTTTTTATTCATTCATGAAACATGTATATCACTGGCTGGCCAGCATTCATTGCCCATCCCTTGTTGACCTCTTGAGAAGATGGCGATGGGCTGCCTTCTTAAACCCTTACAGTCCACGTGCTGGATGTAGACCCATAATGCCTTGAGGGAGTGAATTCCAGGATTTTGACCGAACAAGAGTGAAGGAGTGATGATATATTTCCGAGCCGGGATGGTGAGTGCCTTGGAGGGGAATTTACAGGTGATGGTGTTCCCCTTTATCTGCTGCCACTGAACGTTTAGCTGGAGATGGTCGTGGGGTTGGGAAGGTGATGTCTGAGGATCTTTGATGAATGTTAGAGGTTTATCGGAGATGTGAGGGAATCCTTTTCACTCGGAGGATGGTGGGAATCAGGAAGGCATTGCTTTTAAGGGTGACAAAGACATGAGACACTCATAATGTTAAAGACTTGTTTAGGTGTGCACTTGCAATGTTGATGTATAAGGCATTGGGGCAACTGCTCGATAATCGAATTGGAATGGGTAGATGGTTGGTTTTGGATTAGTGGTGCTGGAAGAGCACAGCAGTTCAGGCAGCATCCAAAGTGCAGCAAAATCGACATTTCGGGCAAAAGCCCTTCATCAGGAATTCCTTTGGATGCTGCCTGAACTGCTGTGCTCTTCCAGCACCACTAATCCAGAATCTGGTTTCCAGCATCTGCAGTCATTATTTTTACCAAGATGGTTGGTTTTGACCAGCATGGACTCAATGGGCCAAAGGGCCTTTTACTGTGCTCTAAAACTCTATGACTCTATGATTAAAACCATTAGGGATCTTGTGGTACAGTGGTAATGTTCCTCCTTCAAAGCCAGGAGGCCTCCGTGAAGTCCCACTTGATCCTCAAGTGTGTAATAATATCTCTCATCAATGTGTTTGGACAATATCTCCAGGAAAGTATGACTCACTTGAAATACCTGGCAATGGGCATCAAAGTGCCACATCTTAGCAAGGTGAGGGGATGGTAAGTGCGTTCTGGAAGGGAGAGCATAAAAGGTATGCCTTAGCAAGGGGCACACTTTGAATTTAACTCCCAATAAGTTCCCTCATGTAAACTGTGATCCACAATATCTGAGACACTGTGAACCGTGATTCTTTAAAATCATGGACTGACTGGGTGTACATTGTGGAGGAGCAGGATGTGTTTCTCTCTGCAATGGAGAGGATTGGCTCAGAGTGCTGGGTGCAGGGTTTTATAACCTGAACCATGGGACTGTGGGAAAATTGGAAATCCTGGGATAGTGTTGGGAATCATGGAATGAGGAAACCCATGGGAAGGCATCTGAGACTTCCCAACTTGGAGAATGTGGAAAGATAGTTTATGCTCTTCTTTTGTTGAGAACTTCAATCAAATCATCCCCAAACCTTCCAGTGCAACAGGATACAAACATAATTTGTGATCCTACACCTTGTAATTTAACTCTGTGAGACCTGATGTCATCATTCTGCGCCACACTCTTTCTCAGGTCAGAATATCCTTCCCAAGGTGTGGTGCCCAGAACGGCTCCTGAATTGAAAAAGAAATAAAATTAAAGATTATCCTTCTCAGGTTCAAATTCTTCCACGGCATTGGGTCTGTCATCCTCATATACTCACAATATTTCCAAATCTGGCTCCTCCATATCCCTTCCTGTAAATGTAAACTCACCATAGTCCCAGAGGGCATCGGGCTGTTCTCTCATTAGAGAGGAAAAGCTCGGCAAACGTGAGGACTGCAGGTTCTGGAGATCAGAGTCTAGATTACAGTGATGAAGGGCTTTTGCCCGAAATGTCAATTTTCCTGCTCCTCGGATGCTGCCTGACCTGCTGTGGTTTTCTAGCACCACTCTAATCTACACTCATTGGAGAGAGATGTGTGGTGGTGGATTCACCGGACTGTAATAGTAACATCACTGGTGTCTAATTTTCAATCTCCAAGACTGTGAGAATCCCTGTCCAAACCTCTCCAACTCTCTTTCCCCCTCTTAAGTCGCTCCTTAAGACATGCGTGTTGGAACACCACCTGTCCAAATAACTCCGAATATGGTTTGATGTCTGATTCTCATGCAGTTCATTCAACATTTTCCAATGGTAAAGCTGTGATGTGAATCCAGGATTCTGTATGATTCTTTGATTCTAGAGTCAGAAAGCTGATGCAGTAAGGCAGTTTCAGAGTGAATACTGTTTGTATTACAGCTCAGCCTGATTCCTGTACCTATGCCAGCATCGTGTTTGACAGCAACAGAAAAGGTAACCAGCTACATACTTTTTTCCCACATAGTGGTATTTCTAAACATTTAAAATACATCCTCCTCACTAACAGACTATTCTCTTTCATTTCAAGGTGGCAAGATTCTCCGGGTTGCTGATTCAGAAGAGAGTGAGTCAGTTTTGTCCTTTCAGAATCCGAATCCAAATCCTTTCTCATTTCCCAATCCCTGAAGCCCATTTTCCAATGTGTGGGACAGTGCTAGTTGGGCCTGGGTGATCCATTTCCTTGTTATTTGAGACCCCAACTTTGGGTGGCGCCATTATGGAGATTTGATCACATGACCTTAAAGCCCCAATCCCTCACCACGATGCTGTTGTCATTGGCCCGTCAGTCTGTTCATCATTATTAGGGTGTTCCTTTACTCCACCAATCAGAAAGTAAACAGTCTCTCCACTATCCCATTGGATGATACTTGACTGTCTCTCAAAAAGCTTTTCTCTTCCAATGTATTTGTGAGCGTCATAAAGAGAATGAGGGGGATAATGTACAACTGATGGAGTAAATATTTCCCTTTCCTGTAGCTACTCTGATAGTGATGGGACTGATATTTGGATAAATATGCCCCTTTCCTGTATTTACCTTCAAACTGAATTGATAATGATCATCAGCTCTGATTTCTGTCTCTTTCTAGCGGATGTAACCTATGCAGCTGTGGTGAAGACTCATTAGGAGCGAATAAGAACTGAACCTGTGTAACTGAGGTTGCATTGTTTCTCAGATCAAATTCAAGGAACATCATGGAACTTACCAGCTCAGAAACTTGGCATTATTATTCTTCAAAAGTGATTTTTAAATTTTTTAAAAAATTTGTGCCTTTTTATCTTAGTGTATTTTTAATTGTGGACTGAAACGCATCAGAATTGTTGAAAACCAAGGATTGTTTCAGGGATACTGCACACTTTTGAAAGCAAGTAACCTGACGCTCATTGTAAGTATTGTTTACACAGCTGCTGGGTCAGACAGCAGCAGAAGAAGGTGCAGACGAACTGGAGACATGCCCATGTACAAATGGTGATTCAGGCAGAAACAAGTATCTGATTGGTCTTTGTACTAAAGACCAGTAATCAATGACAAAGACCGTCTTGCTGCCAATGACTATGTGATTGGTTCCCAGGTAATTGAACAGGTTGTGGATATGAACATGACAGGGAGAAGCCATCCGACCTCCACCATCTGAGGACCTGTTCATCATCAGCTCTGTTCCTGGCAGGAAAAGCGACTTTAAATCTGAGGATAACCAGCTGATTGTCTTTTCCTTCAGCAGCTGCAGAAAGTTCTGACCTTTAATGAGTAAGCCAGACCTTTCATAAACCACAGACTGTATCTCTAGTAAACCAGTGACAGCATCTGGGGAAGCAGCATTCTGATCAGCTCAAGAATCATCTCAGCGAATCCCGTGAACAGGGATCGACGAAACTGTTTTCTGTGTGTTCCTTCCACTCAAAGATTGATGTTTAGTTTCTGTGTGTGTGTCTGTGTGTGCACGTGCACGACTGTGTGTATCTGTGTGTGTGTGTGTGTGCACATGTACGTGTATGTGTCTCTGTGTGTATGTATGTCTGTGTGTGTGAGTGTGTGTCTGTGTCTGTGTGTGTTTCTGTGTGTGTTTCTGTGTGTGTGTGTTTGTGTGTATGTGTGTGTGTGTGTACAATATGTGCTTGCTTTTTAGGGGACTTGGTTCATGAGCATCTTAGAGTTTGAACTAATGGTGTTATAGCTCAATGGTCCATCATTTTTCTGTGGAATTAGAATCTACTTATGTGTGATAAATAGTAACCCTTGTGAAGTCCAGAAACCTAGTCTGTGCTTTCTGTCATCTTTAGTCTAAAACTCAGGAGAAACTAACTTTTGTGACAACTCAGGGAATAATGCAACTTGATTTCCAACATGCTACCTCAGTGAGGCATAATAGTATCCATCCATATGTAATAGACCACACTTGGAATATTGTGTCCAGTTCTGGTCGCCCTACTATAGTAAAGATACAGAGGGTTTGGAGAGGGTGCAAAGAAGGTTTGCCAGGATGCTGCCTGGACTGGAGAGCTTGCCTTATGAAGAAAGGTTGAATAAGTTTGGACTTTTCTCTCTGGAGAAAAGGAGGGAGAGAGGAGTCCTGATCAAGGCGTACAAAATAATGAGAGGAATAGACAGAGGCAATAGCCAGAGACTTTTCCCCAGGGCAGGATTGACTGGTACGAGAAGTCATAGTTTGAAGATATAAAGGAGACGTCAGAGGCAGGTCCTTTATGCAGAGAGTTGTGAATGTATGAAATGCATTGCCAGTTGTGGTGGTGGAAGCAGAGTCATTGGGGACTAACCTTGAAGGGTCAGTTTCAAGTACCCTACCGCACAGAGTGCACAGCAGGGGGGTAACCACAGGATGTCTACACTGGTCTAATCTACTTAACTGAACAAAGAATTCTCAAGTGCTTGCCTTAATGGGTCAGTTTAAGTACTTTACGATAAAAACAAACAAACTATCCCAACCACTGAAAGCGGCAATGAATTGATAAGTGCATCCTGGATTGTTTGATGTGATGAAATAGCTCTTGCTTGCGGTCCGTGGTTACCCTGGGGAGAGATCTGTTGTTATCCTTGTTTAATAGCTGAACTGTTTTGATACAATACAATGGATATGCTCAGGATGTATATGATCTAACCCTCCCCCACTTTTTTTAAAACAAAAACAAAACCTGGTAATGTGAATCCCAGGTGGAATGTTAGCTTGGGTTTCGAGGCCTATTAGGCTCCAACCTTGGTTTCTAGCGGTAGAGGTTAGGACTGTTTAAATGACCTGACCATGATGTGGTTAGGAGAAAAACAAAATCTGAGACGAGGTGGTCATGAAGACCAATGTTTCAAAGACGAGTGAATGTGTCGGGGATTTCAAGAGATCAATCATCAAAATATAAACCAAAATGAAGCTGGCCTGACTGACAGAGACCACTTTAAATGTGGGTCATAGAAATGAAGATGAAAGTGAAGGTACCATGAAGAATCTGACTTGGAGATTCTATCCAATGAGCAGAAAATTGAAGAATTATAACTTGGTTAAATTCCTCAGCGTGCAGAGGAATAAAGCAGGAAGAGGTGTGAGCTGCATGAGAGTTTTGATCACCAGAAACAGTTGCACCTTCCCTTGAGTGGCTGTCAGGAGCTGTTTCATCACTTGGATCACTGAATCAGTGAATTTGTCAAAGAGACACCAAACAGAGAGTCTGAATCCTCTGTCTCTGGGGTGTCTGTATCAAATCCTCTCTGTTCTCCTATTGGTGTGCTCTCAGTCCCCCTATTGGGGAAATGTGGAATTGCCACCTGGGAGTTTGCATCAGTTTTGTTTCGTCTGGAATTCTCTCGGTTCCCAGACATGGGCTGTGCCATGCCCCCTATTGGAGACATCTGGAATTACCGTCTGGGGGTCTCATCTCGTCTGCTCTGGGTTTCCCTGTTGGTTTACTGTCCCTCCTCTTTTGGAGTCATCAGGAACTGCTGCCTGACAGTCTGAGTGAGTCTGTTCTGAGTGAGTCTCATGTCCATGGTGCGGGGATACCGTTAAGTGTCTGAGTTATACTGAGTTGGGAATGTTCAGTTTGCCGATCTGTCAGGGGGTCTCGGCAATCTGTGACATGTCCGTGTTGTCACTGAGTAGTTAGTGATGCCAATCTGTTGGACACTCTCCTATTGGGTCATTTAAACTGGTCGGGGGTCCCTTGGATGTGGAATCTGCTGCCGGTGACTGCTGCCGGTGATGGAAGTGTATCATTTCCATCAGGGGTGGGTGCCCTGAGGATGTGTTATGGGGTGTCTTTGGTCTTGTTATTTGGTCTGAAACTGTGTCATCTGCCTTCCATACACTAAGGTGATGAGAGTGGCTGTGTTGTGTGCCAAAGGCTTTTAACTGGTTTCTGTGGTACCAGCCAGTTTTACCCGTGGCTAGTAGAATCTTATACACTGAGGGGCTAGCTTAATCCCCCACCATAAGTGGATTGGAATATTTAGGGGAAAGGAAGGAACTTGGCTCATAGACCTGGAGCATTACTTGCTATCCTGTGGGATTCTCGACACGGTTAACTTTGCGATTGAAGTAAGCCTTACTTAGTTTATTTCTCGTCCCTAACTGGACGGCTACTGCCAGCTAAGTGCCTTTGCTATTGTGGGGGAGGTGCTGTCTGGCTTTTTGTGGGGGAGGGCAGTGAGGGCAGGCACTGATAGGTCAAGTCCGAACAGGTAGACAACCCCTTTCATGGGTCAGCCTGTCATCCATTGTTGGGGGGTGAGGGGGTGGTATCTCCTCACCATGAGGACAAATGGAAGCACTGTCTCCCAGGCTTTGTTATTCTGTTGCACTGTTTTCCTCATCATCCCTTTCAGTCTGCGGTTCATTCTGTCTGTGATCCCACTGGATTGGGAGTGGTAAGCGATGTGGAATTCCTGTTTGATACCAAACATGGTCATCACATTTTGTATTACTCGGCTGGTGAAATGGGGTTCCCTGATCTGACTCGATACTGCAGGGTAAACCCCATCTCGTGAACCCCTGTTGTGTGAGGATCTGGGCTGTTGTTCTCACTGTGTTTGTCCCATTGGGAAATGCATCGATCCATTTTGTAAAAGTGTCTATGATGTCATGGATGGAGGTGTATCTGTTTTCACATGGAGGCAGGGCACCTATAGAGTCAACTTGGAGGTTTGTCCAGGGCCCTTCCACTGGACGTGTGTGCCAACACAGTTCTTCAAGTGTTCTGTCACAGTCTCTATTCCCTGGTGCCCAAGCCCATCATGGAATTGGTAAATAATGTGGTTACTGTCCTGAGTCAGGACTACATCGAATCCTGCCGTTTGGACTAACCCATCATGTACTTGCAGGGAATCTTTCCACCAAGCTTAGGCATCTGGATAAATCCCTGCCACAATCTGTTTCAACGGGTCATCACGATGCTGCTCTTGTCTAAGGTCTTCTACGTTAGTCTGATTGACAGTGACTGCATTGGCCTGCTCACCTACAGGTAACTAACACAATGTTCTTTATTGAGTCCTTTTTTGGGGGAATTCACCTGCTCTGTAGTTACCTTCTGGGGATGTCTTGTGGTAGTGTTTAACTTTAATTATACTGTATTGCCTTCCACGGGCAGACTGCAGTCCGTACTGAAATAAAGGGGGCTGTTGGTAGTCATTTCCCATTGGCAGAAATTAACCCTTTGCTTCCCAGAGTGGTAAGAATTCAGTGAGGCTGTTGCACACACACATGTTGTTGGAAAATATACCTGTTGGTGGAGGAACAGGTTGGAGTGGCGAACTACATAAGCCACAGCTGCTAGTTCCACAGCCTGGGCACTGAGCTGTCTGGGTAATTTTCAGGCTAATTGAACCAATAGCTGTCCCTGAGTGTTGGTCATGTATATCCCACAGCCGGTGATCCACATGCCATCCTGTCCAGTGGAGGCTCCACCTACATAAATTCCGATGGCTGTGTCTGCTTGGTTATTCCCTTGTCTCATCCCTAATCGTTTTCCCGGCTGTTTGGGTCATAAAAGGGCCGGTGGGGTGTTTTGTGGCTGTGATTTGGCAGTCATGTGGGTCTCCTCCATAATTCAGGCCATCAGCTAGGAACCTGGGCACCTTGGTACGTTTGACTGTAATGTCCCAACTCTGAAGCAGTGGAGTCCATCGTGTGGCTCGAATCTGTCTCACTGAGCCATCTTTGATTGGACTGTCTAGCAGGAGCTGGATTGGTGTATGTTCAGTCAGTATGGGCAGTGGGTTTAAACCAATAATGTAGTCAAAGTATTGGCCTGCCTAAAAGACTGTGTGGTGGTGCCATTCCCACATGGAAAGCCCTTGCTCCACGGGCTGTAGGACCCTGGAGGCATAAGCTCCTGGCCCTTGCCTACCGTGTCACTCTTGCAGTGGAACAGCAGCTATCGTCTGGTCTGTGGCTGCAGCTTCGAGGACGTATGGTAAATCAGGGTTGGGAACTAGTCAGGCGGGTGTTGTTGTGAGGGCGTGTTTTAACTCAGTTACTCCTCTGTGTGTTGAGGAGTCCAATTCCAGGCAGCGTTCTTTATCAGTAACTCTGAGACTGGGGCTGCTTTGATGGTGAACCCATCAATGTGGTTCCTGCACTATCCCACTAACCCAAGGAAGGATCAAAGTCCATGACCATCTCGGGGGAGTGGGAGTCGTTCTACGGTCTCTAATCACTTTTGGTCTATTTCCCTTTTCCTGTGGGTGATTATCATTCACAAGGATGTGACCCGAGGCTGTAGAATTTGTGTCTTTTTCAGATTAATTTTGCATCCTAGCCTGTGTAATAGATCAAGTAATTCGCCTTGGAGCTGAATGTGCTCCTTCTTTGTTTCTGTTTACACAAATCGGTCGTCTACATATTGTATGAGGCAAAAGTGAGGCCTGCAGATGCTGTAAACTAGAGTTTAGATCAGAGTGGTGTTGGAAAAGCAGCCACTATCAATTCAGGAATAGGAAAATCAACGTTTCGGGCTAAAGCTCTTCATCAGGAATAGAGCCGATGAAGGGCTTTTGCCCGAAACAACAGTTTTCCTACTGCTCGGATGCTGCCTGACCTGCTGTGCTTTTCCAGCACCACTCTGATCTAAACTCTACATATTGTATGAGGCAGTCAGGCCGGGAAAACATCTCTCGTCCCTTGGCTAACCATCTGTGAAAAATCGAGTGCAAGTTATGAAATCCTTGGGATAGAAATATCCAGGTGTACTACTGTTCCTGGAAGATCAAAGTGAATTTGTCCTGGCAGGACCTATTTAAGGATATGGACCAGAAACCATGACTGATATCAAGTCCTGTGAAGTACGTCACTTGTGGGACTTTCTTCATTATTGTGGCGACTGTTGGTGCATTGAAGGGGGGAGTTTGACTTTATGAAGCTGTCTGTAATCAATGGTTAAACCCATCTGGTTTGCTGATTGGCCAAATGGGAACATTATTAGTGGAGGCTACATGTCCCAGTATTCTCTGCTGTAACAGACTGTCAATCACCTTGGCCACCTCCCCCTCTGCCTGCCTGGGGAAACCAGTTTTTGTGGTTTCAGGGTTGGGCCCCTCAATTATCACCTGTCCAGGGATATGCTCACAGTCATGTTTGTGCTGGGCCAATATGCCTTTGCGTTTTGTAGCTATCTCTCCCACAGCCAGATCCTTGGTCATTGTCAGAGGATTAAACCAGAACTTTCCTGTTGTACTGACTCGATTAGCATAAGGACTTGTTGAGATGATGGATGGGATGTTAATGGCTGGAGGTAACTTCCCTATACAGGCATTCACTGGGTCGAATCTAAAATTACACCTCATCAGATAATCGATGCCAAGTATGTGGTTCCCCCCACGCCCACCCCCATCGCCCCCCGGGTTGATTGAAATAGCAGGACACTGGCATGTAATATCACCCAGTTTAAATTCTATCGATTCAGTAACGTACCCCTCCTGTACATGACTAGTCAATCCATTTAAAGCAATAGGCCCTGTGGTCCGCCAGGGTATATTTTTAAATCTCGAGGTGTTCAGGGTTATGTCGGAATCTCCGGTATCCCAAAGGAATTTGACAGGGCGACCTCCTTCCTCGCTGTTGACTAGTGGCCAATCTGCACCATCCCACTTCGTGTCACAGACCTATATCAGGGAGGCAGAAGCCTGACACCGTCGTGCGGATGCCTCAAAGGTTGGCATTGAGGGTACGGGGTTGGTTAGTCTCCCACACCCGGGACATTCTCCTCAGAACCCATGCCTCACTGTGTCTCGCCTCTGCAGCATTGAAGTTCACACACACCTTCCTGCTCTCCTCAGTGCCCTGGGAAATTAAAGTCCTCACCCACTTGGCTGAGTCAGCCTCGGATAACTGACCCCTGTCTAACTCTCCAGAAACCCCTGTGATGTGTACCCAAAGCAACCGGCAAAGACAGTTGGGTGTGTCCCTTTCTTTTGCCTACCCTTATCCAAGCTGTTGACGGGGTCCCCTCTATTATAACCGATCACTGTCAGGATTGGCTTTTTCATGTTGACAAGGGCTCTGTCTCCTACATTTGCTGGGGCTGGGATCATGGGCTGTGCTGACTGGCTCAAACACATTACAATAAGTTTCACCTCCTGCCTCTCGTCCAGACCCTGTAAAATGTTCTGCTGCCTGACCTTCTTATAGAATGTAAAAGGATCAGTGGATGGTTCAAATTCAGGAATATTTTTTGCTATCTTTCGAATTAGATTCGATTCCCTACAGTGTGGAAACAAGCTCTTTGGGCCAACCAGTCCACACCGACCCTGCAAAGAGTAACCCAACCCGACCCATTTCCCTCTGACTAATGCACCTAACACTATAGACAATTGAGCAAAGTCAATTCACCTGGCCTGCACATCTTTGGACTGTGGGAGGAAATCAGAGCACCCGGAGGAAACCCACGCAGACACAGGGAGAATGTGCAAACTGCACACAGACAGTCACCCAAGGCTGGAATCGAACCTGGGATCCTGGTGCTGTGAGGCAGCAGTGCTAAACACTGAGCCACCGCGCCACCCATAGAGTAGGATCTCTACAAGCTTGGAGGGTCAGGTTGGACAGGATTCGATTTCAGAGCAACAAAGGCACGACATATCGAAGTCCCATCTGGGGTGCCAAGTTGTTATACCTGCCACACAGTGTGTTTAAAATCTTATATTCAGCAAAAGAACTGGAAGTTAACCCTACGAGACAAAAATATTTGGTTGTTGAACTCAATTAATATTAGAACAATAAAGTATACCATTAACTAACAAAAAATCCACAACAAACTATCTTATGTTTTAGCTTAACCTGGTGTGACCGTATCCCATCCCACTGGAACGGTGCTCCACACGGTGATGTCTTCTTCTTCTTCCGATGGCCTTGGAGGTGTCTTCTCTTTCAGTGGTTATTCTCGGGTTACCGCTCTGAGTGGGGGTTGTGATGATTCTAATCCTTCAGAGCCATCCCGCCCTTTTGGGAGAGTCTTGACGATCTGCCAATGGATTGACCAGGTTTGATTGCCCTGATCAATCAGACCCAACCAGGTGTTGGCACATTGATGCCAGGGTGGCCCTTAGGTGTCCATTATGGTCGGTGCTGGGTGCATGTAGCCTCCTCCAAATAAGGGTACTAGGCACCTCCATGTCTATTGAATGACCCCCTGCTCCCAATTGTGCCAAGGCTGACATTCCATTGTCCCATTCAAGTCCAACTTCAGGTGTGTATTGCAGGGTCTGTAGATTAGATTACATTACTTACAGTGTGGAAACGGCTGTCAGGTTTGTTTATAAACCGTCTGTGAGCAGCTGTAGCCTGTCTGGATCCTGCAGCATGTGGATTAGCACAGTCACTTTAGTCAAGGCTGGGTTCGATTTCCCAGCATGCTTTAATCAATGTCCATCTTTTGGAACTCCATGGTAAGTTTGTTATTGTCCATCATAAGTTCATTATTTTGGCTGACCCATCTGACCACAAGATGTTGCGGGCACAAGGGATATCAGACTTTCAGTGGTTTTCCGGTGAGTGGTGAATTAGTTCAGGAATGGCCCTTGGTAAAACTGGGATAGAATTGGATGTGGGGGATGCCACAAGGAGCAGGTCGGTAATTAATGATGTGGAAATGACTGCCGACAGACCGGGATCCCGTTACTGAGTCACCCTTCAGTTCCCTGTGCACAGGACACAGGCTGTGGCCAACCAGCTCAGAGCTTCTGATCTCCGAGGTCAGCCAGGGTTCTCCTGATTGGCCTGGGTTAACAATCCCAATCAAGGACCTGGTGGGCAGTGAGATCAACCTGGTTCCAATCACTACAGATGTGGGGACTGGAGGTCAGCAAGTTGATACTGAAACATTTCTTTGGAGTTGTGGTCCTGAAACAACTAATAAAAATAATAACTTGGGGATTGTTACAAAATTCAGAGCAAATTTAAAATTAAATTCAAAATGTCATTGTGGGCCAAGATGGTGCCCTCCAGCCCATCTCATGCTCACTAATCACATTCAGCATTTTTCACAGACACAGGAAGCTTCTTACAGTTGTCAGCCATCCCCAGTTGAGTCAGGGAGACAGCCTTTCTCAGGGGCCCCTGGTACACTCAGCCGAGTGCAGCCTCCGATCTGTCCTGGCCCTGCTCGGGGCAGTCAGAGTCAGGATGCTCTCCATATAAGGGATGAGGAACCGAATAATCAGCAGCACACTCTCCGTCTTGACCCTTTCTGCTCCATCCCAGGCTGTTTTCCTCCTGGAATGACAGAGGCAGGTAAAAATACTCCAACAAACTTGGTGCAGCTTGGACCGAGCCAAAGAAACACAAGAGACAGCCCCCAAGCTTTGGAGCATTGAGAAGGCAATTGTGGGGCCTGTAGAAATAACATGCAAACCACACCCTGGCTTCAGCAGCCACAACAAATATTGCAAATCTCCCTCATTCTGTTCAGTTCTATATTTGGTTCTAAATGGATCAGAAATAAATATCCTAATGACACAGGCAGGGAGTGTTTCATTCTGTTAATTGATTCTGTTCATGGTGGATGACATAGTTTAGCCAAGCATCAGGTCTTTGCGACCTTGTTCGGATAGTCTGAAATTCGGATAATTGAATGCCGGATAATTGAGGTTCCTCTGTGTGTGTATGTCAGCAGTGTCAGTACAACCCAGACTCTCTGTGCATCTTTTTACACCTGGGAGTGGTGATGAACTCACCAGAGATCTCTGGTCCTGGGTCAGTCCTTAGCTCCACGAGGTGTGTTCAGTTCAGAAGGTCCAGGACAGCAGCCAGCGTCTGTGTCTCCAGTCCCTCTCTCTTCAGCAATAAAGAGGGATCCATATTATCCTTTGTCTGATCCAGGGGTGCTCCTGTCCTGGGAGTGTTTGACAGGGACAATGTCTCATGGAACCATAGTATCCCTATAGTGTGGAAGCACGGCATTCGGCCTATCAAGTCGACGCTGACCTTCTGAAAGACATCACACCTGTATCCAACCCCCTCCCTTATCCCTGCATTTCCCATGGTGAATACACCTCACCTGCACACCTTTGGACTGTGGGAGAAAATGAAAGCACCCAGAGGAAACCCACGCTGACACAGGGAGAATGTCTCTGCAGGGTTTGCACAGTTGCCAAAGAGTGGAATTGAATCAGGTCCCTCGTGCTGTGAAGCAGCAGTGCTAACCATTGAGCCACCGTGCTGGCAGTAATGTGCAGAGGAGCTTTACTGTGTATTTAACCCAGTGCTTCCCCAGTTCTCAGAGCATTTGATGTTGGGACTGAGGATTTTGAGAAATTTATTGGAAACTGGTACAATATTTCCTTTTCTGGAGTGGCTGTGGTTGGTGCCTCACTTTCGAAACGGTCTTTTCACTCTCTCAGCTGCTACTGACTGTACACCGACTTCCCTTTCTGGTTCCTTTCATGTAAGATTGAATAACATTCCTTTGGCAGTGCACAGGAAGTCAAGTACCTTCTATAGTTTTTTTTTGTGAAAGGACAAGAGGAAGCGAGTGAGAAGGGTGAAATGCTGCAGTATTGATGATGAGGTGTCTCTATGTGTGTCTTTCTGCAGTCCTCCTGTCAGTCTCGGTCCAGGGAAACATTAAGTATTTTCTAACACTGACCTTTCAAATCTATTTTGTTAATCATGGATTTGCTTTCTCCTTGATGACCCGTCTGCTGCCTGGTATTTATTTCCCAAAGCTGTTGCTGTTCACCACAATGAGCCTTTTCCTTCACCTTGGTTTCTTCATCAGGGAGGAATAACTTCCTTTTTAAAAAAAATGATGGCAGGATAACGTCGCTGACCTGAAGCTGCCAAAACATTCCCATCAGAGCTCCGGGTGGGACAGAGCCCACAGAAACTCATGTGACTTTCCAGAGTGAGGGGAGATACAGAACACTGCAGGCACACCCAGGTTTCAGAGAGATACTGGGACAGAACTGACTGAGAAGTGAGAATAATAAAGGCAAACCTTCCATCTGCCTTTTGAACCACTTTCTCCCCCTGTGCTGCTAACTTAAGTGACCAGTACATATGGACCAATGTCCCTTTCATCCTCTGTGCTTTTCAAGGTGCTGTTGTTCATCATTAGATTACTTACAGTGTGGAAACAGGCCCTCCGGCCCAACAAGTCCACACCGCCCCGCCGAAGCGTAACCTACCCATACCCCTACATCTACATCTACCCCTTACCTAACACTACGGGCAATTTAGCATGGCCAATTCACCTAACCTGCACATCTTTGGACTGTGGGAGGAAACCGGAGCACCCGGAGGAAACCCACGCAGACACGGGGAGAACGTGCAAACTCCACACGGTCAGTCGCCTGAGGCGGGAATTGAACCCGGGTCTCCGGCGCTGCGAGGCAGCAGTGCTAACCACTGTGCCACCGTGCCGCCCATCATGTCTTCCCTTGCCTTGTTTGTCCTGCCCAAGTGCATCATCTCATATATATCCACATTGAATTCCATTTATAACTGCTCAATCTATCAGACCAGCTCATCTATATCCTCTTACCATCTCAGACTCTTATATTCAGCTCTATCAAGATGAATGCTGATGTTGCATTTGCCTTCCTAACTGCCAAGTGAACCTGCATGCTGCCCTTAAGTGAATTCTGAACCAGGACTCCAAAATCTACAACTCTTTTCTTCCAAACAAAGTACAAAACCCTTCACATTTCCCCATTATCATCCATCTGTCACTTCTTTGCCCACTCTTGTATCCTCTCCAAGTCCTTCTGCAACCTCCCAAATAGACCATATCCACTGGCTGTCCTTAGTCTAACTTACTTGTTACCATCTCAAAGAATTCTAACAGATTTGCCAGATATGACCTCACCTTAACAAAGTCATGTTGACCCAGGTGAATTTCATCATGTATTTCCAAGTTCTCTGTAATCGTATTCTTGATAATATAGAAACTAAAATCTCACGAACGACTGACATCAGGTGAACCAGCCGACACTTTCTTGTCTTCTGCCTCCCTCTCCTTAACAAAACCGTGCTGTCTGTTTTTGATACATCCCTCCCTCTCCAACTGCAGATTAATTGTGTCCCTGAAAATTGTTTCCAATTGATTCCCCCCTCCTGAGGTGAGACTGACTGGATTGTAGTTACTTGGTTTATCCCTTGCTCCCTTTTTGAATTGCGGTACCACATTGGCTTCCCTCCAGTCTAACTATACCTCTCCAGTAGCCAGAGAAGAAGTGAAATGTTTTGCAAACATCCTGACTATTTCCTCTTTCGCCTCACACATAAACCTGGGACATATTTAATCCAGCCTTGGATATTTAGTTTTTAGCCTGCCAGACCACTCTGAACATTCTGGAGAAAGCATCAACAATTAGTTTTGCTTTCCCAACAATATGTACAACTTTTAGACAGCTGCAGATCTAAGCTCCACCTGCACAACCTTGGAGTCTTAGTTTTAATTTTTTTGTTCAAAAGTAAGCAGATTATGATGAGGAAAAAACACACAGTCTCAGTGTTTCCATGTCAAACATAATCTTCAACGTGTTGAAGAACTGATCACAATGCTTCCTTTTCTATAGTCAAGCAGCATTTCTGATGTTGGTTCCACGTTTTTGAAAGATAGGCCATAGGCCTCTCCATTCCAGCCTCATCGTCCTGTAAGAGAGCTGCTCTAATCCCCAAATCACTAACATCTCCTGCTAATTGAAATGGTCCATTACACTTCAACGCACTTAATACAGATTCAGTTGTTCAAATTACTTTTCGTTTTTCAAAGGCTGCCTGGCATCATTCTGTAGACCATACCATCTTTATTCATTTTTGTGACAAATTATTCAAGTGAAATAACTCCCCAGAGGCTGGTATCCATCATGAAGTCCCCCTTTATTTACATGTGGACAATCCATGATACTGATCCAGCTCCCTCAGAGCCAGCTCTCAGAGTGAACAGAACCTCTGACATTCCTGTTTTTTCAGTCAGCCAGGTCTCCTTGATTGGCCCAGATTAACAGCCCCAGTCGGGGAACTGATATTCTATAAGGTGCACCTGGCTGACCTCGTTACAATCACTCCATCCTTCCCCGCCTGTATCCGAGGAC
Organism: Chiloscyllium punctatum; assembly: GCF_047496795.1. Taxonomy (NCBI): domain Eukaryota; kingdom Metazoa; phylum Chordata; class Chondrichthyes; order Orectolobiformes; family Hemiscylliidae; genus Chiloscyllium; species Chiloscyllium punctatum. Next base: position 9,965,519 of record NC_092740.1, on the reverse strand, counting down.
AGAAGCCAGTTCTTTTCTTCGTAGATCCTCCTGGAATGTTTGAGCACTGGGTCAGGTCCCTCCAACTCTGCCCCCGATATGGGCGGTGTGGAACACCCAGCCGCTCACCTCTTGTGCCTGGATTGTCTTGGAAGAAATTCCTTCTCCTCTCCAGGCATCAAAGGCACTGAGGCAGCGACATCCGCTGTGTCCATTTCAGATTCCGAAGGATCTTCAAAGCTAGATTCCCTACAGTGTGGAAACAGGCCCTTCGGCCCCACCAATCCACACCGACCTTCCGAAGAGTAACCCACCCAGACCCATTTCCCTCTGACTAATGCACCTATCACTATGGACAATTTAGCATGGCCAATTCATCTGACTTGCACATCTTTGGGCTGTGGGAGGAAACAGGAGCACCCGGACGAAACCCACGCAGACAGAGGGAGAATGTGCAAACTCCACACAGACAGTCACCCGAGGCTGGAATCGAACCTGGGACTCTGGTGCTGTGAGGCAGTAGTGCTAACCACTGAGCCACCGTGCCGCCCCATGCTTGATGGACAGGCAGAACGCACGGGTTCCTGAACAATTAGAAACACTGCCAAGGAGCTGGGCAGGGATTGCTTCTGCACTGTTTGTGAGTTTGCAGCTTTCATATGGTCCATGTCCTTGTCCATGTCCTTGTTCAGGAACATTGGACTGACCAGAACTTTATACATCACAGGACCTGACCTTGTGTTGACCATGTAGCTTACCCATGCAGAGCCATTCCTGTGGTTCCTCAACCAAACTTCATCCCCTGAAGAAGGTCAGAAGTCAGATGACACCAGGGCACAATTGCTTGATCTCACTTTATCTTCCAATGGGTGTGACCTGGTCTTGTTGACTCTGGAGCCCAAGTAGGTCCCTTGGGGTTCCTGGAATTCACATTTTTCCCTTCTAAGGTGCATGGTCACCTGGGAGAAACATCTGTGTCCAAGTTCTTTAAGTGCTCCTTGTTCATCTTCCCTGGTATTTGCATGTCATCGAGATAAATGCCACCATGTGGCGAAAACTTGTAACATGTTCTCCATTGTCCATTGAGAAACTACCCAGGCTAATGTTACTCCAAATGGCAGTATCGTGTATTGGTACTAACCTTTATGGGTATTAATTGTAGAATATTTCTGGGAATCCTCATCTAACTGCAATTACAAATACACACGGGTCATATTCAGCTTCATGAAGGACAGTGCCCCCTTCCAGCTTTGTGAATATATCTCACTGTGAGGGATTGGGTATTTATCCAGCTGTGAAAAGCTGTTTACCATTTGTTTAAAATACCCACAAATGGCAAACTGACCAAAGGGGTTCACAATTGGTATGACCGGGGCTGCCTATTCTGTAAACTGCACTGGTCTGATGCTTCCTTGCCTTCCAGCCATCTGATTTCTGCCTCCAGTTTTTGGCAAATGGCACTAACTGGGTCTTGCAGCCTCCTGGAATTACTTCCTGGTCAACATGCACAGTGGCCTTGTCTCCCCTGATAGTCCCGAGAGCCTCCTGAAAAATGTCAGGTGTTTCATTCGGACTCAGGCAGCCATTTTCCAATTGGAGAATATTGAGCCAATCTCGGTGAATATTTCTCAACCAATTTTAGCCCCATCAAGCTTGCTGCATTCTATAGTCAGTGGCAAATGAACCAACTGGTTCTCATTAGAGGCCCTTAATCTGTAAAGGTTACCCAGTGTAACTTGTTAGTCTAGCTGAGGTCTTGCACAAACTTACGGGTTGGAGTCCAGAGTGAATAATATTAAACACTGGTTCTGTCATCACTGAAACACCCACACCAGTATCGGGCTCCATTAGAAGTGGGTGACCGTTTAACCAGATATTTATTTTGATTGGTTCTGATTTGGATGTTGCCAATAAACGTAACTGTTTCAAACCAGATGTAGGTGGATTTTCCCAAGGTGTGCGCTCTCCTGGACTATGAGCTCTCTTACCCAGTTTCGGTCCAGAGGGCCTCTTTTTCTGTTTCAAGTCGAATACCAGCAGCAACTATAGTGGCCTGTTGGCCCGGATCCTGAAGACAGTTTTAATTGTTTGGCTGAGGCCTGGATTTGTTCTGGGGTTTTACTGTGGGCTGATCTCGAGTTCCTCTGCTCAGGGTATGCCCTGAGTGAGGCTATGCAATTGCCTTCACTCAAGTAGTGTTCCCTAAGCTCAATCGGCCTGGTGCGGGGGATCATTTCCATCAGGACGCCTTGCAACACGCTTGCCCAACTTGCCACATTTTCCATGATAAAGACAGTTGTTGTGCACTTTGAACTCCAGTCGGGCTTTTGCATGGTTACATCATTAATCCCAAATACCAAATGGCCTCTCAACACCTCCTTAAGAGTTAAACCAAAGTCACATGCCACTTACAGTTGTCTTAGCCCAGTAAAAAAATCCTGAAATGGATTCCCCTGGTTCTTGAATTGCCAAACCAGGAGCATTTCAGAATTAGAGGAGACTTGGGATCATAATTTCTCTTAACTAAATCCACAAACTCTTGAAAGGTTTTAGTATCTGATGCCTCAGTGAAAGTTACTCTCCTCAGAACAAAACAAACTGTTGCTCCACAAGCTGTCAGGAGAACTATTGATTGCTTTTCAACCACCCCGAAAGAATTTCGCCAGAATCAATAACACATTTTTTTCCACATCCTGGGGCCGACTCTTTGACAGTAGGATAAAATGAGTCAATCTTCAGAAATAACAGGATGATATCAGAAATGTTTACCCCAACTCAAAGGTGACTGTTACAAGTGTTTTTTTTTCAGGAGCATACTTCTCTCTCAACACCACTGAAATAACTCCACAGAGACTGGAATCCCTCACCAAGTCACCCTTTGTGGAAAGTCCTTCACACTGATCCTCCCTCAGAGCCAGCTTTCAGAATGAACAGGATATTTGACTCTCCTGTTTATATCTGTCAGCCAGGGCTCCCTTGATTAGACCAGATTAACAGCCCCAATCAGGGGACTCATATTTTATGAGGTCCACCTGGCTGACCTCCTTCCAATCAATACATCAAGGGTGCGTCTATTGTCCTCAACTTAAATCGAAATTTTGATAAAATCCACACGTGCCCAAAAGCCTCATTTTCTCTCATTTTGTGTGAAAGTCAATGAAAGCTTTTGTTTTTCTTGTTCTGTGTGACACCTGTCCTTGTCCCACACATATCCCACAACATCATCTTGGCTTTTGCAAATTCACTTGTTCTCCGATTTAACACCAACCCAGCTGACTGGAGCTGTGGAATATTTGTAAAATGTTGTAATTTTCCACGTTGTACTATGTATTACAACATCATCCAAGTAAACAACAATTGATGCTTTTCCTACAATAAGGATGTGGGTCAGCTTTTATTGCTTATTCCTTGAGAAGATTGTGCTGGATATCCAGCTGTGTGCAAGGTGTTTTTATTAATGGTTTTCTGGATCACTCAGGGAACATGAAGAAATGGAAACATTCACATTTATATCATGTTAATGAGGTTGATCCTCAATCCCTCTGACCTAGAAAGGCAGTAATTAAAATCACTGAGTCTTATTTTGCAGATTTTAAATTGTTCCAGACAATTTGGAAACTTCCAATTTAAGATTAAAAAAACATTTATTCCTTTCAGTCTCTTTCTTCTGTTTTCATTTCTCAACAAACAGCAATATGCAAACAAGCAGTTATTAGCTTTATTGACAAAAGGGTAACTAGGGAGAGAACAGGGCCCCTCAAAGATCAGCAAGGCGGCCTTTGTGTGGAGCCGCAGAAAAAAGGGGAGATACTAATTGAGTATTTTGCATCAGTATTTACTGTGAAAAAGGACATGGAAGACATAGAATGTAGGGAAATAGATGGTGACACCTTGCAAAATGTCCAGATTACAGAGGAGGAAGTGCTGGATGTCTTGAAAATGCATAAAGGTGGATAACTCCCCAGGACATTATCAGGTGTACTCTAGAACTCTGTGGGAAGCTAGAGAAGTGATTGCTGGGCCTCTTGCTGAGATATTTGCATCATTGATAGTCACAGGTGAGGTGCCGGAAGACTGGAGATTGTCAAACGTGGTGCCACTGTTTAAGAAAGGGCGGTAAAGACAAGCCAGGGAACTATAGACCAGTGAGCCTGACCTCAGTGGTGGGCAAGTTGTTGGAGGGAATCCTGAGGGACAGGATGTACATGTATTTGGAAAGGCAAGGACTGATTAGGGATAGTAGACATGGCTTTATGTGTGGGAAATCATGTCTCACAAACTTGATTGAGCTTTTGGAATAAGTAACAAAGAGGATTGATGAGGGCAGAGCGGTAGATGTGATCTATATGGACTTCAGTAAGGCGTTCGACAATGTTCCCCATGGGAGACTGGTGAGCAAGGTTAGATCTCATGGAATACAGGGAGAGATACTCAATTGGATACAGAACTGGCTCAAAGGTAGAAGGCAGAGGGTGGTGATGGAAGGTTGTTTTTCAGACTGGAGGCCTGTGACCAGTGGAGTGTCACAAGGATCGGTGCTGGGTCCTCTACTTTTTGTCATTTACATAAATGATTTGGATGTGAGCATAAGAGGTACAGTTAGTAAGTTTGCAGATGACACCAAAATTGGGGGTGTAGTGGACAGTGAAGAAGGTGACCTCAGATTACAACAGGATCTGGACCAAATGGGCCAATGGGCTGAGAAGTGGCAGATGGAGTTTAATTCAAATAAATGCGAGGTGCTGCATTTTGGAAAAGCAGGAGTTATACACTGAATGGTAAGGTCCTGGGGAGTGTTGCTGAACAAATAGACCTTAGAGTCTGGGTTCACAGCTCCTTGAAAGTGGAGTCAGAGGTAGATAGGATAGTGAAGAAGGTGTTTGGTATGCTTTCATTTATTGGTCAGAGCATTGAGTATTGGAGTTGGGAGGTCATGTTGCAGCTGTATAGGACATTGGTGTTACCACTGTTGGAATATAGCGTGCAAGTCTGGTTACCTTCCTATCAGAAAGATGTTGTGAAACTTGAAAGGGTTCAGAAAAGATTTACAAGGATGTTGCCACGATTGGAAGATTTGAGCTACAGGGACAGACTGAACAGGCTGGGGCTGTTTTCCCTGGAATGTCGGAGGCTGAGGGGTGACCCTACAGAGGTTTACAAAATTATAAGGAGCTTGGATAGGATAAATAGACAAAGTCTTTTCCCTGGGCTCGGGGATTCCAGAACGAGAGGGCATAGTTTCAGGGTGAGAGGGAAAAGATATAAAAGAGCCCTAAGGGGCAACTTTTTCACACAGAGGGTGGTACGTGTCTGGAATGAGCTGCCAGAGGAAGTGGTGAAGGCTGGTACAACTGCAACATTTAAGAGGCATTAGGATGGGTATATGAATAGGAAGTGTTTGGAGGGATATGGTTCGGGTGCTGGCAGGTGGGATTAGAGTGGGTTGGGATATCTAGTCAGCATGGACGGGTTGGACCAAAGGGTCTGTTTCCATGCTGTACATCTCTGTGACTCTATGACATTGATTCATGGATAGACATTGAGCAGGTCACCAGGGAGAACTTTGAATAGTCACCACTGGTTCATGTGGGCCTACCCCTGTTGTCACAGCTAATGCTGCTGAGATTATGAGTGGAATCTTACAGGGGCCTGAATGATGAGCCAAGATCAAATTTGTGGTGGAATCAGATGGGAAGTGCGCTGAGGTCTATCTCAGTATCGGGAGCATCTCGCTGCATCTTTTATGGATTTGCTGAGCAGTGAGGCAGCTCTCTCACTGGGCAGCAGCAAATTAGGAATTAAGGGGCATTATAACTTTTTAAATGTTTTATTACTGCCCGAACCGTACTGACTAACATTCAGCTTCCTGTCTTACCAAACATGCCGAACAAGCTAGAAGGGCTTATGGCCGAAATGTCGATTCTCCTGCTCCTTTGATGCTGCCCGACCTGCTGCGCTTTTCCAGCAACACATTTTTCAGCTCTGGTCTCCAGCATCTGCAGTCCTCACTTTCTCCATGGTGAATCCTCAGGTAAAAACAGGCTCTCTGCCTGTATTCCTGATGAAGGGCTTTTGCCCGAAACCTCAATTTTACTGCTCCTCGGATGCTGCCTGAACTGCTGTGCTTTTCCAGCACCACTCTAATCTAGACCCTGAATCCTCAACATGGAGGAGGACAGAGCAGGTACCTGGAGACTTCAGCTCACCGCTGGCTGTGAGGAGTCTCCACGCTGCTCAGCACCAAACAGCGTCTCAGGGAATGATCCACAGGAATCATCCACACACACACCCATCATTCACAGACATTGGCATCCCAACATTTACCAACCCCTCTCCATCTTCACAGCAGCTCTCCGATACATTGACGGGACACTTTGGAAGCACAGATCCATATTGAGGGCAATTAACATTGAAAGGTTACTGCAGGCAGAGGGACAGGCACGCAGCTCCTTGATTGGACCAGGCTCCATCTTGGGGTTTAATCACCAAGCCTTGTTTACAGATAGACTACGTGTATAAGCCCTGCACTGATTTGTCCTACTAAAATGGAACATCTCACATTTATCTAAATTAAACTCCATCTGCCATTCCTCAGCCCATCATCTCATCTGATCAAAGTCCTGTTGTCCTCTAAAATAACCTTCTTTGCTGTTCACGACATCATCGATTTTGCTGTCATCTGCAAACTTACTAAACATAGCTCCTGTCTTCAAATCAAAATTTGTTCCTCTAATGATTGAGTCTCCTGCCACTAGCACTTTTCTGTTCTCCCCCTTCCCTTCTGAGCCACAGATCCAGGCTCAGTGCCAGAGGCCTGGCCACTATGGCTTTCCCCTGGTAGGAATGTTATGATGGTTCAACTGCTCATCCAGATACTTTTTAAATGTTGCCAGGTTTTCCGCCTCTATTACCCTCCCAAGGGAGTGCATTCCAAACTCCCATCACCGTTTCTGCAAAGCCCCTCTCATCACACTTGCTTTCACATGAAAATTATGCCCCATCATTCCTGACTTTGCAGTTCAGGGGCCGAACAAATGTGGACATTGTTAACTCTCCAACTGGTCCCCAATGAGAGTATTGTGTCCAGATCTGTCACCACCTATTAAGAGGAATGTGAATGTCCTTGAGAGATTGCAGAGTGACCCGAATTATTATAGGGATGGGCTTGGGGTGTTTCAGGGAGGGGATCAGAGACTGGTTTTCGTTGTAAGTTTTGAGAAGCAAGGGTCATTCTCCTCGGAGCTAAGGAGATTGAGGGGAGATTTGATTGAGACAGTGACAAGTGGAGAGAAAGTAAACAAGTAAAAGGTCTATCCATTTGCTGTTGGGACAAGGATGCAGGCCTTAGATTTTGGGGCAGAGGTACAGAGAGATTGTGAGAGGGAAATGTTTACACAGTGAGTGCTGATGACTGACAGTCACCAACAGCAACGAAGGGGCATGTGGAAACAGTCATTGATCTCAGAATTAAACCTGATAGGTCCTTAAAGGAAGTGAACCGGCAGAACTTGGGGGACTCGAACAGATGGGTGGGTCTCACCTAGATTGTTCCATGTGGAGCTAACCAGGACCCAATGGGTAAAATGACCTCCTTCTTGTAGTCAATCCAATGATTGGCATTGACTGAGGACAAGATAGGGCAAGTATCTTCCAATCCCTCACTGAGTGAGCACATGGTGGAACTTCAGGTCTCATTGGCCGAGAAGATGTGAAGAGCCACCTCCCTACCTCCCATTGGCTGAGAATGTCAGAGTGTTGTTACCTGACCATCCTGATTGGTTTAGAGTCAGATGGGGGCTGCTCATTGCTGAAGATTGAGAAGTGACTTTATTGAAACTTGCAAGGTGCTGAGGGGTCTTGAGGGAGTAGATGCTGAGAGGATGTGGGTGAATCTGAAACTTATTTCAAATTAGGATGGAGATGGGGGAGATTACCTCTTTCATGGGATTTTTAATGTATTAAGGTGGTACAGGGTGGGTCTAATTCCTAACCACTGCCCCACCGCACCACCCCCCCATCCCCCCCTTCCACAGAGTGAAGGAGCACAGACTGAAGTATAGGGCTGTGGAATGAAAAACAAAAGGTTTTAGTGAAGGTGGGAGGGATGTTGGGCCCAGAATGAATGAAGTCATGTAGGTTCAGTCCATTTACTAAGCTGTAACTATCCCACGAATGAGAAACTCAAAATGAGGGGGTGGAGCGTAAGTGATTTTCAACACGGTGCATCCTTCAGGAAACTATAATTGCCTGGTCCAGACCCATGAGAAATATGCGTGAGGTATTTTATTACTCATTTCATTGTGAAGTTGAAAGAAATGTAAAAAATTGAATCTGGAACTTCTGGGCACCGACCTCATCCATTCTCATGTTTGTCCTTTCCTCAGCTGCTCAGGGAAATGTCTCAGTGGTGACTGGGACAGAGGGAGATTTAGTCTCTTTACCCTGTATCTTCAGGAGCTGGGACTCCCACACCCTGACCACTGTTACCTGGATGAGGAAGGAGCCCTATCAACACGTCATTACATTTAGAGCCCAATCACAGGGAACTTGGACAACTGGACACGGTGGAAATTGGTACGAGCTCAGAGGAGGGAAACGCCTCGACTGGGATAAACCAGCTGAGAGTGAGGGACAATCACACTTACCTGTGTCTGGTGGAATACAGGTCAGAACCTGATTCTCAGTATCTGATCCCGAAGGAAACCCGGCTACTGGTACATGTTAGAAATCATTCTGCAAAAAAGGCAACAGCTGATGGTATTATTGCTGGACTGTTAATCCAGAGACCCAGGTAATGTTCTGGGGACCAGGGTTCAAATCCCACCTTGGCAGATGTTACAATGTGAAATCAAACAAATTGTCAAAGTAAGAATCTAAAGATGGCTGTGTGACCACTGTTGATTGTTGTAAATCCCCATCTGGATCATTGATGTCCTTCAGGGAAGGAAACTGCCATTCTAACCTGGCCTGGCCTACATGTGACTCCATATCCCACAGTAATGTGGCTGATTCTTAACTATGAGACATGGGCAATAAAGGCTGACTGAGCCAGTCACACCCTCATAACTTAATGACCATGATGAAGGCTTTAGTCTGTAAAGGGTCGATAGTGTGGGTGGAACAGATTGTGTGAACTTTTTACAATTTGATTTTCGATTGAAAGGTCATTGAACTAAAATATGAAACTGTTTCTCTCCACAGGTATGAGCTGGCCTGCTGACTATTTGATTTTTATTTCAAATTCCCAGCATCTGCAATATTTTGCTTTTGTGTTTGAAATGTGATTTTTTAAATGTTTAGTGTAATTTGATGTGCTGATTCTTTGAGGTTCATTCTGATGTCAGTATTGAAAGACATTGACACACTCAGAACATTCAGTTCAATCTCCAAATGCACCAAAGTTATACTGACACTGAGATCATCTCCTCGAGCAGGAAGGTGCAACAGCCTAATGTGTCCCTCTTGGTTACAATGAAAGTGTTCACACCTTCATCAGGAATAGTTCCATCAATGCTAGTATGTTACCCCAGTGTCCATCTGACTGTGTGAGGAAGCACAACAATGTGGAACCAATCCTCGTCCTGCATTCACACATGGGTTATAAAGGAAGGTGGTGATTTTCTGCGACTGTCACTGGGTGACCAATCCAGACACCCAGATCATGGGTTCAAATCCCACCACAGTACATCTCTGGCCTGGTAATGACATGAGTTGCTTTCACCTACTTCCTGGTTCCCATTATCACATTGTCTTTCTCCCTGGAGGGCCATTCAGCATCCCTTTGTCTATGTGACTGTCTTTCTCACCTTCTGGGTGGGCTCAGTCTCCACCAGCCTCTCACTCATTTCCCCCCCACTCCCACCCCGGTCCCACAATCCCCTGTCAACAGTTTCCATACCACCTTTCCTTAGCAGCTGTCAGTTCTGATGAAGGATCACTGGACTCAAAACTTTCATTCTGAGTTCTGTCCACAGATGGCTGCCAGATCTGCAGAGTTTCTCCAGCAATATTTGTTATTGTTTCCTTCATGACAACATCTGGTGTGCCGAAATCCCGAGGACAGTCACTATTACCAATTTTTCTCACCCTCAGTCCAGGTGTAGCTGGAGCTAAATCTGTCCTTCCCATTATCCAGCTGAGAAAGGGCAAGTCAGCACCGGATCCAACAACTGCCCTGTGGAATGATGTGAAATATCCATCTAATCTTCTATTCTGTGTCACAGAATTAAGCAGCTGCCTCCTTCAAGAATTGTCCTCACCTGGAAAGCACTGCCTGACAGGGCAATGGAAACAGATTCAACAGGGGCATCTTTCAGAAACAAGGGATAAGTATTCGGAAAGGAACAAGTTACAGGGTTATAGGGATGGACAGGGGGAGGGGGAGGAACTGGATTGCTCTGTCAAAGAATGCCCAATGTGTACATTTAACCTCACACTCTATCACCCTGCTACAGGTTTCACTGCAGCAACATTGAGATATTCCTAACCAATGTTGTTCTTGCTGTTTTCCAGTGAAGACTCAGCCTGCTCAGTATGTCTCAGTATATTCACTGGTCATTCCACTGCTCATCCTCCTCCTCCTCCTCATCGTCATTGTCATCATCTTCATCACCTTCAGGAAGAAAGGAGGTGGGTTCTGGAGAGAACGAGGTTCATAAAACAATATGGTTCTGTTTTTGAAACAGCAATAAACAATGACCCTGGATTAATTTTCCCTCACCGACTCTCTCCTCTTCAGTACATTCTCTGAAAACGCTGGCTTTGTCTTTGGTGGGTGGTGGAGGGTGGGTGAAGGTGGCCTGTTCAATAGTATCACCCACTGACTGATGTCTGACTCATGGGTGATTGAAGATTGAGGCTGTTTCACAAGCAAGGCCATTCCACTCCATTCTATTAAACTCTGATGGATTAATCCCCATTCTTCTCCCCATTACTGTCAACTCTCAATGCACCAAAATGTCTTCTCATTCACTTCCATTTGACAGAATCCCAACAGACCACACCTTTTCCATTCATTCCCACTCAGTACAGAATCTCGATGGAACATAAAGGAAGCTGCAATTTGAAACAATTCCTTTTTGTGTTTTTATTGTTAAAATTGATTTGCTGCAAAAAGACAACCTGGTGCCTCAGATAGTCTGAGTAACAGACATCTCGGGGTGGAATGGTAACAATGGCTCCTGTTCGGGCCTGTGCAGTGGGGGCTATTTTCAGGCACTGATCTGTTTTGGGGCTGACCTCGTGACCTCCCTGTGCACTGGTTGATCAAATTAAAAACATAGTCTCTTTTTGAACACAGGAGTTAGATTTGCTATTGTTGAAGGCAGTGGGACCAGCCCAGAACCTTGGGAATTGTGGGAAATGTAAAGCAATTGTTCAATTTTCCCAGCAACTCTCTTTAAAGACCCTGGGATGAAGTCCATCAGGGACTCAGGGAACTGTCAGTCCACAGCATCAATGATTTACTCAGGACCACTTCTCTGGTGTTTGGAATTTTCTGGGTTCCTCCTTCCTTTTCATTTTCAAATTTATAATGATCATGAATGTTATTTTTATCCCTTATCCTGAAGACTAATGCAAAATACCCATTTAATGCAATTGCCATTTCCATGACTAATTCTACAAACTCCTGTTGTTTTTAAACCATCTAAGTGTAACGTTGCCATATTCCCAGAGGACCACAGTGGTGTTCTCTAATCAGAGAGAGAGAGAGAAAAAAACAAATGACTGGTGGTGTGTTTAACCTGATAATCATCTTATCTCAAGTAAGAGTTGAAGTTGAAAAAGTGGGACCTTTGTGGTAAGATCAGCTAATGTGGTAACTGAATCCATGCTTTACATCCCAAGTCAGCTGTCTCACCAACATACCTGCAAAATGTCTCGAGAAACTCTAACTATCCACTCTTACAATACTGCCTAACTTTCTCTGGACAGTAAGGTTTCCCTCCTTATGAATTTTGTTGCCTTTGATTGATGATTTTTATATCCTGTCCAATCTTCTCACCTGTTCCTTTATTTTGTGTAAATATTTGTGTTTTCTTTCAGTTTGACACTGTCATTAATTTTTTTACAGTTAACTATTACTCCTCGTGAGATATCTGTATCTCTTGACCATTCCCTTCACATAATTTATAAGTGAACTTTAGCTCATTGACTGCTTATGATCAAAATTAAATCTCCCAGTGTGTTCGAAACAGGTACCCTGGGGTTAGTCTTGCCCAAGTAGTCTTTCTGGGTATAAAACAAGATGTATTTTTGAGTACTGTACTGGGGATGAGTGCTGGGGTTGACACAGAGCTTTTATTATTTTTGATTTATAAAGAAGTATTTTTGCATTAATATGATAAAATTTGACTCTATTTTTAAAATTTTTGAACTTATGTCTTAAGTAGACACATGTTTTATCTTCATTTCTTTTGAGAATTAGCTTCTGCTATAGTATGATGCAAACTCTGCAGCATCGTGCGCTTATCTTTCAGAGAGAGACCATTTCATCAAAAACAAAAACAACTCAAAATATGCTCGAGCAAACCTGTTTCAGTCTGGGACCTGACTTGTCCAGGAATAACATCAACTGGGATCAGAACAATATTAGTACCTTTCTCTCTTGTTTCTGCTCTTTGACTGAACACATCTTCCTGCATCTGATCTCTTGTTCCCACTGATTATTGTAAAACACTCTCATCTGACTTGGTCAACTATCATTTACATCTTAGCACTTCCCCTCATCCTATCTTCTGCATTTAAGCCAATATTTTCCGAGCTACCGTCAGTTCTGAGGAAGGGTCACCGGACCTGAAACATTAACTCTGATTTCTCTTCAGAGATTGCGCCAGACCTGCTGAGCTTTTCCAGCAACATCTGTTTTTGTTGTTGGTCCATTATTGATATTGGACTGGGATAAGGAGGACACTCCTGAGTAAAGCTTTAGCAATCAGATAAGATTCGAGAGATCACTGTATCTAACCGTGCAAAATATATGTATTGTTGGTCAGGGATGGTTTTGCTGGAGACTCATCCAACTGTGGAGACAATGTGGCAAATTTGTTCATATTTATGAATCATTTTTATCTTTTTAGGGGGTTCACAGCAAATGGATCCGACCACAGCTTTGAAAAGGTAAGGTCATCAGTGACTGATATAAACGTGGTTGTAGAAATGCGCTGGGCCATAGAGTCATACAGATGTACAGCATGGAAACAGACCCTTTGGTCCAACCTGTCCATGCCGACCAGATATCCCAACCCAATCTTGTCCCACCTGCCAGCACCCGGCCCATATCCCCCCAAACCCTTCCGATTCATATACCCATCCAAATGCCTCTTAAATGTTGCAACTGTACCAGCCTCCACCACATCCTCTGGCAGCTCATTCCATACATGTACCAGCTCTGTACGTCCTCTAGTACTGGACTCTCCGACCCCAGGGAAAGGACTTTGCCTATTTATCCTATCCATGCCCCTCATAATTTTGTAAACCTTTATAGGATCACCCCTCAGCCTCCGATGCTGCAGGGAAAACAGCCCCAGCCTGTACAGCCTCTCCCTACAGCTCAAATCCTCCAACCCAGGCAACATCCTTGTAAATCTTTTCTGAACCCTTTCAAGTTTCACAACATCTTTCCGATATAAAGGAGAACAGAATTGCACGCAATATTCCAACAGTGGCCTAACCAATGTCCTGGACAGCTGCAACATGACCTCCCAACTCCTGTACTCAATACTCTGACCAATAAAGGAAACATACCAAATGCCTTCTTCACTATCCTATCTCACTGCGACTCCATTTTCAAGGAGCAATGAACTTACACTCCAAGGTCTCTTTTGTTCAGAAACACTCCCTCGGATCTTACCATTAAGTGTATAAGTCCTGCTAAGATTTGCTTTCCCAAAATGCAGCACCTCACATTTATCTGAATTAAATTCCACCTGCCACTTCCCAGCCCAGTGGCCCATCTGGTCCAGATCCTGTTGTAATCTGAGGTAACCCTCTTCTCTGTCCAATACACCTCCAATTTTGATGTCATCTGCAAACTTACGAACTGTACCTCTTATGCTCGCATCCAAATCATTTATGTAAATGACAAAAACTAGAGGACCCAGCACCAATCCCTGTGGCACTCCACTGGTCACAGGCCACCAGTCTGAATAACAACCCTCCTCCAGCACCCTCTGTCTTCTACCTTTGAGCCAGTTTTGTATCCAAGTGGCTAGTTCTCCCTGTATTCCATGAGATCTAACCATGCTCACCAGTCTCCCATGGGGAACCTTGTTGAAAGCCTTACTGAAGTCCATATAGATCACATCTACCGCTCTGCCCTCATCAATCTTCTTTGTTACTTCTTCAAAAAACTCAATCAAGTTTGTGAGACATGATTTCCCACACATAAAGCCATGTCTACTATCCCTAATCAGTCCTTGCCTTTCCAAATACATGTACATCCTGTCCCTCAGGATTCCCTCCAACAACTTGCCCACCACTGAGGTCAGGCTCACTGGTCTATAGTTCCCTGGCTTGTCCTTACTGCCTTTCTTAAACAATGGCACCACATTTGACAACCTCCAGTCTTCCGGCACCTCACCTGTGACTGTCGATGATACAAATATCTCAGCAAGAGGCCCAGCAATCACTTCTCTAGCTTCCCACAGAGTTCTCGGGTACACTTGATCAGGTCCTGGGGATTTATCCACCTTTAACCGTTTCAAGACATCCAACACTTCCTCCTCTGTAATCTGGACATTTTGTAAGATGTCACCATTTATTTCCCTATAGTCTATATCTTCCTTATCCTTTTCCACAGTAAATACTGATGCAAAATATTCATTTAGTATCTTCCCCATTTTCTGTGGCTCCACACAAAGGCCGCCTTGCTGATCTTTGAGGGGCCCGATTCTCTCCCTAGTTAGCCTTTTGTCCATAATATATTGTAAAAGCCCTTTGGATTCTCCTTAACTCTATTTGCTAAAGCTATCTCAGGTCCCCTTTTTGCCCTCCTGATTTCCCTCTTCCCTAGTATACTCCTACTTCCTTTATACTCTTCTAAGGATTCACTTGATCTATCCTGTCTATACCTGTCATATGCTTCCTTCTTTTTCTTAACCAAGCCCTCAATTTCTTGAGTCATCCAGTATTCTCTATACCTACCAGCCTACCCTTTCACCCTGACAGGAATATACGTTCCCTGGATTCTTGTTATCTCATTTCTGAAGGCTTCCCATTTTCCAGCCATCCCTTTACCTGCGAACATCTGCCTCCAACCAGCTCTCGAAAGTTCTTGCCTAATACCATCAAAATTGGCCTTCCTCCAATTTAGAACTTCAACTTTTAGATCTGGTCTATGCTTTTCCATCACTATTTTAAAATGAATAGAATTATGGTCAGTGGCCCCAAAGTGCTCCCCCACTGACACCTCAGACACCTGCCCTGCCTTATTTCCCAAGAGTAGGTCAAGTTTTGCACCTTGTCTCGCAGGTACGTCCACATACTGAATCAGAAAATTGCCTTGTACACACTTAAGAAATTCCTTTCCATCTAAACCCTGAACACTATGGCAGTCCCAGTCAATGTTTGAAAAGTTAAAATCCTTACAATAACTACCTTTTTATTCTTACAGATAGCTGAGATGTCCTTACATGTTTATTTCTCAATTTCCCTCTGACTATTGTGGGGTCTATAATACAGTCCCAATAAGGTGATCATCCCTTTCTTATTTCTCAGTTCCATCCAAATCACATCCCTGTTTGTATTTCTGGGAATATCCTCCCTCAGCACAGCTGTAATGCTATCCCTTATCAAAAATGCCACTCTCCCTCCTCTTTTGCCTCCCTTTCTATCCTTCCTGTAGCATTTGGAAAAAAAGTCAAAAGTTAAATTAATATCTGTGGCTTATATTTTAAGTTTAATCAAGAGACTTATCTCCAAAAACATATAATCAAGAAAGAACCCACTGTACTCACTAATACAGCCTTTCTCTTGGACAGACCTAAAACAACAATTAACTTATCTGATTCTGTGCTGTGAACTTCGCCCAAACTGGTTCCTCCAAGATTAGTTGTGAAATTCACTGTTTGTTAATTTTCCCAAATGCATCCGATGTCCAGCGACACATGAATTCAAAAGCAGCAAAGGCAGTAACTGTGCAGGTTCTCTCTCTCTCTCTCTCTCTCTCTCTCTCTCTCTCTCTCTCTCCTGCACCGTCCTCACCATGTGCTTCCTTTGTCTGTTCTTCTCCCTTTTAAAACTGATGTTGTTTTGACTTTTTTTCCAAAGTTCCAAAACAATGCAACAGCATATAAAACAGTAATTGCTGCTCCTGGGATTTGAGGAAATCACCTCCAGCACCTAAAATACCTCAAAAAAGGAGCAGCTCTTCCAAGTTGAAATGTTTCCCGTCCTCCATCTTGGATTACCCAGAATCCTGAATATCTCTTGCTCACAGACAGAATGCAGGTCCCTGCTGATGAGCTGCTAATGTGGTTTGCCCTTTTAAAAAGCTGATCGAACACTCAGAGTTGAAAAGTGATCAATGGACTGAGGTAAATGACAGACTAATGATTTCTGAGCAGCAATTTCCAGCAATTGTAAAACTCTTGCTCCTGATTCACCGTCTCCAAATTAACCTGCAATTTATCCTCAATCAAAACTGAAATGTTGCTCATTTTTATCACAGTGGATACTTTGAGTTGTATTGAATGTATATGGTGGGAAAGATTAAACTATTATCACTTGCAGCAAGTGCTGAGGATAAAAAGGATGTTTTTGTGAATCGTACTATTTTCTCCCTTGCTCTCCGAGCAGCTGAATTTCCATTGGGTGGGAATGTGATTTCCTGATCATTCCCCACTTTCCAAGATTTCCATGCCCTGTAGCACCCTCCAAAGTTACTGCAGATGGGAAGCCCCTGCAAGCACTTTCCCCTCAGCTCCAACACCCTCCCTCCCTGCCCTGTGACTAGTTGCTCCAAGCTGAGCCAGAGCTGCCTGGAATGATCTGTCACTGTGATTCCTGACAGTGTCTGCACAGCCCTCCCTGTGTTACAGCTGCTGACTACACCTTGGGTTCCCTGGGTGCCAGCCATATTCTGATGCCAAGGCAAAACTGTTTCTCATGACAATTTATTCAAGGGTGGCTTTTCTGATTGTGTCTACATCTGAGTATCTGTGAATTCTAGCAAAGTTCATTCCATTAACTGTGTTTATCAATCTTTGGAATCTGTTCTCTGTGTAACCAAAGCAAGAGATTGATGTACAGTCAGAATGTTCCTTTCTGTGACCTATCAGAATGCATTTAGATTCCTCGGAATCATCATCTTCCTTGTGTATTTTTCAGGAATGATCCAGGTTCATCCAGCATTCCCAGGACTGATCAGGCCCAGCAGCTCACTGTTCCAGGTACTGTCTGTACTCTAACTGACCGATCATTGTCCATTTCAGAGACTCTAATGGAGAGAGTGTGAATCCTGGAGAGATATTCAGGGGCAGACCGTTACATTGAGTTAAACCGTTCTCCAGCACAGAATAAAGCCCTTCGGCCCATTGAGTCTGCATCAGTTGAAAACTATCCCCACCCCCATCCTTAACCCTTGACACTTATTGCACAGATTGACGTCTTTGATAGATGAACCTTTTAACTTTCAGACCATTCAATGTAAATGAATGAAAAGCTATGGGTTTCCATTAAGGGAGCTGACCAGACTCTGGATTATTGTCCGGGCAATGGAGATGGAAATCTTCTCCTCAGTCACTGACCCTGGATGGATCCTTGGACAATAACCATTTCCGATTCCCTGAATCATCTGGCTGAGTAACTGGCTCGGCCCGGTCCTTGCTGCCTCGAGCTGTTCACGGCCAGTCTGTCTGCTGCTTCGGTATGGGTCAAGGAAAACAGTCCAGTTGGGTGTCACACGTCTCAAATGACTCCCAGTAGCTGGGCTGCTGTGGGGAACCTAAGGGTTGGGTTCATGCTCTGGGGAGAGGGGTTCAATTTTCACCATGGCAACTTGAAGAATTTACATTTAATTATTAAATTTGGAAGCATAAACTCAACCCTGTGATGGTGGCCATCTGAATTAACATTAGTTGTTGTCTTAAAAAAAGATCTGGTTCGCCAGTCTCCTTCAGGGAAGCAAATCTACCATCTCTACCCAATCTGCCTGACAGGTGACTTCAGATCCCCATTTCAAACATCAGTGTGTCTTTTTAGGAGAGATTGAATGCAATGTGTCTGACTCTGACCTGCTGCCCTCTGAAATGGCCAAGCAAGCCTCTGAGTTCAAGGGTGTTCAGGGATGAACAAACACTGGCCTTGCCTGTGAGACCCACATGCCTTGCAACTACTACATTTTCATCCATATGTTTATCCAATGACCATTAAATGCTCTTCAAGTTGGCGAGTCGACTGCTGTTGCAGGTAGCGTGTACCACGCTTATACGAATCTCTAAGTAAATAAGCTACCTCTGACATCTGTCCGATATCGTTCCCCCCTCAATTTAAAGCTATGCCCCTTTGTGCTAGCCATCACCATCTGAGGAATAAGGCTCTCACTGTCCACTCTATCTAACCCTCTGATTATTTTATGTTTCAATTAAGTCAGCTCTCAGCTTTCTTCTCTCTTATGGAAACAGCCTCAAGTCCCTCAGCCTTTCCTTGTAAGACCTTCCCTCCATACCAGGCAACATCCTCAAAATCTCCTCTGCACTCTTTCCAAAGCTTCCACATCCTTCCTGTAATACGGTGACCAGATCTGCATTCAATACTCCGAGTGCAGCCACACTAGAGTTTTGTATAGCTGCAGCATGACCTCATGGTTCCAAAACTCAATCCCTTCACTAATACAAGCTAACACATTGTATGCCTTCTTAGCAACTCTATCAACCTGGGTAGCAACTTTCAGAGATCGATGTGCATGGACACCGAGAACTCTCTGCTCATCTACACTACCAAGAATCTTACAATTAGCCCAGTACTCTGTACTCCTGTTACTCCTTCCAAAGTGAATCGCCTCACACTTTTCCACATTAAACTCCATTTGCCACCTCTCAGCCCAGCTCTGCAGTTTATCTATGTCTCTCTTTAACCTACAATATCCTTCAACATGATCCACAACTCCACCAACCTGAGTGTCATCTGCAAATTTACTAACCCATTCATCAAAGCCCTCACCCGGGTCATCCACAAACATGACCCAAAACAGATCCTTGGGTACACC
Source organism: Chiloscyllium punctatum (assembly GCF_047496795.1). NCBI lineage: Eukaryota > Metazoa > Chordata > Chondrichthyes > Orectolobiformes > Hemiscylliidae > Chiloscyllium > Chiloscyllium punctatum. The sequence continues at coordinate 9,946,333 of NC_092740.1, read as the reverse complement.
ACTAGTAATTGAACTCCCAGACAAACATCTCCCAGCAACTACCACTCTCTGTCTCCTTTCACATAGCCAATTTCTGATCCAAACAACTAAATCACCCTCAATCCTTTGTATTTTGTGCAGTAGCCTACCATGGGCAACCTTATCAAATGCCTGATTGAAATCCATATACACCAAATCAACAGCTTTCCCCCCCATCCACCTGTTTGTTCACCTTCACAAAGAACTCAAAAAGGTTTGTGAGGCACGACCCTCACAAAACCATGTTGACAATCATTAATTAACTTATTCCTTTCCAGATGATTATAAATCTTATCTCTTATAACCTTTTCCAACACGTTACCCTCGTTACTCACTGGTCTATAATTACCAGGGTTGTCTCTACTCCCCTTCTTGAACAAAGGAACAACATTTTCCCTCCTCCAGTCTTCTGGCACCATTCCTGTCGACAATGACAACATAAAGATCAAAGCGAAAGCCTCATCAATCTCCTCCCTGGCTTTCCAGAGAACCCATGGTAAATCCCATCTGACTTATCTATTTTCACACTTTCTCGAATTGCTAACACCTCCTCCTTGTGACCATCAATCCCATCTCGTCTAGTGGCCTGTATCTCAGTATTTTCCTCGACAACATTATCTTTATCTTGTGTGAATACTGAGGAAAAATATTCATTTACCGCTTCCCCTATCTCCTCTGACTCGATGTACAACTTCCCACTACTATCCTTGATTGGCCCTAGTCTTACTCTTGTCATTCTTTTTTTCCTGATATCCCTATGAAAAGCCTGAGGGTTTTCCATGATCCTATCTGACAATGGTGTCTTATGTCCCCTCCTGGCTCCTCTTCGCTCTCTTTTTAGGTCTTTCCTGGCTAACTTGTCACTCTCAAGCACCCTAACTGAGCCTTCACATCTCATCCTAACATAAGCCTTCTTCTTCCTCTTGACAAGAGATTCAACTTCCTGAGTAAACCATGGCTCCCGCACTCAGCAACTTCCTCCCTGCCTGACAGGTACATATCTATCAAGGACCCACAGTAACTGTTCCTTGTATAAGCTGCACATTTCAATTGTGCCCATCCCCTCCAGTTTCCTTGCCCATCCCATGCATCCTAAATCTTGCCTAATCACATCGTAGTTGCCTTTCCTCCAGCTCATAAATCTTGTCCTGCAATATATACCCATCCCTTTCCATTGTTAAAATAAACTTAACCAATTTGTGGTCACTATCACGAAGTGCTCACCTACCTCCAAATTGAACACCTGGCCAGGTTCATTACCCAGTACCAAATCTGACGTGGCCTCGTCCCTTGTTGGCCTGTCTGTGTACTGTGTTATGAAAACTTCCTGCACACATTGGACAACAACTGACCCATCTAAAGTACTTGAACTATAGTATTCCTAGTCAATATTTGGAAAGTTAAAGACCCCCATAACAACTACTGTGTCACTCTTGCTCCTGTCCAGAATCATCTTTGCTATCCTTTCCTCTACATCTCTGGAACTATTTGGAGGCCTATAGAAAACTCCCGACAGGGTGACCTCACCTTTCCTCTTTCTAACCTCAGCCCATACTACCTCAGTGGAGAGTCCTCAAATGTCCTTTCAGCAATCATAATACTGTCCTTGACTAACAATGCCACCACACACCCCTCTCCCCACCTTACCATCTTCCCTGTTCCTACTGAAACATCTAAATCCTGGAACTGCAACAACCATTCCTGTCCCTACTCTACCTATATCTCCAAAATGGCCACAACATCGAAGTAGGAGGAAGTGAGGACTGCAGATGCTGGAGATCAGAGCTTAAAAATGTGTTGCTGGAAAAGCGCAGCAGGTCAAGCAGCATCAAAGGAACAGGAGAATCGACGTTTCGGGCATAAGCCCTTCTTCAGGATGTTTGATTCCTGAAGAAGGGCTTATGCCCGAAACATCGATTCTCCTGTTCCTTTGATGCTGCCTGACCTGCTGCGCTTTTTCAGCAACACATTTTTAAGCACAACATCGAAGTCCCAGGTACCAATCCATGCTGCAAGTCCAATATTTCACCTGCTCCAATCACATCTCTAACTCAGAGAATGATGTGGTGTCCACTGAGCCATTGCTGATATTTAAGGACAAGCCTGTCGATGCATGGTCCCTTATCATTCCTGTTTGTGTTACAGATCAGGACAGTTCCATCCTCTATGCTGAGATTGACAGCAACAGAACAGGTAAATGGCTGTACCTTAAAGGTTTTGAGCAAAGGTCTAATTGATAATCAGATTCTATAATCAAACTAAGAGAACATTTTGTCTTTGTTAAAGGTGGCAAGAGATTCACAAACAGTCTGTCAGAAGGCCGTGAGTCAACATTTGTTTCTATATTGAGAAAGTGTATCATTTGAGATCACTCCCCCTCCCCCATATCTTTAAGAGCTGATTTCACTGGGGGTCTGGTTTCCTGAGGAGGGGTTGCAGTGTTGATGTTTGAAGCTGCAGTGGGAAACTGGTCAACTCATAGAATTCGTGCCTGGCCACCGTCAGAGAATCATCCCAAATGAGAACTCCCAGTTCAGTTTTAACTGACCTTGAATTCTCCCCTGATGAGGTCTTCAAGATGCGAGTATGACCCAGTACCATTCCCTCAGAAGACGATTGTTGAAGGGTGGTCGGGTCTGATAAACGTGATCGAATTTTTAAGGAGTATTGAAGGATGGTTGATTGGGTGTTTGATATTGACCATCAATGCGGATGTTAGCAAGGTGTTTGGTGAAGTTCCACAAGGCAGACTGGTCACAAAATCAAAGGTTCATGGGATCCAGGGGAAAGTGGCGAGATTGATCCAAAGCAGGAGACATTGAGTTATTGTGAGCGGGTAGTTTTGTGACTGCGATGCTGTTCCGAGTGCCACTCAGAACCAGTTCCCTCAGTGTTCAGGTTCTATCAAAGTTTGGACATGTCTGTAGGAGTCATGATTGAGAAACAAACAGACAAACTCAGCAGGTCTGGAGAAAAGAAATGGAAGAAAGCTACAACATGAAGGGACTTAGGGGTACTTGTGCACAAAACAAAGGTGCAGAAGAGATTGAGCAGGATGTTCCCTGATTTGGTGTGTGTTAACTATCAGGAGAACTTGGTCAAATTGGATTTAATTTTGCGAGAGTATTGGAGGTTGAGGGGAGACCGAACAGAAATACATAAATTTATGAGAGGCAGGGATAGGGGGGACAGTCAGTTTTTTTTCAAAGAGTAGAGATGTCATATGCAAGCGGCATAATGTTAAGGTGAATGAGGAAAAATTTGAGGGTGATTTGTGAGGATAGCTTTTAACAAAGAGAATGATAGACGTCTGGAACAGGTTACCAGGGGAGGTGATAGAAGCAGATACGTTAGCAACATTTAAGAGCCATTTAGACAGGCCCATGAACAACAGGAACAGAGAGGGATGGACCATGTGCTGGGAAATGGGATTAGTTTAGAATGGCATCATGGTTTGCACTGACATGGTGGACCAAAGGCCATGTTCCTGCACTGTACTGTTCCATGT